>NC_091201.1:6205655-6578155 GCF_040958095.1 Procambarus clarkii
GACACACAAAACACAAGTAAATTAAACAATGAGATTTTAATTACGTTAGAAAAGCAAAACATGAATAAAATGGACATAAAATTCGTATCATAAAATCAATCAATCAAAATAATAAGAATAATCAAATGACAAAATGAAAAGTTACGTTAAGACAAGTGAGTAATAACAAGTGAACAATATACAATCAGATAAGAGGTGCAGGAATATTGGCTTTAAGCTGCCACCTCTCTTAGTACACGTAAGCCACAGCTTAGTCTACCAACGAGACGTGTTAACTTGTTGAAAGCACTGGATATTCTGAGGTCTGGCGGTCGTGTGGCCCCAGACATCAGGTAGTGTGGTGGGTGGAGGGCAGGTGCAACTGGACCCGCAGCCAATCAGCGATGAGCTGGCGACAGACAGGTAGTTTGGTGATTCGAGGTGGAGCAGGTGTTCCTGACTGCATACGTTTGCGCTCTGGCAAACCTTGGTGGTGTAGTTGTTGGATATTTCTTCCATAGTAGTTTTATATAGATGTATATATCGACGTATTTTGGAGGGAAGAGTAGGCTCAATCTCTTGAAGGAGATTATCGTCACAATATATATATATATATATATATATATATATATATATATATATATATATATATATATATATATATATATATATATATATATATATATATATATGTTACAGATCTTAGAGGTCAGCTGCCAAATCATTACCTTTGCCCTGAGGTCGTGATGAGGCGTTTCCTCTGTGGATGGCAACACTCTGGCAGATGAAACAGGATACTGGGTGTTCGGAGGTGTTGCGTCCCCCCAACACAGACTTAACTGCTCAGTTCATTCACGAACTTTTGCAGGCAGGCTGCACGAGGGGGCGGGGAAGGGGGGGGGGCGGGGCGGGGCGGGGTCATCGTGGCTTACCTCACCAAACTGCAGCGTTGGTGAGGCAAGATCCTTGAGAGTATTTTCTCCCTTACCTCCAGTGTCCGTAATGTGTGTATGTATGCTTTGTGTATGTGCATACATGTGATTATTGTCGTGTATTTACACGTACAGGCTATTCCAGGAGGTTTCGTACCCTTGAGGCTGTATACACCGGTAATCAACACCAGAATTCAATTTCGAGCTTACAGGTGTTTGCAGGCGATGAGTCACAAGAACGTGGCTGAAGTATGTTGACCAGACCACACACTAGAAGTTGAAGGGACGACGACGTTTCGGTCCGTCCTGGACCATTCTCAAGTCGATTGTGAGAATGAGATTGTGACAATCGACTTGAGAATGGTCCAGGACGGACCGAAACGTCGTCGTCCCTTCAACTTCTAGTGTGTGGTGTGGTCAACTTACAGGTGTTTGATGGTGCTCCATTAACCATATAACTCAACACTTGCAACAACACACAAGTAATATTTAACACACAGAACTCTTCCCCCTATAAAAGAATCGAACCAAGGCTAGCCAAGTAGCAAGCCGATATGGTAACCACTACACCACCGCTGATCGTTAAGAGGGCTGTCAGACGGTCGGCTCTATCCCACGGCTCACACGCCCCAACCACACCAGCTGATGGTGACAGATCTCACACACGTTCGAGCCCCATGTATGACCACTCACATGCATGGTTGCAGGTCAAACAGATTGTTCGTGACCGGGCCCAGGTCACAGAGAGCCACGGTTGGTGTGCGTGACCGGGCTCAGGTCACAAAGGGTCATGGCTGGTGTACCAGAGGTCAGGGGTCACCTCAGCGCGTCAGGAGATTTTATGACCATCGCGGTCATCGAGGTCAGGCCCTGGGGTGCCAGGCTCTGGGGTGCCAGGCCCTGGGGTGCCAGGCGCTGGGGTGCCAGGCGCTGGGATGCCAGGCGCTGGGTGGCTAGGCGCTTGGGTGCAAGGCGCTGGGGTGCCAGGCTCTGGGGTGCCAGGCGCTGGGGTGATAGGTGCTGGGGTGCCAGGCCCTGGAGTGCCAGGCTCTGGGGTACCAGTCGCTGGGGTGCCAGGCGCTGGGGGGCTAGGCGCTGGGGGGCCACGCACTGGGGCGCCAGGCGCTGGGGTGCCAGGCGCTGGGGTGCCAGGCGGTGGGGGGCTAGGCGCTGGGGGGCTAAGCCCTAGGGTGCCAGGCGCTGGGGTGCTAGGCGCTGGGGTGCTAAGCGCTGGGGTGCCAGGCGCTGGGGTGCCAGGCCCTGGAGTGATAGGCCCTGAAGTGCCAGGCTCTGGGGTGCCAGGCGCTGAAGTGCCAGGCATTGGGGTGCCAGGCGCTGAAGTGCCAGGCCCTGGAGTGCCAGGCCCTGGGGTGCCAGGCTCTGGGGTGCCAGGCTCTGGGGTGCCAGGCGCTAAGTACCAGGTGCTGGGGTGCTAGGCTCTGGGGTGCCAGGCTCTGGGGTGACAGGCGCTGGGGTACCAGGTGCTGGGGTGCCAGGCGCATAGGTGCCAGGCCCTGGGGTGCCAGTCGCTGGGGGGTACCAGGCGCTGGGGTGCCAGGCCCTGGGGTGCCAGGCGATGGGGTGCCAAGCCCTGGAGTGCCAGGCGCTGGGGTTCCAGGCACATGGGTGCCAGGCGCTGGGGTGCCAGGCCGTGGGGTGCCAGACGCTGGGGTGCCAGGCCGTGGGGTGCCAGGTGCTGGGGTGCCAGGCCGTGGGGTGCCAGGCCCTGGGGTGCCAGGCGCTGGGGTGCCAGGCGCTGGGGGTGCCAGGCCCTGGGGTGCCAGGCACCTGGGGTTCCAGGCCCTGGGGTGCCAGGCGCTGGGGTGCCAGGCGCTGGGGTGCCAGGCTCTGGGGTGCTAGGCTCTGGAGTGCCAGGCGCTGGGGTGCTAGGCGCTGGGGTGCAAGGCGCTGGGGTGCGCGCTGGGGTGCCAGGCGCTGGGGTGCCAGGCGCTGGGGTGCCAGGCGCTGGGGTGCCAGGCGCTGGGGTGCTAGGCGCTGGGGTGCCAGGCGCTGGGGTGCCAGGCCTTGGAGTGCCAGGCGCTGGGGTGCCAGACGCTGGGGTGCCAGGCCGTGGGGTGCCAGGTGCTGGGGTGCCAGGCCGTGGGGTGCCAGGCCCTGGGGTGCCAGGAGATGGGGTGCCAGACGCTGGGGGTGCCAGGCGCTGGGGTGCCAGGTGCTGGGGTGCCAGGTGCTGGGGTGCCAGGCTCTGTGGCAACCATGTACAAGGCTCTGTTGCAACCATGTACAAGGCTCTATAACTCTATATGATCCATCTTTATTTCATCCATGCAGTTCCTTGCTTTGCGTGATGTATGATGTATACGTCTCCCACGTTGGTATGTATACTGTATGACCCCGCGCCGAGGGGGGGGGGGGGGGGCTGGTAAACAAGGAGCGGTCAGGGAATTCCAAATTACGGTTAGTCACAATGTGATTGTTGTGTGCTCTAAATACTTCCTGGGCAACACGCGAGGACAATTACACGCACGCACGCACGCACGCAAGGTCTGGCTTGGTGTTGTGTGTGTGTACTTCACTAGTTGTGCTTGCGGGGGTTGAGCTCTGGTTCATTGGTCCCGCCTCTCAACTGTTAATCAACTGGTGTACAGGTTCCTGAGCCTATTGGGCTCTATCATATCTACATTTAAAACTGTGTATGGAGTCAGCCTCCACCACATCACTGCCTAATGTATTCCGTCTGTTAACTACTCTGACACTGAAAAAGTTCCTTCTAACGTCCCTGTGGCTCATGTGGGTACTCAGTTTCCACCTGTATCTCCTTGTTCGCGTACCACCAGTATTGAATAGTTTATCCTTATATACCTTATCAATACCTCTGAGAATTTTGTAGGTAGTGATCATGTCTCCCCTGAATCCTCTGTCTTCCAGCAACGTGAAGTACAGTTCACGCAGCCTTTCCTCATACCTCATGCCTCTTAGTTCTGGGACTAGTCTAGTGGCATACCTCTGAACTTTTTCCAGCTTCGTCTTGTGCTTGACAAGGTACGGGCTCCATGCTGGGGCCGCATACTCCAGGATTGGTCTTACATATGTGGTGTACAAGGTTCTGAAGGATTCCTTACACAGGTTCCTGAAGGCTGTTCTGATGTTAGCCAGCTTCTCTTACGCCACAGTTGTTATTCTTTAGATGTGGGCTCCAGGAAACTGGTTTGGCATGAAATCAACTCCTAGATCTTTCTCTCTGTTCCGTGAATGACTTCATCTCCCATTCGGTATCCAGGCTCTGGCCTCCTATTTCCTCCTCCTAGTTTCATTACCTTACATTTACTTGGGTTGAACTTTAGTAGCCATTTGTTGGGTCATTTCTTCAGTTTGTCAGTTCGTCAAGAGAAAAGAACGGTGAACGAACAGGAAATGAAACTGAGGATATGAGCAGACAAATTCACTACAAATGACAAGGAAGTGTGCAAAGAACTCAATAAGAAATTCCAGGAGGTCTTCACAGTAAAGCATGGGAAGTCCCAGATATTTAGGAGAGGGAATATCTAACCAATCACCACTAATTGAGTTTGTGGTTACCACTGGGGAGGTGAGGAAGCATCTGCAAGAGTATGAAGTGACAAAGGCTATAGGCCCGGATGGAATCTCATCATGGATACTAAAGGAAGGAAGGAGCAGAAGCTCTGTGCCTGCCACTCGCCATGATGTATAACAAATCACTGGTACAGGCGAACTGCCAAAAATTTGGAAGACGGCCAATGTAGTCCCGATATACAAGAAAGGTGATAGACAGGAGGCACTGAACTACAGGCCTGTGTCACTAACTTGCATACCATGTTAGGTGACAGAGAAGATTTCGCGAGAAAAGCTAGTGGAACAGCTGGAGCGTAAGAACTTGTATCACAGCATCAATATGGGTTCAGGGATGGCAGATCACGCCTCACAGGATTGATTGAATTCTATGACAAGGCAACAAAAATCAGGCAAGACAGAGAGGGGTGGGCAGACTGAATATTTTTGGATTGCCAGAAAGCCTTTGACACAGTACCACATAAGAAACTAGTGCACAAACTGGAGATGCAGGCAGGAGTGAAAGGGTAGGTACTCCACTGGATAAGGGAGTTCTTAAGCAACAGAACAGAGAGAGTCACTGTGAGGGGTGAGGTCTCGGAGTGGCGAGACGTCACCAGTGGAGTCCCACAGGGATCAGTTCTTGGACCTATACTTTTCCTGATATATGCAAATGATCTCTCAGAGGGAACAGACTCGTTCCTCTCAATGTTTGCTGATGATGCAAAAATTATGAGGATTAAGACAGAGGAAGATAGCATGAAGCTACAAGATGACCTAAAGAAACTGAAGGAATAGTCAAACTAAACTTCAACCCAAGTAAGTGTAAGGTAATTAAACTAGGTGGCGGAAATAAGAGGCCAGAGCCTGGATACCGAATGGGAGATGAGGTTCTTCACGAAACGGACAGAGAGAAAGATCTTGGAGTTGATATCACGCCAATCCTGTTTCCTAAAGCCCACATCAAAATAATAACATCGGCGGCGTATGGGAAACTGGCTAACATCAGAACAGCCTTCAGTAACCTGTGTAAGGAATCTTTCAGAACCTTGTATGCTACGTATGTAAGACCAATCCTGGAGTATGTGGCCCCAGCATGGTGCCCGTACCTTGTCAAGCACAAGACGAAGCTGGAAAAAGTTCAAAGGTATGCCACTAGGCTAGTCCCAGAACTAAGAAGCATGAGTTACTAGGAAAGGCTGAGGGAACTGCACCTCACGTCGCTGGAAGACAGAAGAGTAAGGGGAGACATGATCAAAATTCTCAGGGAAATTGACAGGATAGACATGGATGGATTATTTAACACGGGTGGTACACGCACAAAGGGACACAGGTGGAAGCTGAGTACCCAAATGAGCCACAAAGACATTACAATGAACTTTTTCAGTGTCAGAGTAGTTAACGGTGGAATGCATTAGGCAGTGATGTGGTGGAGGCTGACTCCATACACAGATTCAAATGTAGATATGATAGAGCCCAGTAGGCTCAGGAATCTGTACAGCAGTTGATTGACAGTTGAGAGGCGGGACCAAAGAGCGAAAGCTCAACCCCCGCAAGCACAACTAGGTGAGTGCAACCCCACCAACACACACAGGGAGCAGGTGGCTGAGGGGACAGAATGCTTGATACGTAGTCATGTGGCCCGGGATCGATTCCTGGGGCCCGCAGAAACAAATGGCCAAAGTTTCTTTCACCCTGATGCACCTGTTACCGAGCAGTAAATAGATACCTGTGAGTTAGACAGGTGTTACGGGTTGCTTTCTTGTGTGTGGGGGGGGGGGAGTGGGGGGCGAACAAATTAGTTAGTAGTTAGTAGCAGTTAATTGACAGTTGAGAGGCGGGCCGAAAGAGCAGAGCTCAACCCCCGCAAGCAAAACTAGGTGAATACACACACACACACACACACACACAGGTATGAGCTACGAGGAGAGACTACGGGAATTAAACCTCACTTCGCTGGAAGACAGAAGAGATAGGGGGGACATGATCACCACATTCAAGATTCTCAAGGGAATTGATAGGGTAGATAAAGACAGTCTATTTAACACAAGGGCAACACGCACAAGGGGACACAGGTGGAAACTGAGTGCCCAAATGAGCCACAGAGATATTAAAAAGAACTTTTTTAGTGTCAGAGTGGTTGACAAATGGAATGCATTAGGGGGTGATGTGGTGGAGGCTGACTCCATACACAGTTTCAAATGTAGATATGACAGAGCCCGATAGGCTCAGGAATCTGTACACCTGTTGATTGACGGTTGAGAGGCGGGACGAAAGAGCCAGAGCTCAACCCCCGCAAACACAACTAGGTGAGTACAACTAGGTGAGTACACACGCGCGCGCGCATGTAATCTTCCTCAATAGTCCGTACTCCATTTGTCTCAGTTAGTAGTGGCCTTAATAACCTTTATAGGTCAGGTGGTCCACGCTCGTAATTCGCACTAAAGCACATTGCCCCACTTACGCTTCCTTCGGGCTCACCATAGCCTGTGCTACTTGGAACTTTTTGTTCCAAGTAGCTGAATCTAAAACAACAACACTGATACGCTCCAAGATATAGTGAAAGTTAAAAAGTTATCTACTCCAGAAATGATCGGTTATTTGCATTTCATAATCGTTGGTGAAACAATAAATGTTGACCTTCAAAACCATATTGTAATGTAGTTATTGAATCAAAAAAATTGTTGTTAAATGTGTCCAGGATATGGAGCTGATAGTCTAGGCCAGGGATGGACAACCTTTCTAAGTTTGCGCACCAGGAAACAAAAAAAGTAGTTTGCGTGCCATATTTGGCACGCATGCCAAGGGTTGCCCACCCCTAGTCTAGGGCCTTAATACCGTCACATGAAAAACTATTTCAAATCCTTGATAAGATCTGCTTAATTAATATAATTTCTACTTTATATACCAAACTATAAATCACTAACATTTACTATTTACAAATGCTTGTACCAATGTCTCAAGAGGCAGTTGTTAAGGTGGCCAGTTAAGCTAAGCGTGACCGCCAGGCAGACTGGTAGAATGAGAGCAGAACTGTTAACTGGAGCAGAAACTCTCCGCATTGTTTGCAGTCAGGATAGGCTTCCCGTGGCCATGGTCTCCTTCCGCGCGTGGGTTCCCTGTGGACATGTTGTGGGTTGTGTTCCACCTCACTAACTGTTGCCAAAACCCTGCCCAGTATTTCAGTATTAAAACCCAACAAAGGAATAATATATATATATATATATATATATATATATATATATATATATATATATATATATATATATATATATATATATATATATATATATTATTCACTTACAAATATATATATATATATATATATATATATATATATATATATATATATATATATATATATATATATATATATATATATATATATATATATATATATATTATTAAATATGACCGAAAAAGTATGATTAATAATTCTAACACGAATTTTCTCAATCTTTCGTACATTACGCTTCACTGTTAGAGGTAAATCAAAAATCAATTCTCCAAAATTCATTTTTATTTCTAGTCTGACGCGACACGGGCGCGTTTCGTAAAACTTATTACATTTTCAAAGACTTTAGTTAACAAATACACAACTGAATAGAAATTACGTATCTCCGTTTTTATATCTACATTTGAGTGAGGTGGAAGGGGTGATGTGGCATTAACACAAGACAGAACAAAATGTGGTATTAATAGGGTATTAATTTCATCAACACAAGACAGAACAAGAGTATTAATAGGGTATTAATTTCATCAACACAAGACAGAACACGTAACAATGGATATTGAATAGAAGTGTTTGTAGAAAGCCTATTGGTCCATATTTCTTGATGCTTCTATATTGGAGCGGAGTCTTGAGGTGGGTAGAATATAGTTGTGCAATAATTGGCTGTTGATTGCTGGTGTTGACTTCTTGATGTGTAGTGCCTCGCAAACGTCAAGCCGCCTGCTATCGCTGTATCTATCGATGATTTCTGTGTTGTTTACTAGGATTTCTCTGGCGATGGTTTGGTTGTGGGAAGAGATTATATGTTCCTTAATGGAGCCCTGTTGCTTATGCATCGTTAAACGCCTAGAAAGAGATGTTGTTGTCTTGCCTATATACTGGGTTTTTTGGAGCTTACAGTCCCCAAATGGGCATTTGAAGGCATAGACGACGTTAGTCTCTTTTAAAGCGTTCTGTTTTGTGTCTGGAGAGTTTCTCATGAGTAGGCTGGCCGTTTTTCTGGTTTTATAGTAAATCGTCAGTTGTATCCTCTGATTTTTGTCTGTAGGGATAACGTTTCTATTAACAATATCTTTCAGGACCCTTTCCTCCGTTTTATGAGCTGTGGAAAAGAAGTTCCTGTAAAATAGTCTAATAGGGGGTATAGGTGTTGTGTTAGTTGTCTCTTCAGAGGTTGCATGGCTTTTCACTTTCCTTCTTATGATGTCTTCGACGAAACCATTGGAGAAGCCGTTATTGACTAGGACCTGCCTTACCCTACAGAGTTCTTCGTTGACTTGCTTCGTTGTCAGACCACGGAGGAAAATGAAACAGGAATTTCCTTAAGTACTTTCGTATATTAATACATCTTCAGAAGGAGTGATATATATATATATATATATATATATATATATATATATATATATATATATATATATATATATATATATATTGGTAGCAGTCTTTCCTGTAGACATATATTATTAAATATGACCGAAAAAGTAAGATTAATAATTCTAACACTTTTTCGGTCATTTAAATGAAATGCAGGTATAAAATCGAAGATGTTTAAGCTCTGTTCAGTTATAGCTGTGTGTGTGTAAACTAAAGTCTTTGAAAATGTAATAAGTTTTACGAAACGCGCTCAAGTGTCGCATCAGACTAGAAATAAAAATGAATTTTGGAGAATTGATTTTTCAGTTACCATCAACAGTGAAAAAATATAAGAAACATTGAGAAAATTCGTGTTAGAATTATTAATCTTACTTTTTCGGTCATATATAATAATATATATATAATAATATATATATTATATATATATATATATATATATATATATATATATATATATATATATATATATATATTATAATAATATATATATTATATATATATATATATATATATATATATATATATATATGGCACTCTGGCAGGCACACAAGATTCCCTGCTGGAAGACCTACAGCTGGTGAAGACACGGGGGGAGTCCATGGGTCTCGTTCTTTACCCCTCCAAGTGCGAAATTATTGCATCCAGTGAAGTAATTATGAGAGCAGTGAAATCAGTTTTACCAGAAGCCTCAGTCGTTAAACCTACCGACAGCACACTACTGGGAGCACCTCTGGGCCACAATGCCATTGCTGCAGTCCTTGACGAAAAGTTTAGAGACCTAAAGAGGATGGAAGAGAGAATTGGGGACTTGGACTCCCACGATGCCCTCTACCTTCTCACAAAGTGCCTTACCTTGCCCAGGCTAACATACTTCTTAAGGTGTGCACCAAGTTTTGGCAACCCACTTCTACATCAATATGATGAGCTCCTCAGGTCAATATTCAGGAAGGCGCTCAACCTAGATTTAGATGACAGTCAGTGGGACCAAGCAACACTACCAGTGAGATTTGGAGGGATAGGCATACGAAAGGCAACTGAGGTAGCACTTCCAGCATTCTTATCCTCATGTACAGCAGCCAACGAATTGGTAGGGCAGATCCTACCAGAGCGTATGAGAGAGACAGCGGGAACTCGTGATCAAACGTTCATCGAAGCAGCCAGACAATGGGACACCATTGCACACCCTCAACCCCGACCACAAGTCCCAAAAGACCACAAGCAGGCCCACTGGGATAGCCCCATAATGGAAAAGACTGTCACAGCAATGATTGACAACGCTGAAGCTGAAAACAAAGCCCGCCTCCTAGCGGTAACAGCACCCCACGCCGGGGATTTTTTATTTGCTGTGCCCAATGCAGCCCTGGGAACTCGCCTCAGTCATGACGCTCTCCGCATTGGAGTTGCCCTTCGCCTTGCCGCCCCGATCCTCACCGAACATAGGTGCATCTGCGGAACTGCGATGGCAGACCAATATGGTCGTCATGGTCTGGTATGTCGTAAATCACAGGGTAAAATTGCAAGACATGAAGAAGTCAACGACATCATCAAGAGGAGCCTCGCCACAGCCCCGCTGCCCGGCACAAAGAGAACCACACTTATCCAGACCTAACGACCCTCAGAAGCGCCCTGATGAGGTCACCTTGCTACCTTGGAAGGATGGTAAGCAAGTGGTATGGGACTACACGTGCGCTGCCACACTGGCCAGTACCTACCTCCACTACAGCACACGTGAAAGCGGTGGTGCTGCTTCTTTCAGGGAATCGCAGAAAATTATTAAATACAGAGGTCTAGCACACTGCTACAGCTTTGTTCCGATCGGCTCGGAGACCCTCGGTTCGTGGGGAAAATGTGCATTGAAGTTCCTGAAGGAATTGGGGGACAAATTGATCAGCGCTAAAAAAGACCAGAGAGCAAAAAGTTTCTTGTTCCAGCGCCTCAGTGTTGCGATTCAGAGGGGAAATGCCTATTGCGTCTTGGGCACTAGTCCAGCTTCAGAGGAATTCGAAGAAGTGTTTGACTTGCAACAATGATCGAACCCGTCTGTGACATTCATCAATGTTTCCCATTGTTGTGTTCTTCAAGAGATCCATAACCTTTAATCACCTTTTAGCATTATTATTTTTGTATCAACCCATGTATATCTTGTAACCATCAAATGCATAATAAAGCACAAAAAATAAAAAAGGAAGGGGGTGGTAGGAGAAAAGCACACAGAAACTGTATTGGAGGGGATCGAAACATTCCCTCTAATGCGTTATGCGTGGTTTCCTCCGAGGCTATGGGTCCCCCTTCTTCCAGCTAGAGGTGGTACTCCCTTCTATATAAAAGAAAAAAAAAAAAAAAATATATATATATATATATATATATATATATATATATATATATATATATATATATATATATATATATATGTATATATATATATATATATATATATATATATATATATATATATATATATATATATATATATATTTATATATATTTATATATATATATATATATATATATATATATATATATATATATATATATATATATATATATATATATATATATATATATATACTCCTTATGTCCCTTGCGCCTTCAGCCTGAAGTCTCCAAAGGAATTTGTTGACTTACTGCGGGGCACACGGGCCACAGGGATAAGAGCCTCGTTGGATGTAGAATCCCTGTTTACCAACGTACTTGTGGACGAGACAATCGGGATGATAGCCGACAGAGTGTATCGTGATCCGGCCTGCACTCCTCTTGACATACCAGAAAACATTCTGAGGAAACTACTCCAAGCTTGTACTAAAGAGGCACCCTTCTTGAGCCCGGATGGGCACATGTATAAGCAAGTAGATGGGGTCGCCATGGGTTCCTCCCTAGGTGTCCTGTTTGCAAACTTCTACATGGGTACCATCGAGCAAAAAGTCTTAGTCGAAATGAACTTGAAACCGGCCATATACTGCAGGTATGTTGACGACATTTTTACACAGGTACCTGATGTCAGACATCTGCAGGAGCTGAAGGAGGCATTTGAGCAGAGTTCTGTGCTGCGTTTCACTTACGAGATGGAAAAGGATGGGAAGCTGCCCTTTCTAGATGTAACAGTCATGGAAAAGAGCGGAGGTTTCCACAGTGCAGTCTACACTAAGGAAACGAACATAGGAATGTGCCTAAATGCCAACAGCGACTGCCCAGACAGGTACAAGAGGAGTGTTGTTAACGCTTATGTCGACCGTGCTCTCAGCCACAGCTCAGAATGGAAGCAAGTCGATGAAGAACTCTGTAGGGTAAGGCAGGTCCTAGTCAACAACGGCTTCTCCAATGGTTTCGTCGAAGACATCATAAGAAGGAAAGTGAAACGCCATGCAACCTCTGAAGAGACAACCAACACAACACCTATACCCCCTATTAGACTATTTTACAGGAACTTCTTTTCCACAGCTCATAAAACGGAGGAAAGGGTCCTGAAAGATATTGTTAATAGAAACGTTATCCCTACAGACAAAAATCAGAGGATACAACTGACGATTTACTATAAAACCAGAAAAACGGCCAGCGTACTCATGAGAAACTCTCCAGACACAAAGCAGAACGCTTTAAAAAAGACCAACGTCGTCTATGCCTTCAAATGCCCTCTTGGGGACTGTAAGCTCCAAAAAACCCAGTATATAGGCAAGACAACAACATCTCTTTCTAGGCGTTTAACGATGCATAAGCAACAGGGCTCCATTAAGGAACATATAATCTCTTCCCACAACCAATCCATCGCCAGAGAAATCCTAGTAAACAACACAGAAATCATCGATAGATACAGCGATAGTAGGCGGCTTGACGTCTGCGAGGCTCTACACATCAAGAAGTCAACACCAGCAATCAACAGCCAATTAATGCACAACTATATTCTACCCACCTCAAGACTCCGCTCCAATGTAGAAGTATCAAGAAATATGGGCCAATAGGCTTTCTACAAATCACTTCCATTCAATACTCATTGTTTCGTGTTCTGTCTTGTGTTTAGGAATTTAATACCCTATTAATACCACTTCACTCAAATGTAGATATAAACAAATCGAAGATGTGTAAGTTCTATTCAGTTGTGTATGTGTAAGCTAAAGTCTTTGAAAATGTAATAAGTTTTACGAAACGCGCTCAAGTGTCGCGTCAGACTAGAAATAAAAATGAATTTTGGAGAATTGATTTTTGAATTATCACCAACAGTGAAAAGAAACGTACGAAAGATCGAGAAAATTCGTGTTAGAATTATTAATCTTACTTTTTCGGTCATATTTAATAATATATGTCTACAGGAAAGACTGCTACCAAAATATACTAATATATATATATATATATATATATATATATATATATATATATATATATATATATATATATATATATATATATATATATATATATATATATATATATATATATATGTCGTACCTAGGAGCCAGAACGCACTTCTCAGATTACTATGCAAGGCCCGATTTGCCTAATAAGCCAAGTTTTCATGAATTAATGTTTTTTCGACTACCTAACCTATCCTAACCTAACTTTTTCGGCTACCTAACCTAATCTAACCTATAAAGATAGGTTAGGTTAGGTAGGGATGGTTAGGTTTGGTCATATATCTACGTTAATTTTAACTCCAATAAAAAAAATTGACCTCATACATAATGAAATGGGTAGCTTTATGTTACGGCCCTATTGGGTCGCAACTGGGTTCTTCTCTCATATTATTAGAGTTTGGGTATCCGGCCCCAAGTTAGTAGTGGCTTTCAAGGGATGTGTTCTGTAACGCAAGTAAATTAAAGGGGAAAGGGATACTAATGCACTAATTTAAATATATATATATTCCACCACCATAAATAAATATCTCACAGTCACTCGCTGGGTCTATAACTACACTTATGTACAATAACTTGTCTTCCTCTGAAGACTCAGGATGTTTCACGGTGCTCACGATGAGTAGTCCTGGTTCTCTTCTTTGTGGCCCATGATGAATCCTTCGATTCTCTAGGCGAATCTACCCTGGCCACAGGCCAGCCAAATCACAGTCCCACTGGGTGTACCATCGTGGAGGCCTTCAACCACAAATCCAGCCTGTAGCTGGCAGGTTCCAATCAGCTCCGCTGCGTAGGCCACTCCACGACCGATACTAGGGTTGCGAGCCCTAGGCAGGAGCCTCGTGTGATTCCGCTGATCACTCTCCTCTCTCAACACCCCAGTAGCTAGTCTTCTCCACCAGTCAGCCCCGGGTACGACAATTCCTGGTTCTGCCACGTCACAGGCAGGCTAACACAACAGTGTTCATCCGGGGGGTGACTCACAGCTTCTGCAGTAAACACGTGGAAATACTATGGCTGCCTTGGGTAGACTGCCCCATCGTCCAATACAGCAGTCCCAGGTCGACTCTGTAATCAGACACGTCATCAGTACTAGTTACACTCTAGGGCACCTCACTTACCGGCTTAGACACAAACGTTCACCTATCCACTCCATAGATGGCGTTTCTGTCTAAGCGTCACCTCACCAGAGGTCAGCAGCGGCTATGTCACGAGCTGATTAAGACGGGAATCCAGCCCCTGTGGCCGGTATACCCCATCCTCACTAGATGGCGTCGTCCATTTGGAGGGGGTTTCGGGAGCTGACCCACAGATGGCGTTGTCGTCACCGCTCCGACGCTGGGCTCGGGTCCGTAACACTTTATCATTTCATAAGAAAAAAATTAGAGAAAATATATTAATTCAGGAAAACTTGGCTTATTAGGCAAATCGGGCCTTGCATAGTAGGCTGAGAAGTGCGTTCTAGCTACTAGGTATGACATATATATATATATATATATATATATATATATATATATATATATATATATATATATATATATATATATATATGACCGAAAAAGTAAGATTAATAATTCTAACACGAATTTTCTCAACCTTTCGTACATTTCTTTTCACTGTTGGTGGTAATTCAAAAATCAATTCTCCAAAATTCATTATTATTTCTAGTCTGACGCGACACTTGAGCGCGTTTCGTGAAACTTATTACATTTTCAAAGACTTTAGTTTACACATACACAACTGAATAGAACTTTCACATCTCCGATTTGTTTATATCTACATTTGAGTGAGGTGGATAGGGTGAGGTGGTATTAATAGGGTATTAAATTCATCAACACAAGACAGAACACGAAACAATGGGTATTGAATAGAAGTGATTGTAGAAAGCCTATTGGTCCATATTTCTTGATATGGACCAATAGGTCCATATTTCTTGATATGGACCAACATTATATGGAGAACCTATGGCAATTCCACGACCAAGAGATGACTTCCTGAACCTTGCAGGAATTAACCTCACTGAGGACCAAATCACTCTCCTACATCTGAGCATAAACTGTCACGTTATGTCCAGACCGAGTGAGATGGCCCGGAAAGTGGAGTTGGAAATTCTGTTGGACGACATATTCGACCTTGAGACACAAAAGAAGGTCACTACCAAAGATACCTTACAAGCAGAACTTATTGCGGAAGGAGGAAAGAATCGAGGCAATTACAGAAGCACCATACTGTCCCCCGAGCTCAAAGCGGCAGCTAAAAGCCTTCGTGAGAACAAGGAGATAGTTGTCAGGAGAGGTGACAAGTCGCCAATATATGTCATTCTTAAAAAAGACGAATATCTGGCGAAAATGAACCTCATACTCTCTGACCAAACTAAATTCCAAAGGGTAACGAAGGACACTACAGCCGAATTGAAAGCAAAGGTCAACAAACTGATCGAAACTGTGAACGCCAAGAAATCAGGACTCCACCTGCCAAAGATTATTGGGGAATATAAACCTGGATATGCGTATGGAAATGTCAAGACACACAAGCCTGGAAACCCACTTCGGCCAATCATTAGCCAGATACCCACACCCACGTACAGACTGGCGAAGCGACTCAACGGCCTGCTGACTCCTTATGTCCCTTGCGCCTTCAGCCTGAAGTCTCCAAAGGAATTTGTTGACTTACTGCGGGGCACACGGGCCACAGGGATAAGAGCCTCGTTGGACGTAGAATCACTGTTCACCAATGTACCTGTGGACGAGACAATCGGGATGATAGCCGACAGAGTGTATCGTGATCCAGCCTGTACTCCTCCTGACATACCAGAAAATATTCTAAGGAAACTACTCCAAGCTTGTACTAAAGAGGCACCCTTCTTGAGCCCGGATGGGCACATGTATAAGCAAGTAGATGGGGTTGCCATGGGTTCTCCCCTAGGTGTCCTGTTTGCAAACTTCTACATGGGTACCATCGAGCAAAAAGTCTTAGTCGAAATGAACTTGAAACCGGCCATATACTGCAGGTATGTTGACGACATTTTTACACAGGTACCTGATGTCAGACATCTGCAGGAGCTGAAGGAGGCATTTGAGCAGAGTTCCATGCTGCGTTTCACTTACGAGATGGAAAAGGATGGGAAGCTGCCCTTTCTAGATGTAACAGTCATGGAAAAGAGCGGAGGTTTCCACACTGCAGTCTACACTAAGGAAACGAACATAGGAATATGCCTAAATGCCAACAGCGACTGCCCAGACAGGTACAAGAGGAGTGTTGTTAACGCATATGTCGACCATGCTCTCAGCCACAGCTCAGAATGGAAGCAAGTCGACGAAGAACTCTGTAGGGTAAGGCAGGTCCTAGTCAACAACGGCTTCTCTAATGGTTTCGTCGAAGAAATCATAAGAAGGAAAGTGAAACGCCATGCAACCTCTGAAGAGACAACTAACACAACACCTATACCCCCTATTAGACTATTTTACAGGAACTTCTTTTCCACAGCTCATAAAACGGAGGAAAGGGTCCTGAAAGATATTGTTAATAGAAACGTTATCCCTACAGACAAAAATCAGAGGATACAACTGACGATTTACTATAAAACCAGAAAAACGGCCAGCCTACTCATGAGAAACTCTCCAGACACAAAGCAGAACGCTTTAAAAGAGACCAACGTCGACTATGCCTTCAAATGCCCTCTTGGGGACTGTAAGCTCCAAAAAACCCAGTATATAGGCAAGACAACAACATCTCTTTCTAGGCGTTTAACGATGCATAAGCAACAGGGCTCCATTAAGGAACATATAATCTCTTCCCACAACCAAACCATCGCCAGAGAAATCCTAGTAAACAACACAGAAATCATCGATAGATACAGCGATAGCAGGCGACTTGACGTTTGCGAAGCACTACAGATTAAGAAGTCAACACCAGCAATCAACAGCCAATTAATGCACAACTATATTCTACCCACCTCAAGACTCCGCTCCAATATAGAAGCATCAAGAAATATGGACCAATAGGCTTTCTACAATCACTTCTATTCAATACCCATTGTTTCGTGTTCTGTCTTGTGTTGATGAATTTAATACCCTATTAATACCACCTCACCCTATCCACCTCACTCAAATGTAGATATAAACAAATCGGAGATGCGTAAGTTCTATTCAGTTGTGTATGTGTAAACTAAAGTCTTTGAAAATGTAATAAGTTTTACGAAATGCGCTCAAGTGTAGCATCAGACTAGAAATAAAAATGAATTTTGGAGAATTGATTTTTGAATTACCACCAACAGTGAAAAGAAATGTACGAAAGATTGAGAAAATTCGTGTTAGAATTATTAATCTTACTTTTTCGGTCATATATAATAATATATGTCTACAGGAAAGACTGCTACCAAAATATACTAATATATATATATATATATATATATATATATATATATATATATATATATATATATATCCCATGATGAGTGTGTTATATTAAATGCCTTATATTATAATTCTGCTGCAACATAATTCTCAAGGTATTTAGCTACGTCATAGTTCCACCATAAGATAATCTTGCTAGACGTTGCAAGGAAGGCGCAATACTCACCGTCTGCCGCGTTAACGACAATCTCATAACAGTCAACATAACTCAACACCCAAATGAGTGAAAGTGTTCCAGCTCTCCTGGAGCGTGGCACGACAAGTACCAACAATGGCCCGAAACGTCCTCTCCTTCAGGTCATCAGTCTGTGTTTTGGTATATTTTCAGGACCTAAATTGAGACGTTTTCTCAACAATATTTCCGTTTTCTTCAGGGGGAAACAACATTTAAAATGACATTTTTTTCCACCCTTCGCCAAGTTGCTGATATTCTGGTTCCTTTCACAGGTGTGTGGTGTCCTTGTGCTGCTGGAGTCAGCGGGGAGCAGCCCGTTGGCCGACCACACCCTAGGCCTGCCGCCGGCTCCGCCCGCTAAGTATGCATTACATTATATTTAAGCTGTTAAACAATTTTCTCTTTGTTTCTTAGTTAGTCAATTCGGCTTTTGAAATGCTTGTAATCCATGCAAGTGTGTGTATGTGTGTTATTACCATTTTTGTACCGGCAGAATCGAGCTATTAGCTCTTGGACCCGTATGTGTGTGTGTGTACTCACCTAGTTGTACTCACCTAGTTGTGCTTGCGGGGGTTGAGCTCTGGCTCTTTGGTCCCGCCTCTCAACCGTCAATCAACAGGTGTACAGGTTCCTGAGCCAATTGGGCTCTATCATATCTACACTTGAAACTGTGTATGGAGTCAGCCTCCACCACATTGCTTCCGAATGCATTCCATTTGTCAACCACTCTGACACTAAAAAAGTTCTTTCTAATATCTCTATGGCTCATTTGGGCACTCAGTTTCCACCTGTGTTCCCTAGTGCGTGTGCCCCTTGTGTTAAATAGTCTATCTTTATCAACCCTGTCGATTCCCTTGAGAATCTTGAATGTGGTGATCATGTCCCCCCTAACTCTTCTGTCTTCCAACGAAGTGAGGTTCAATTCCCGTAGTCTCTCCTCGTAGCTCATTCCTCTCAGCTCGGGTACTAGTCTGGTGGCAAACCTTTGAACCTTTTCCAGTTTAGTCTTATGCATGACTAGATATGGACTCCATGCTGGAGCCGCATACTCCAGGATTGGTCTGACATATGTGGTATATAATGTTCTGAAAGATTCCTTACACAAGTTTCTAAAGGCCATTCTTATGTTAGCCAACCTGGCATATGCTGCTGATTTTATCCTCTTGATATGAGCTTCAGGGGACAGGTCTGGCGTGATATCAACCCCCAGGTCTTTCTCTCACTCTGACTCTTGAAGTATTTCATCTCCCAAGTGATACCTTGTATCTGGTCTCCTGCTTCCTACTCCTATCTTCATTACATTACATTTGCTTGGGTTAAACTCTAACATCCATTTGTTCGACCATTCCTGCAGCTTGTCCAGGTCTTCTTGAAGCCTCAAGCTGTCCTCCTCTGTCTTAATCCTTCTCATAATTTTGGCGTCGTCAGCAAACATCGAGAGGAATGAGTCTATACCCTCTGGGAGATCATTTACGTATAACAGAAACAGGATAGGTCCAAGCACAGAGCCCTGTGGGACTCCACTGGTGACTTCCCGCCATTCTGAGGTCTCACCCCTCACTATAACTCTCTGCTTCCTATTGCTTAGGTACTCCCTTATCCACTGGAGCGCCCTACCAGTTACTCCTGCCTGTTTCTCCAGCTTATGCATCAACCTTTTATGGGGTACTGTGTCAAAGGCTTTCCGACAGTCCAAAAAATGCAGTCCGCCCATCCTTCTCTTTCTTGCTTAATCTTTGTCACCTGATCATAGAATTCTATCAAGCCTGTAAGGCAAGATTTACCCTCCCTGAACCCATGTTGATGGGTTGTCACGAAGTCTCTTCTCTCCAGATGTGTTACTAGGTTTTTTCTCACAATCTTCTCCATCACCTTACATGGTATACAAGTTAAGGACACTGGCCTGTAGTTCAGTGCCTCTTGTCTGTCACCCTTTTTAAATATTGGTACTACATTAGCAGTCTTCCATACTTCTGGTAGGTCTCCCGTTTCCAGTGACCTACTATACACTATGGAGAGTGGCAAGCTAAGTGCTCCTGCACACTCTTTCAATACCCATGGTGAGATTCCATCCGGCCCAACAGCTTTTCTCACATCCAGCTCCAATAGGTGCTTCTTGACCTCATCTCTTGTAATTTCGAACCTTTCCAAGGTCACCTGGTTTGCTGCCACCTCTCCTAGCACCGTGACTTCTCCCTGTTCTATTGTAAAGACCTCCTGGAACCTTTTGTTGAGTTCTTCACACACCTCTTTGTCATTCTCTGTGTACCTGTCCTGTGTGTGTGTGTGTGTGTGTGTGTGTGTGTGTGTGTGTGTGTGTGTGTGTGTGTGTGTGTGTGTGCGTGCGTGTGTGTGTGTGTGTGTGTGTGTGCGTGTACTCACCTAATTGTACTTGCGGGGGTTGAGCTCTGGCTCTTTGGTCCCGCCTCTCAACCATCAATCAACTGGTGTACAGGTTCCTGAGCCTACTGGGCTCTATCATATCTACATTTGAAACTGTGTATGGAGTCAGCCTCCACCACATCACTTCCTAGTGCATTCCATTTATTAACTAACGTCTCTGTGGCTCATCTGGGTACTAAGTTTCCACCTGTGTCCCCTTGTTCGTGTCCCACCCGTGCTGAAGAGTTTGTCTTAGTCCACCCTGTCAATTCCCCTGAGAATTTTGTAGGTGGTTATCATGTCTCCCCTTACTCTTCTGTTTTCCAGGGATGTGAGGTTCAGCTCCTTTATCCTTTCCTCGTAGCTCAATCCTCTCCCCATCCTGTGTGTGTGTGTGTGTGTTTGTGTATGTTTGTGTATGTGTGTGTGAATGTGTGTGAGAGTATGTGTGAGTGTGTGTGTGTGTATTCACCTATTTGTGCCGGCAGAATCGAACTGTAGCTCTTGGACCCCGTCTTTCTAGTCCATGATTGTCTACTCCTACTCCTGGTCTGTGTCCCTATCATACCTGCTGTTAAAGTTAAGAATGGAGTTAGCCTCTACAACCTGCTCCTTTAGGTCATTCCATTTACTCACTTCTCTCACGAAAAAAGAAAACTTTGTCGTATGAGTCACGGGCGATAGTCGTAAAGGGCGTTGTAACGCAACGCTCTGACGCAACACTGTAACGCAACGCTCTGACGCAACACTGTAACGCAACGCTCTGACGCAACACTTTAACGCAACGCTCTGACGCAACACTGTAACGCAACGCTCTGACGCAACACTGTAACGCAACGCTCTGACGCAACACTTTAACGCAACGCTCTGACGCAACAGAGGTGTGGTCGGGCGACCGCATCGCAGACCTCATTGTCTTCTGTTCCAGGAGCACGGAGGAGGGTTGTGGGGAGGGTTGTGAAGGTGGCGGGGGAGGGTTGTGAAGGTGGTGGGAGGGTTGTGAAGGTGGCGGGGGAGGGTTGTGAAGGTGGCGGGGGAGGGTTGTGAAGGTGGTGGGGAGGGTTGTGAAGGTGGTGGGGAGGGTTGTGAAGGTTGTGGGGAGGATTGTGAAGGTGGCGGGGAGGGTTGTGAAGGTTGTGGGGAGGATTGTGAAGGTTGTGGGAAGGGTTGTGAAGGTGGTGGGGAGGATTGTGAAGGTTGTGGGGAGGATTGTGAAGGTTGTGGGAAGGGTTGTGAAGGTGGTGGGGAGGATTGTGAAGGTTGTGGGAAGGGTTGTGAAGGTGGTGGGGAGGATTGTGAAGGTTGTGGGAAGGGTTGTGAAGGTGGTGGGGAGGGTTGTGAAGGTGGTGGGGAGGATTGTGAAGGTTGTGGGAAGGGTTGTGAAGGTTGTGGGAAGGGTTGTGAAGGTGGTGGGGAGGGTTGTGAAGGTTGTGGGGAGGATTGTGAAGGTTGTGGGGAGGGTTGTGAAGGTGGTGGGGAGGATTGTGAAGGTTGTGGGAAGGGTTGTGAAGGTGGTGGGGAGGGTTGTGAAGGTGGTGGGGAGGGTTGTGAAGGTGGTGGGGAGGATTGTGAAGGTTGTGGGGAGGGTTGTGAAGGTGGTGGGGAGGGTTGTGAAGGTGGTGGGGAGGGTTGTGAAGGTGGTGGGGAGGATTGTGAAGGTTGTGGGAAGGGTTGTGAAGGTTGTGGGGAGGGTTGTGAAGGTGGTGGGGAGGGTTGTGAAGGTGGTGGGGAGGGTTGTGAAGGTGGTGGGGAGGATTGTGAAGGTTGTGGGAAGGGTTGTGAAGGTGGTGGGGAGGGTTGTGAAGGTGGTGGGGAGGATTGTGAAGGTTGTGGGAAGGGTTGTGAAGGTGGTGGGGAGGGTTGTGAAGGTGGTGGGGAGGGTTGTGAAGGTGGTGGGGAGGGTTGTGAAGGTGGTGGGGAGGATTGTGAAGGTTGTGGGAAGGGTTGTGAAGGTGGTGGGGAGGGTTGTGAAGGTGGTGGGGAGGATTGTGAAGGTTGTGGGAAGGGTTGTGAAGGTGGTGGGGAGGGTTGTGAAGGTGGTGGGGAGGGTTGTGAAGGTTGTGGGGAGGATTGTGAAGGTTGTGGGAAGGGTTGTGAAGGTGGTGGGGAGGGTTGTGAAGGTGGTGGGGAGGATTGTGAAGGTGGTGGGGAGGGTTGTGAAGGTTGTGGGAAGGGTTGTGAAGGTGGTGGGGAGGGTTGTGAAGGTGGTGGGGAGGGTTGTGAAGGTGGTGGGGAGGGTTGTGAAGGTTGTGGGAAGGGTTGTGAAGGTGGTGGGGAGGATTGTGAAGGGTTGTGAAGGTTGTGGGGAGGGTTGTGAAGGTGGTGGGGAGGATTGTGAAGGTGGTGGGGAGGATTGTGAAGGTTGTGGGGAGGATTGTGAAGGGTGTGGGAAGGGTTGTGAAGGTGGTGGGGAGGGTTGTGAAGGTGGTGGGGAGGATTGTGAAGGGTGTGGGAAGGGTTGTGAAGGTTGTGGGGAGGGTTGTGTAGGTGGCGAAGAGGGTTGTCGTAACACCAGCAATCAACAGCCAATTAATGCACAACTATATTCTACCCACTTCAAGACTCCGCACCAATATAGAAGCATCAAGATATATGGGCCAATAGGCCCTTTGCAGTTACTTCCATTCTTCCCTATAATTTATCCAAAATATACCCAATGCATCGTGTTCTGTCTTGTGTTGAAA
Source organism: Procambarus clarkii (assembly GCF_040958095.1). Taxonomy (NCBI): domain Eukaryota; kingdom Metazoa; phylum Arthropoda; class Malacostraca; order Decapoda; family Cambaridae; genus Procambarus; species Procambarus clarkii. The sequence goes on from NC_091201.1 coordinate 6,228,703, forward strand.
GTTTTGTTCACCTCATCCAAAACTGTTGTATCATATCACCTCACTCAAATGCGAGTATATGAGATAAAAGCTGTTTAAATGATAGCATAGTAAAACTCTGTTTAGAGTCGCGTCAGACTAGAAATAAAAATTAATTTTGGAGAATTGATTTTTCAATTACCATCGACAGTGAAAAGAAACATAAGAAATATTAAGAAAATTCACGTTAAAATTATTAATCTTACTTTTTCGGTCATATTTAATAACATATATAACATATAATAACATGTATATTATATACACATATATGAATATATGCGCTGAATGTTATTTCAGATATATCTGAAACATCAGAATATATCAGGAATATTCATATATTTATATGAATATTCATATAAATATTCATATATTTATATGAATATATATTTAGTGCTGAATGGTATCCAGATATATACAAGAAAACAGCATCATTAGATGTGACCCGTTTTGGGTAAGTTCTCTACCAAATGAAAGACAATTCCTATAATGGTCTTGAAATTGGGTCCAATTATTATTTGGTGTTATTTTTGTTGGGTTTCTAACCTTTTTATTTCAACTCACTGATGAAGCAAAAAATTTATTATTTCTTAGTTCTTCTCAATGTAGGTCGTGGCCAGCTGGTCGTCATGGCCAGGTGGTCGTCGTGGCCAGGTGGTCGTCGTGGCCAGGTGGTCGTCATGGCCAGCTGGTCGTCATGGCCAGCTGGTCGTCATGGCCAGGTGGTCGTCGTGGCCAGGTGGTCGTCATGGCCAGCTGGTCGTCATGGCCAGGTGGTCGTCGTGGCCAGGTGGTCGTCGTGGCCAGGTGGTCGTCGTGGCCAGGTGGTCGTCATGGCCAGGTGGTCGTCGTGGCCAGGTGGTCGTCATGGCCAGCTGGTCGTCATGGCCAGGTGGTCGTCGTGGCCAGGTGGTCGTCGTGGCCAGGTGGTCGTCGTGGCCAGGTGGTCGTCGTGGCCAGGTGGTCGTCATGGCCAGCTGGTCGTCGTGGCCAGGTGGTCGTCGTGGCCAGGTGGTCGTCATGGCCAGGTGGTCGTCGTGGCCAGGTGGTCGTCGTGGCCAGGTGGTCGTCGTGGCCAGGTGGTCGTCGTGGCCAGGTGGTCGTCGTGGCCAGGTGGTCGTCGTGGCCAGGTGGTCGTCATGGCCAGCTGGTCGTCATGGCCAGGTGGTCGTCGTGGCCAGGTGGTCGTCGTGGCCAGGTGGTCGTCGTGGCCAGGTGGTCGTCGTGGCCAGGTGGTCGTCGTGGCCAGGTGGTCGTCGTGGCCAGGTGGTCGTCGTGGCCAGGTGGTCGTCATGGCCAGGTGGTCGTCATGGCCAGCTGGTCGTCATGGCCAGGTGGTCGTCGTGGCCAGGTGGTCGTCGTGGCCAGGTGGTCGTCGTGGCCAGGTGGTCGTCGTGGCCATCTGGTCGCCGTGGCCATCTGGTCGTCGTGGCCAGGTGGTCGTCGTGGCGCCAGGTGGTCGTCGTGGCCAGGTGGTCGTCGTGGCCAGGTGGTCGTCGTGGCCAGGTGGTCGTCGTGGCCATCTGGTCGTCGTGGCCAGGTGGCCGTCGTGGCGCCAGGTGGTCGTCGTGGCCAGGTGGTCGTCGTGGCCAGGTGGTTGTCGTGGCCAGGTGGTCGTCGTGGCCATCTGGTCGTCGTGGCCATCTGGTCGTCGTGGCCAGGTGGTCGTCGTGGTGCCAGGTGGTCGTCGTGGCCAGGTGGTCGTCGTGGTCATCTGGTCGTCGTGGCCAGGTGGTCGTCGTGGCCAGGTGGTCGTCGTGGCGCCAGGTGGTCGTCGTGGCCATGTGGTCATTGTGGGTAGGTGGTCGTCATGGCCAGGTGGTCGTCATGGCCAGGTGGTCGTCGTGGCCAGGTGGTCGTCGTGGCCAGGTGGTCGTCGTGGCCATCTGGTCGTCGTGGCCATCTGGTCGTCGTGGCCAGGTGGGCGTCGTGGCCAGGTGGTCATTGTGGGTAGGTGGTCGTCATGGCCAGGTTGTCGTCATGGCCAGGTGGTCGTCATGGTCAGGTGGTCGTTGTGGCCAGGTGGTCGTCGTGGCCATCTGGTCGTCGTGGCCATCTGGTCGTCGTGGCCAGGTGGTCGTCGTGGCCAGGTGGTCGTCGTGGCCAGGTGGTCAAGTCGTGGCCATCTGGTCGTCGTGGACAGGTGGTCAAGTCGTGGCCATCTGGTCGTCGTGGACAGGTGGTCGTCGTGGCCATCTGGTCGTCGTGGCCAGCTGGTCGTCATGGCCAGGTGGTCGTCATGGCCAGGTGGTCGTCGTGGCCAGGTGGTCGTCGTGGCCAGGTGGTCGTCATGGCCAGCTGGTCGTCATGGCCAGGTGGTCGTCGTGGCCAGGTGGTCGTCATGGCCAGCTGGTCGTCATGGCCAGGTGGTCGTCGTGGCCAGGTGGTCGTCGTGGCCAGGTGGTCGTCGTGGCCAGGTGGTCGTCATGGCCAGGTGGTCGTCGTGGCCAGGTGGTCGTCATGGCCAGCTGGTCGTCATGGCCAGGTGGTCGTCGTGGCCAGGTGGTCGTCGTGGCCAGGTGGTCGTCGTGGCCAGGTGGTCGTCGTGGCCAGGTGGTCGTCATGGCCAGGTGGTCGTCATGGCCAGCTGGTCGTCGTGGCCAGGTGGTCGTCGTGGCCAGGTGGTCGTCATGGCCAGGTGGTCGTCGTGGCCAGGTGGTCGTCGTGGCCAGGTGGTCGTCGTGGCCAGGTGGTCGTCATGGCCAGGTGGTCGTCGTGGCCAGGTGGTCGTCGTGGCCAGGTGGTCGTCGTGGCCAGGTGGTCGTCGTGGCCAGGTGGTCGTCATGGCCAGCTGGTCGTCATGGCCAGGTGGTCGTCGTGGCCAGGTGGTCGTCGTGGCCAGGTGGTCGTCGTGGCCAGGTGGTCGTCGTGGCCAGGTGGTCGTCGTGGCCAGGTGGTCGTCATGGCCAGGTGGTCGTCATGGCCAGCTGGTCGTCATGGCCAGGTGGTCGTCGTGGCCAGGTGGTCGTCGTGGCCAGGTGGTCGTCATGGCCAGGTGGTCGTCGTGGCCAGGTGGTCGTCGTGGCCATCTGGTCGCCGTGGCCATCTGGTCGTCGTGGCCAGGTGGTCGTCGTGGCGCCAGGTGGTCGTCGTGGCCAGGTGGTCGTCGTGGCCAGATGGTCGTCGTGGCCAGGTGGTCGTCGTGGCCATCTGGTCGTCGTGGCCAGGTGGCCGTCGTGGCGCCAGGTGGTCGTCGTGGCCAGGTGGTCGTCGTGGCCAGGTGGTTGTCGTGGCCAGGTGGTCGTCGTGGCCATCTGGTCGTCGTGGCCATCTGGTCGTCGTGGCCAGGTGGTCGTCGTGGTGCCAGGTGGTCGTCGTGGCCAGGTGGTCGTCGTGGTCATCTGGTCGTCGTGGCCAGGTGGTCGTCGTGGCCAGGTGGTCGTCGTGGCGCCAGGTGGTCGTCGTGGCCAGGTGGTCATTGTGGGTAGGTGGTCGTCATGGCCAGGTGGTCGTCATGGCCAGGTGGTCGTCGTGGCCAGGTGGTCGTCGTGGCCAGGTGGTCGTCGTGGCCATCTGGTCGTCGTGGCCATCTGGTCGTCGTGGCCAGGTGGTCGTCGTGGCCAGGTGGTCATTGTGGGTAGGTGGTCGTCATGGCCAGGTTGTCGTCATGGCCAGGTGGTCGTCATGGTCAGGTGGTCGTTGTGGCCAGGTGGTCGTCGTGGCCATCTGGTCGTCGTGGCCATCTGGTCGTCGTGGCCAGGTGGTCGTCGTGGCCAGGTGGTCAAGTCTTGGCCATCTGGTCGTCGTGGACAGGTGGTCAAGTCGTGGCCATCTGGTCGTCGTGGACAGGTGGTCGTCGTGGCCATCTGGTCGTCGTGGCCAGGTGGTCGTCGTGGCCAGGTGGTCGTCGTGGCGCCTGGTGGTCGTCGTGGCCAGGTGGTCGTCGTGGCCATCTGGTCGTCGTGGCCAGGTGGTCGTCGTGGCGCCAGGTGGTCATTGTGGGTAGGTGGTCGTCGTGGCCAGGTGGTCGTCGTGGCCAGGTGGTCGTCGTGGCCAGGTGGTCGTCGTGGCCATCTGATCGTCGTGGGCAGGTGGTCGTCGTGGCCAGGTGGTCGTCGTGGCCATCTGGTCGTCGTGGCGCCAGGTGGTCATTGTGGGTATGTGGTCGTCGTGGCCAGGTGGTCGTCATGGCCAGGTGGTCGTCGTGGCCAGGTGGTCGTCGTGGCCAGGTGGTCGTCGTGGCCAGGTGGTCGTCGTGGCCATCTGGTCGTCGTGGCCAGGTGGTCGTCGTGGCCTGGTGGTCGTCGTGGTCAGGTGGTCGTCGTGGCCAGGTGGTCGTCGTGGCCAGGTGGTCGTCATGGCCATCTGGTCGTCGTGGCCAGGTGGTCGTCGTGGCCATCTGGTCGTCGTGGCCAGGTGGTCGTTGTGGCCAGGTGGTCGTCGTGGCCAGGTGGTCGTCGTGGCCAGGTGGTCGTCGTGGCCAGGTGGTCGTCGTGGCCAGGTGGTCGTCGTGGCCATCTGGTCGTCGTGGCCATCTGGTCGTCGTGGCCAGGTGGTCGTCGTGGCCAGGTGGTCGTCGTGGCCAGGTGGTCGTCGTGGCCAGGTGGTCGTCGTGGCCAGGTGGTCGTCATGGCCAGGTGGTCGTCATGGCCAGGTGGTCGTCGTGGCCAGGTGGTCGTCATGGCCAGCTGGTCGTCATGGCCAGGTGGTCGTCGTGGCCAGGTGGTCGTCGTGGCCAGGTGGTCGTCATGGCCAGGTGGTCGTCGTGGCCAGGTGGTCGTCATGGCCAGCTGGTCGTCATGGCCAGGTGGTCGTCGTGGCCAGGTGGTCGTCGTGGCCAGGTGGTCGTCGTGGCCAGCTGGTCGTCGTGGCCAGGTGGTCGTCATGGCCAGGTGGTCGTCATGGCCAGGTGGTCGTCATGGCCAGCTGGTCGTCGTGGCCAGCAGGTCGTCGTGGCCAGGTGGTCGTCGTGGCCAGGTGGTCGTCATGGCCAGGTGGTCGTCGTGGCCAGGTGGTCGTCGTGGCCAGGTGGTCGTCATGGCCAGGTGGTCGTCATGGCCAGGTGGTCGTCATGGCCAGGTGGTCGTCATGGCCAGGTGGTCGTCATGGCCAGCTGGTCGTCATGGCCAGGTGGTCGTCGTGGCCAGGTGGTCGTCGTGGCCAGGTGGTCGTCGTGGCCAGGTGGTCGTTATGGCCAGCTGGTCGTCATGGCCAGGTGGTCGTCGTGGCCAGGTGGTCGTCGTGGCCAGGAGGTCGTCGTGGCCAGGTGGTCGTCGTGGCCAGGTGGTCGTCGTGGCCAGGTGGTCATTGTGGGTAGGTGGTCGTCATAACCAGGTGGTCGTCATGGCCAGGTGGTCGTCATGGCCAGGTGGTCGTCGTGGCCAGGTGGTCGTCGTGGCCAGGTGGTCGTCATGGCCAGGTGGTCGTCGTGGCCATCTGGTCGTCGTGGCCAGGTGGTCGTCGTGGGTAGGTGGTCGTCATGGCCAGGTTGTCGTCATGGCCAGGTGGTCGTCATGGTCAGGTGGTCGTTGTGGCCAGGTGGTCGTCGTGGCCATCTGGTCGTCGTGGCCATCTGGTCGTCGTGGCCAGGTGGTCGTCGTGGCCAGGTGGTCGTCGTGGCCAGGTGGTCAAGTCGTGGCCATCTGGTCGTCGTGGACAGGTGGTCAAGTCGTGGCCATCTGGTCGTCGTGGACAGGTGGTCGTCGTGGCCATCTGGTCGTCGTGGCCAGGTGGTCGTCGTGGCCAGGTGGTCGTCGTGGCGCCTGGTGGTCGTCGTGGCCAGGTGGTCGTCGTGGCCATCTGGTCGTCGTGGCCAGGTGGTCGTCGTGGCGCCAGGTGGTCATTGTGGGTAGGTGGTCGTCGTGGCCAGGTGGTCGTCGTGGCCAGGTGGTCGTCGTGGCCATCTGATCGTCGTGGGCAGGTGGTCGTCGTGGCCAGGTGGTCGTCGTGGCCATCTGGTCGTCGTGGCGCCAGGTGGTCGTCGTGGCCAGGTGGTCGTCATGGCCAGGTGGTCGTCGTGGCCAGGTGGTCGTCGTGGCCAGGTGGTCGTCGTGGCCAGGTGGTCGTCGTGGCCATCTGGTCGTCGTGGCCAGGTGGTCGTCGTGGCCAGGTGGTCGTCGTGGTCAGGTGGTCGTCGTGGCCAGGTGGTCGTCGTGGCCAGGTGGTCGTCATGGCCATCTGGTCGTCGTGGCCAGGTGGTCGTCGTGGCCATCTGGTCGTCGTGGCCAGGTGGTCGTTGTGGCCAGGTGGTCGTCGTGGCCAGGTGGTCGTCGTGGCCAGGTGGTCGTCGTGGCCAGGTGGTCGTCGTGGCCAGGTGGTCGTCGTGGCCATCTGGTCGTCGTGGCCATCTGGTCGTCGTGGCCAGGTGGTCGTCGTGGCCAGGTGGTCGTCGTGGCCAGGTGGTCGTCGTGGCCAGGTGGTCGTCGTGGCCAGGTGGTCGTCATGGCCAGGTGGTCGTCATGGCCAGGTGGTCGTCGTGGCCAGGTGGTCGTCATGGCCAGCTGGTCGTCATGGCCAGGTGGTCGTCGTGGCCAGGTGGTCGTCGTGGCCAGGTGGTCGTCATGGCCAGGTGGTCGTCGTGGCCAGGTGGTCGTCATGGCCAGCTGGTCGTCATGGCCAGGTGGTCGTCGTGGCCAGGTGGTCGTCGTGGCCAGGTGGTCGTCGTGGCCAGCTGGTCGTCGTGGCCAGGTGGTCGTCATGGCCAGGTGGTCGTCATGGCCAGGTGGTCGTCATGGCCAGCTGGTCGTCGTGGCCAGCAGGTCGTCGTGGCCAGGTGGTCGTCGTGGCCAGGTGGTCGTCATGGCCAGGTGGTCGTCGTGGCCAGGTGGTCGTCGTGGCCAGGTGGTCGTCATGGCCAGGTGGTCGTCATGGCCAGGTGGTCGTCATGGCCAGGTGGTCGTCATGGCCAGGTGGTCGTCATGGCCAGCTGGTCGTCATGGCCAGGTGGTCGTCGTGGCCAGGTGGTCGTCGTGGCCAGGTGGTCGTCGTGGCCAGGTGGTCGTTATGGCCAGCTGGTCGTCATGGCCAGGTGGTCGTCGTGGCCAGGTGGTCGTCGTGGCCAGGAGGTCGTCGTGGCCAGGTGGTCGTCGTGGCCAGGTGGTCGTCGTGGCCAGGTGGTCGTCATGGCCAGGTGGTCGTCATGGCCAGCTGGTCGTCATGGCCAGGTGGTCGTCGTGGCCAGGTGGTCGTCGTGGCCAGGTGGTCGTCATGGCCAGGTGGTCGTCGTGGCCAGGTGGTCGTCGTGGCCATCTGGTCGTCGTGGCCAGGTGGTCGTCGTGGCGCCAGGTGGTCGTCGTGGCCAGGTGGTCGTCGTGGCCATCTGGTCGTCGTGGCCAGGTGGTCGTCGTGGCGCCAGGTGGTCGTCGTGGCCAGGTGGTCGTCGTGGCCAGGTGGTTGTTGTGGCCAGGTGGTCGTCGTGGCCATCTGGTCGTCGTGGCCAGGTGGTCGTCGTGGCCATCTGGTCGTCGTGGCCAGGTGGTCGTCGTGGCGCCAGGTGGTCGTCAGTAGTGTAAACCGGGCCAAGTCGTGTCCGTTTTGTTTTTTTCAGCGGACACGACTTGGCCCCATGTTTTTTCGTTACCCCAGTGAGATTAAAGGGACACGACTTGGCCCCATGTTTTTTCGTTACCCCAGTGAGATTAAAGGGACACGACTTGGCCCCATGTTTTTTCGTTACCCCAGTGAGATTAAAGGGACACGACTTGGCCCTATGTTTTTTCGTTGCCCCAGTGAGCCATGCACAGGCATTGCTAATGGTCAATGACGTCATCAATTTACCTGGGGATTAAAAGGCCGGCTCCTGGCCCCATCATATTTCGCACAGGCATTGCTAATAGTCACCCCGTATTCTTCTTCCCTGAATAAGTCTGTTTTCTGTTATAGTATGTTTATTCCCATTTTTAATGTTTATAGCAAAGGGGGATTCAAATGCTGCCTTCTGTCAAGCCTAATGTGCAATGGCGTTAATCATTATAAGCTTGTTTTTCTCAATAAGGTATTGCCGTACTGTTTCCCATTGTCTAAGATCATTTTATAGCTAAGATTACATAATAATAACATAAGAAATGACTTCAAACCCTGTTTACAGAACCAGTATTTACCCAGGTCTTTTTCCTAAATCTAAATCTAAAACTTATTCCAATTTATGTCCATTGTTTCATGTTCTGTCTAGTGTTGATAATTTTAATAGTCTATTAATATTCCCCCTTTATCATGTCCATTCATTCACAGCTCTATCATGTCACCCCTATTTCTTCTTCGTCATCGTTCTAGAGAATGTAATTTGAGCTTTGACAATCTTTCTTGAAGGATCGTTTATTATGCATAGGGCAAAAAATAATATGAAAAATCTGCTATCAGTCGTTTATATGAAAAAACAGAGCCCTGGGCATTGGTGATTTCAATGCGTGTTCAGTAGTAAACCAATATTGTCCTTAACCACATACACGTCTCACATACGCTCAAAACATACCTCCCACACCTTACTGTGTCAAATAACAAATAAAAAAATCTCATTCAGTAAAAGCAAGCCTCTCATGTTTTAAAATAAGGCCTTCTGCGGCGCGAGGCGCGCTAAATGCGGATCCCAGGAGGTTCACACATAAGTGTGAACTCTTAATCTAGCTTAATACCTCACCTATACTCTGTGCTTCATCAGAGTTGATATTGAGCTACAATAGCTCGTATTTTCGCTCATTGCTTATATTTTCTGTTATTCATAAACCCGATCAAACCATCCGAACTCAACCTATCCTAACTTATTATATATAACAAACAAATACATTCTACAGAACAGTTATTGTTGTTGTTTAGTGACATCGTGAAAAGCGACCTCAGGTATAGGGATAAGGTATTGATGGTCATTAGCATATAGGTGTGAAGGTATTACAGTACCTTACTGGTCAACTATGTATGACGTCACCAGACAACCAATGCTACCTTTGGCGTCCTACTGGCATGTGTATTTGATGTTATTATTCAAAAATGACTAGACTATCCATCCCCACCTAACCTAATCAGAGGTTTAAGAATATACATTGTATAGGTTTCTATTATTTTATTGGTAATAAAAGTTTACATTCTAGTCTTAACAGTAAAATTGTAATGGGGAACAAGCATGATATTTCAGATGTTTGTCATAGCAATCCCAGACCCTTGTAATTTTTGTGAGACCAGTTCCTCTGCCACATCAAATCTGGAAGAATAAATAGAAACCATATTAGCAACACAGAATAATAATAATAATAATAATAATAATAATAAATCAGCAATAATATGAAAGACAATATATGGCAAACATCTAGAAATATACTTACAGCATAGTAATATAAGGAGTCATCACACAGCGATAGACATTTATCCTGTCCATCTATGCAAAATGTCTTTTTGCAGTTAGGCATTGCAAAATTAGAATATGCAAATTGAATTATCTTCCTATCGTTCATATCATATTCCCCATATTCAAATAAAGTTTCAAATTTATGTAGTGCAGCTCTCAAGTTAAGGTTGCATAATTGATAGACGAAAAACATGGCATAGGCTCCACAATAATAGGAGTCCATGCTCTGTATGCGTTGTGTGAACATGAATACTCTATAATCTTCAAAATAAGAGAGGAATTCCTGTAAATAACGTGAATGGGATTCCATCTTCAGCCCAAAACTGTCCAACAGGGCGATAATGGCTCCTGAAGGTTTATTGTGTACATACACAGTCATCCAATGACCCATCATCGTTGCAGGGGATTTCTCATCTAAAGTATTTAAAATAAATACCACTGGCTCTTTATTCAATTTCTTGAAGATTCTCCGTACATCGTTCGCTAAATAACATCCAATATATATGGCTTCTTCCCCTAAATATATATTTTTCAACCCATTGTTTATTTCTAAACAATTCATGTTTCTTAGGCTCTCGTTTCACAAATAATACGTCGGTCAGCATTAATTTTCATAACCCCAGTAGTAGGACCAAACAGCAGTATGACTTTATTTCCCACTATGGCTGTATTAAATTCCAATGTAATTCTTAAATTCCCTGTCGCTTCCAAGGAAACTGTATCCTTTATTTCTTCCGGTAATAAATTAAAGACCAGCAGAGTTTGTCCTTTAACGAACGATTCGTAGGACAAAATATTATCTACATTAAATCCTACAGCATTCAGGACCGTATAATATAATTTCGAACATTTATGGGGGAAATCACACGCGATATTAAATAAACTCGTGCCGTTCACTGAGATATATACGTTGCTCAAGGCGGAATTGTTGAAATATAATGGGTTTAAGGTATAATCTCCAGAAATGGCTTCCATATCAATAATGGCCATGTATAACTTCTCAGGGATCACTCCACCCCAGGGTTGGTCCATAGTTAATGATTTTTGGCCCTGCCCTAGAATAAAGGTTTTAAATAGGGTTTTATCAAATATATACGTTACTGCACCATTATTTTGGGCGAGTGCTCTGTTAATAGCTAGTAGCCCAGAAGGGAATGGGGTTAATCTATCTATCCATAAGCGGGCCATATTTATATTATATTTATAATTAGCAGTTGCTGTATCACTGCCAATAACCCATTTATCACTATTTAACTCTAAACGTATTCTTACATCTACGTTATCCAGTAAATATTCGCTAATAGATGCAATATCCAGCAGTAATTTAAAGCACGTATAAATGCCCTGTTCTTTCATATTAACCATTTTCTCATCCTGATCTATCGTGGTCGTAGCAAAATACTGCGTATCAATTTTATTGGGTATCGTTAGCGCCTCTTCCTTATAAAAATGCGCCAGATGCTTAAAACCATCAATTTTACTTCTGGAAAGAGTCGTTAGCAGCTTTATATACGCCCAATAAGAAAATAAAGAATTACTTTCAACTACTTGTTCGTTGAAATACACCACCACTGTTTTAAAAAGTGTTTGTGATAAACCATTGGCTACAGTCACTTTTTTGCCCGAATCTATTGCGGCGTCAGCTTCTGTTAATTCTATGCCCACTTCTAGTGCTAGTGATGACATATCCAGGAAATGGCCAGGAATGCCAGGGATTCTAAATTCAATATACGAGTCCTTAAATTTATTAATTCCTAAATTAACAGGTAAAATATCAATATTTTTCCTGCTGGCTATAGTGGACTCAATAATACGTGCTGAATTAAGTTTGGAAAATCCATCTGTTACAGCCACTGTGTAACTTTCCAAAGGGGATTGCAGCCCCGCACCTAGTGTAGTAGTAGTATTCATGCTGGATGCTATGAGAGGAATGAATTGTAATTTATGCAAACACGTCATTATATCTCTTATTCTTCTTATTCTGTTTTGTGAAACTGCGAATAAGTGCTAATTTGGTGGCCTTAGCCTTTCTCTTAGACATTTCCGCCTTTTACCACCACCTGAAATCTGACGGCCAACTCCCTTCAATGATTCGATCCCATGCTTCTTCATTGACTTTTTAAAGGAATGTTCGCCTGTTTGCATGTCTTGCAATACATTCTGACCCATACTTAAGACGGCAGGAGCGAGGGTTCTCGTTAAAAATGGGGCTGCTTTACGGGCTAAACCAGTGAGGAAACTGAATATACCACCTCCTCTTATATGACTCCTATTGAATATTCTAATATCACTCAGCCCACCTCCTTTATATGAGGCAGGTGGGCTAATTAAGAATAATATTTCGTCTACAGACGGAGGGATGAAATTGACGCGCATTTTGTAGCTTGCAGATGAGTAATGAGGCTCGGAACTGTAATGTCCTTATTATATAGACCCAATTCGGGGTCGTATATGTAAAACAGCTGTTGTGCTTCCTCGTTTATCAAAATAAATAGGAGTCCCATTAGGATCGGTTACTGCAATACTTATACTATCCAGTACATTTGTATTTAAAGGTTTATATAGTTTCCTATTCGTGCTTTCACCGCCCTGCAAAGACACTACGTCCAATATATTCACTAATAAATTTCCGTACGTCGTGGGTGCAATTTTATCACAATAAACACACAAGTAATCCATCATGCCCCTGGGTTGTGGAGGGTAGGGACACGTGTCTGATATAGGTGTTTCATCCAAATAATTCTTGTGTACGTATATATCATAATTTTTATGCTGTTCAGTTCCTAAAACCTTACCAATACTAGCCCCAAAAGATAGGGAAATCCTGCATATTGGTCGATTATCGTCATAATACAATACATTCTCATCGCTGCTCGCGGTATTGAACTTTACTCTATTGGAAATCGTTCCATATTTAATATATGCATCTGCATATCTCGGGAAATGCGTCTTATAGACATCAGACACAAAACTCAAATCGTTCTGTGAAAATATATGGGTAATTTCATTATTGATGGCGTATATAATTTCCTTTATGCCACCAGCTAAAATATTAGTTTTCGGTAGAAATTTTGAATGTTTGTAACTAATTCCTTTAACATCTAGGTACATAATTCTCACGCGGATATAACTCTCCAGATCATCTGATCTTATTATGTAATATGACGAAGGCAATAATATATTCTGGAGACACATTTCGTAGGAACGTCTAGAATCCAGCACGAGTTGATTATACAGTCTATTTTCAAAAGCACTAGGTACATTATTAGGAAATAAATCTGTATTAGAAACACTAGTAGTGTAAATAACGTGGGAATCCATTGCTGGACTAAGAATGAATGAACTAAAAACAAAACAGAATATCTATTTATACACTCACCTTTAGTAAGCTAGCCAAGTTGCTCCTCCACCAACTTTAGGGCGTTTAGTTTCTCCAGCAGCTGTAGTAGGAGCATACACCCGTTTTCTTCTTAGTGCCACGTCATCATTAAATACTTGTTTACGAGATTCTGTATTCCTAAACATTTCTCGTGGAGTTGAGGTTAAAGAGATGAATAATTTAACCAGCGGTAATTTTTCTCGTGGGAATACAGAGCGGTGAATTGTCATTTTAGTTAAAATATCATCAATTATGTTTATTCCAGTCACTGGCATTTGCAGATTCCCATTGACGTCCCATTGCACCACCTTTCTTTCATCAAAATAATTTAACAGCGAAGTAGCATAATCATGATCTTTAGCTTTCAATTTTAAATGTACCAAATGTACTATTGAAGGATTAGCTAGTACTGAAACTGGTGCTACTGGAGTACTTGCTGCTGGTGTTGGAGCTAGTGATGGAGCTACTTCTGCTTTTTTAACTACTTCTACTTTAGCAGGTCCCTCATCGATGGTTTTACGAGGTACTAGATAATATTCTTTCATTTTTATTTATTAAATATCCTGGTAATTAAACTAGCAGCTATGGGTAATAATATACCGAGGATACTGCCTCCTTTACGAGTCAATAAAATACGCTTTTTGTTTGAAATTGAGGGTTTCTTGCAAGCCAGCGAAAGCAAGGTGTCTCTGTATTTCTTCAATTTGACTATAACTTTCTTCTTAACCGGAAGCCTATTTTTCAGAAAATTGTTGAAAATCTCTGACAAGCAATGAATATGTGGTTTTTTAAACTGAGCAATCAATTTTTTCCTGGCTGAGGAATTAAGTTTGCTCAGCAAGGTCACCAAGTCTTTGTACTTGTATACTAATGGCTTCTTCATATCTTCAACAAATCATCAGCGTCAATCCACTGATCAAATGAAGAATCGTAGCCTTCGTACCTTACTTTATACTGTAATTTATTATTAGGCAATGTACGTTTGCGTAGTACTTTCTCAATATTAAATGCTACTGGTAAATGGGTTAGGGTTAATTCTTCCTTATAAAACCCTCCGTTAATAGGCTTGTTATTCAAATCTTGTAAAAAATATAATGGGATAGGCTGGCTTTTATCTATACGAATAATTCTGAAAATTTCTTCCGTGTTTTGTCTAGCAAAACCTTTCTTGAATGTCGAAATTCTGTTGGAGAGAGTAATGCGAACTGAGTCCCCAACAGCTAGTAGAGAACTAAGACCTGCTTTAGGTTTGTCCTTACTTTTATACATGAGATTGAACTGTTTCTTTATATCTTGTGGACGAGATAAAGCATGAACCTCAACTGGAGCCCTACCACCTAACCCTCGGTGGGGTGTTGTGTTATACGCCTTTATGATATCAGGCAATATGGGCAGATATCTCGAGGTATTGTGCGCAGTCATATATTTATAAATCTTGGTTTTCATGGTACGTATAAAGCGTTCGGCGATAGCAGCTTTTGTTTCTTGAGAAAATACGCTATACAGTTTAATATTTTTAGCTGCAAGCATTCGTTGCATATGAGAATTATAAAATTCACCTCCTCGATCTGTATTTATTTTACGTATTCCTTGGAAATATGAGGATTCCAATATGTTTTTCAGAGCCTTACTCACAGTCTGTCCATCTTTGCGTATCAGAGGTGCTACTTGCGCATACCGTGAAAAAATATCGACACAGACGAGAATGTATTTAATATCATCATTGTGTTTAGCTATTAATCCCATTTCTGCTAAATCACAAGCTAAATACATACGGGGTTTAGGACTCAGCACCTTTCTTCGTAGAAATTTGCGAGGCTTTAATGCGTGCAAAGTGTAAGCTTTAGACGATTTCAAGTATTCTTTGACATCTGATAAAGTAATATCTGGCTTTATAGTTTTAGCTGCTTTATACAACCTATTGACCCCCCCTAACCCTCCTGTGGATGCGGGGTTATAATAAATTTTATCTAGTACGTGCTCCATCTTCTAATAAAGTGATATCTGATTGTATGGTTTTAGCCGTTTTATACATCCGATATACCAACCCCCCTAACCTCCCCTTGTGGTTGTTGTTGTTGTTGTTGTGGAGAACACATCTTATACACCCAACCCCCCTAACCTCCCCTTGTTGTTAAGTACATTCACCATTGGTAAACAATTTCGTATGGATGCTCACCAACAATATTGCTACGGAAGGTGATGCGTTCAGGGGTTTTCACTCCTAAATCCACCAATAAATATCCATAAGGTTTACTGATGGCTTTCTTGTAGATATCTAAAAGCTTTTTAGAATCTTGTTTTCCAAATAACTGCCGCCATAAAGTCTCAATTTGAGCTAAATCTCTAGATTTCACTAATATGAAATGGGAGGCGTTTAAACTGATACTTCTAGCATATTTCCCAGAGAAAAATATATTTTGGGTGATGAATATGCACGAAATAGCAAGATGTCTGCCTTTAGTGAAGATATCAGACACAATTTTGGAATTAGCAGATTCGATGAACAAGTCATCGATAATAATTAAAATAGGCGAATCATCTGTACGTTCATCTAAAGGGTTAATAATTTCAGAATGAGCTATTATTTTCTTGTTAATTACTGGATCGTCTAGCAATGCTGTGTAACTGCCGCCGCATATAATAATACTGGAGAATTTCAGATGGTATTTTTGTACGAGTTTAGTGCACAAATGAGATTTTCCGCCATTGGAAAATCCTGCAATGATTATTCTGCTAGGTTCATTGAAAATATCAAGTTGTTCTTCAGTGATAGGTGAACTATCCATGACTCGTTTTGGGTTTGTACTGACATAAGAATGATAAGGTTATTATATTTATACATCGAAGCATACATTTCATATTTTTATTTTTTTGCATAGAACATTTTCAAAACATAGGTTAGGGGGGGGGCACGGTTTTATAAAAACATCAAAGTATACATTTCAAAAACTTTTATTTTTATATACAACAGAACATTTACAACATAAATATACAACAGAACATTTTCAACATAGGTTAGGGGAGACTGCATTTTCAGAACATCAGTGATGAGTCAGGGGCCCCGCAATTTTTCAAACATCAATGACAGGTTAGGGGAGGTAGCAAATTTTCAAACATCAATGATAGGTTAGGGGAGGCAGCAATTTTCAAACCCAAAGATAGGTTAGGGGAGGTTACAATGTTCCATCACCAATTTCTTCAGTTACTAATTGAGAGGATACGTCTTGTTCACCAGTGCATCGCGTTTTCCCCACATATTGAATATGGGATGGAATCCACGTCTCACAGGACGTGCAGCAGGTGCAGGTGCAGGTACATCCTCCTCCTCATTCTCTTCATTAATTTCTGCTCGAGGTATATCGGGGTGTCCATACGCCAAAGACTGTGTAGGACTCAGTACATAACGTTTATCGTCAAAGGCGGACAATCCACGTTTTGTAGTGAGACAGGTACACATACGGCCTTTAACATTCCTAATAGATCTGGATTGGAACCTCTGCCCAATATTTAACTCTAAAGCACTTTGGAAAGCAGCATGAGTGAGTTTAGACTGATGATAAGTGGGAATTCCTTTACAACGACAGATCTGAACCTGATCTTGAGTGAGAATTGAGTACATTTTAGGCTTCAATGCAATGAGTTCCTTGATAATTTTGGCTCCAACTTCCGATTTTAACAAACCTAGTTGACCTTTGCGAGAGTCATTGAAATAGGGATTTTCAGGAGGGAAATTACTGAAATCCATATGCTGAGATAAAGGCAGTTTATTTAATTCCTCAAAAGCATTTGGACAGCTTAATTCAATCAAATACGAATCTGTATCCGTATACAGCAATCTAGCTTTGTCTCCATAATGAGCTTTGACGGTATTGTACCAAAAATCATATAGGATCCTCTTAGCTATTTGCAAGATCTGGAACCCCAAATAAGTTGGTGTAAGTGATTGTTTCTTAACTGTGCAAATGACTCTGTCTTCACTTAACAAAATGCTCCGTTTGAAGAACGGATTGCGTGCATGCTTTTGGAATTTGTCTCGTGATGTAACTAAAT
Organism: Procambarus clarkii; assembly: GCF_040958095.1. NCBI lineage: Eukaryota > Metazoa > Arthropoda > Malacostraca > Decapoda > Cambaridae > Procambarus > Procambarus clarkii. The sequence goes on from NC_091201.1 coordinate 6,245,427, forward strand.
AATGCTGATCGCCATATTTACTCACATTTGTCAAACTCTTGCCGTAAATTGCATTATATACCAGCTTGAAAGCTTTACCCTTAATGGCGCAAGGTGTATTTGCACGTTCACGAGCATTTGTTTCGACAAATTCCTTAAGGTACTTGCTCTGTTGGAATTCATAAACTGCATTTACCTTAGCTACTTCCAATCCCAATTTCATCAGCATCTGAAGCAAATCTAAACTGACCAAGTAATCTTTTTGAGGGAGATGTGAGGCAATTAATTTATTGTTTTTCTTGGGGAGTTTACGATCTTCGGTATTTAAAATATGTTTGCTATAATCGGACAGAAGATCAGTTGAAATATTAGCATGTGACAGGGTTAAGGGTAAGTCATCGGTGTATCGAGCCACCTCAGGTGCGACATGCTTGGTGTCACACATGACCCAATACCCCTTATCCCCATCACATGTAATATTTTCCAATCCTTGTTGGAGCCAATCATTGCATTCGGCAGCAGATAATTTACGGATCCCGCCTTGAGGAAGCAGTTCTGTCATACAGGTGGCGTATAAGCCATTAAAATCTAAATACAGAATATATTTATCAGTGCTAGAAGGATCAGCACCCGTATGCTCATTTTGTACACTTGTGTGTTGTCGCGCAACAGAGGTAAATCCGCCTCTTAGATTTCTACGCAATACATCGTACAAATGGGGATCAGAAATAGTCCAAGACAACTTGACTCTTAAACAAGAAAGCGTCCCATGCAAAACTAGATAACGAGACATAGTGTGTAATGTCTAACTTGTACAGCTCAAGCATGGTCTTGCGCCATACAGTAAACACATCACACAATAGTCCAGTATCTACTTTCAAATAGACCTTTAAGTAATCCCCAATGGTCTTGCATTCCGCTAATCTAAAGACTTCTTTAGCCTGTGTATAATCGGTCTCGCTTATGGCCTCGTGCTTTAAACTATTGAAAAAGGCTTCGGGAGGAGGAAGAGCCGGTTCATTTAATTTCTCCAAAGATGAAATGTAGTCATAACAGAAGACCTGTTTGCCTGTCTTCAATAAATGGTGGGCAGCTACAGGGACGTCATCTAGCATAACTGAGGTGTAAGTGGTGGGTTTACCTTCCTTGATATGTTCTTTAGCTAGTTTTTCCAGCCCGCCATTTAGTAAAGCCAGACTATCCATAAACCGAAGTTTACCGATATCTACTTTCATGAACTTAAATCCATCTTTGGAGGCAATATCAATTTCGCGGTTAGGGAGGTTAGACAATTCATTTAAAATTACTCCGAGGTCATAAGCAGCATTGTGAGAGAATGTATATAAATATTTATATGAGTTTCTGCACAACATGTTGCACCTTTGGCAATAGGCTGCTAGATAATTATTAAATTCAATAGCATGATCATGATGACGGTGCTTGTCCATAGCTGATTTAAATGGACTATAACACATTTCACATGTGGTCTGACGTCTATAAGCTTGCCAATGTTCACGTGTCATAGATATTTTGTATTTAGGCATGGCAGATTTGATTCTCTTCCATGACTTCTCTAAAGTATCTATGAAATGATTCACAGGGTCATCCCCCATATAAGTTAATTTCTCTACCACCTCCAATTCCCTGTTGATGATGATAAAAGCATATGCCACGGCTTTGTGACGCTTCTCGATCATACCTTGGGGATTGGAGGGGTCCAACAAGCACTCGAAATCATAATATGCCGTGTGAGACGGCCCATAGGCACGACCGTAATTTTTGAACTTGATTTTATGACCTTCAGGGTAAAATTTCAATGTTTGTTTAACTTCACATGACTCTTCGTGATCCCGCATAGCATCAGGTGACAAATGAATTAAACACGAATGACGAAAAATATGATTCTTAGGAATATTATATGTATTGTCGCGCATGTTGCGAACATATTGATTGAAATCTTTAATGAGCACAAGATGCTGATCCTCCAGCATGAGCAAAGGTACTTTACGGGCAGAATGTTCCCTGCCTTTTCTAGCTAAGCTAATGTAGTATCTATTTTCTTCACGAGTGAGCACATAGATAAAAATACTTAATTTATTTATACTTTCTATTTTATTAATGTTATCATACGTTATGGGAATTTCAATATCCTCACTCCAACGGACGAATCTAAGACACCACCTGGCTGATTTGGAACGCCTGCCAATGTTGCGTAAGTCCATCCCCCGAGCAAGACATATATGCGGCTAAACATTGGATCAAACATATATTTTGCTCGCCTTTAGGATTGAAAACATAATGTCGACCACGTAATTTATCTGGATAAGGCACGTATTCTCCTAGACGGATGGGATGCTGAACAGCTATAGAATTGATATAAAAACCAGAAATGCTCTGTATACCTAGACTCGAACCTTCTGTCTCGGCAAAGAACTCTTCTAACTTATTATCCAATTCAGCAATCCATTGATCTACGACAACACTAGCCTCATGCCTAGATACAGTGCGCTGCTCGGCCCTTATAGGTAACTCTCCCTCAAAATCAGGTTCATTTTCTTGATTAAGCCGTTGTAAATTAAATGTAAAATCAGGGTATATCAAGAGGGCAGGAGGGAAATTGGGATGAACGGCGTCAAACAAGGATTCTATTTGCTGAATAAAATAATCACGATATATAGTCAAATAATGGGCAGGATCTCCTTGGGCATGATCTGGGATGCTATATGAATGGCGTATGTACCCCCCATTGAAATTATTGATAACTTCAAGCACTTCGGGTTGAGGAGGAAGCAAATCATCTACCTGCTGCTGTTCCTGAGGTGGTGGTGGAGAATTAGCGATAGGCTGGCTGGCTTCCACATCTGAATCAGCTTCCCAAACCAAATGCAGGGAGTCCTCATCCTCTAGATGGCTACCTAGAGTAAAAGAATTGAGATTTTTAATAAAAAATATAAATTTAATATAGGAATGTTTACAAATAAATAATGCAAGGTTATGGAAATAATCACTGAGGATGATACTTACGATCTAGACTGGGCCTGCTATTGTTACTATCTTCTAATGGCGGTGTACGAGCTTTACTAGTGCTAGGTTCTCCAGCCTCATTCCCTCCCCCACGAGGATATTCCTCATCCAACTGTTCAACAGATGATCCTGAAAAAAAAAAAAAAATTATTTTTTTGTAGATGTTAGTTAGAATTCATAACATATATATTTTTAAATGACTGATTAATGATGGGAATAGTGCAATATTATCTCAGATAAATAAAATTAATAATGAATACTGATGATGGATATTAACTCACTTTCGCTCTGAGGTGATGAAGCTTCTGAAGTTTCAGAATCGTATCTGGTGTCAGACTCTGTATCGTCATCAACATCCAGGTTCATGCAAAATGGACAGGTTTCGGGGTCGCGACCTGTGGATCACAGTAATATTACTTATGCAAATAAAAACAATATTACTGAAGCTAGTAGGCAATATTTTTTTTTATAAAATATCACATGCTGCTGGTGTAATTCTATATAAAATTATTTGATCATAAACGAAGCAAGTGTTGCTGATATAAATATTACTCACGACTGGTGCAGAAGATTTTGGAGCACGAGGTGCAGACTGCATCATAATGTCCACGAGGGATATTAACGCACTGGGGACAGCATAACACACACTCACGACGCGAGTTGGCTGTATATGAAATACGACATTCTATGCACCTTACTTCGCACAAGTGCAATTTCCCCTGCTTTGGCTTATTGCAGAAAGGACAAGTTTCCATGGTTGCGTATTGTTGTTGAATAATACAGAGGTCTGGTGAAATGTCCAGGAGCGATGTTGGCTGCTTGTGCTGGCTGGGAGAGCTAGAGATGTACTGTCCTATTTGACTGGGGAATGGCGGCCAGGTCAGCTTACCAGCTGTGCTGCCAGTCGTACGATGCTTCTAAAAATTGCGGTACGACATTTGGGCATCTATTCTAGTTTTGAACTTATTACTGCATAATGAATGATTACAGTCGCAGATGACTAAAATGTATATTCTTAAACCTCTGATTAGGTTAGGTGGGGATGGTTAGTCTAGTCATTTTTGATTAATAACATCAAATACACATGCCAGTAGGACGCCAAAGGTAGCATTGGTTGTCTGGTGACGTCATACATAGTTGACCAGTAAGGTACTGTAATACCTTCACACCTATATGCTAATGACCATCAATACCTTATCCCTATACCTGAGGTCGCTTTTCACGATGTCACTAAACAACAACAATAACTGTTCTGTAGAATGTATTTGTTTGTTATATATAATAAGTTAGGATAGGTTGAGTTCGGATGGTTTGATCGGGTTTATGAATAACAGAAAATATAAGCAATGAGCGAAAATACGAGCTATTGTAGCTGAATATCAACTCTGATGAAGCACAGAGTATAGGTGAGGTATTAAGCTAGATTAAGAGTTCACACTTATGTGTGAACCTCCTGGGATCCGCATTTAGCCAGTTGACGCCTCGCGCCACATTAGGGATGATGACGTCACAAAAGGTGGTAACTGCAGAAGGCTTTATTTCAAAATATGAGAGGCTTGCTTTTACTGAATGAGTTTTTTTTATTTGTTAAATGCTACAGTATGGTGTGGGAGGTATGTTTTGAGCGAATGTGAGACGCGCATAAGGAAAGGGTCACTACCGAACTCGCATTGAAATCACAAATGCCCAGGCCTCTATTTTTTAATATAAACGACTGATAGCAGTTTTATTTTTTGCCCTATGTATAATAAACAATCCTTTAAGAAAGATTGTCAAAGCTCAAATTACTTTCTCTAGAACGACGACGACGAAGAAGAAATAGGGGTGACATGATAGAGGTGTGACTGAATGGTCATAGTAAAGGGGAATATTATTAACCTATTATACGTATCAACATGAAACAGAATAGGAAATGAACTGGATAAGTTTTATATTTAGGAAAAAGACCTGGGTAAATACCGGTTCTGTAAACAGGGTTTGAACTCATTTCTTATGTTATTATTATGTAATCTTAGCTATAAAATGATCTTAGACAATGGGAAACCGTATGGTAATACCTAATTGTGAAAAAACGAGCTTATAATGGTTAACGCCATTGCACATTAGACTTGACAGAAGGCAGCATTTGAATCCCCCTTTGCTATAAATATTGAAAATGGGAATAATTACACTATAACAGAAAACGGACTTATACAGGGAAGATGAAGACGGGGGTGACGTCATTGACCATTAGCAATGTCTGTGCATGGCCCGCTGGGGTAACGAAAAACAGGTACGCCAAGTCGTGTCCCATCAAAACTGCAACGGAAAACAGGTACGCCAAATCGTGTCCCTCGAAAAAAGCAAAACGTACACGATTTGGCGTACTTTCTACTACTGTCGTCGTGGCCAGGTGGTCATTGTGGGTAGGTGGTCGCCATGGCCAGGTTGTCGTCATGGCCAGGTGGTCGTCATGGTCAGGTGGTCGTCGTGGCCAGGTGGTCGTCGTGGCCATCTGGTCGTCGTGGCCATCTGGTCGTCGTGGCCAGGTGGTCGTCGTGGCGCCTGGTGGTCGTCGTGGCCAGGTGGTCGTCGTGGCCATCTGGTCGTCGTGGCCAGGTGGTCGTCGTGGCGCCAGGTGGTCATTGTGGGTAGGTGGTCGTCGTGGCCAGGTGGTCGTCGTGGCCAGGTGGTCGTCGTGGCCAGGTGGTCGTCGTGGCCATCTGGTCGTCGTGGGCAGGTGGTCGTCGTGGCGCCAGGTGGTCGTCGTGGCCAGGTGGTCGTCGTGGCCATCTGGTCGTCGTGGCCAGGTGGTCGTCGTGGCGCCAGGTGGTCATTGTGGGTATGTGGTCGTCGTGGCCAGGTGGTCGTCATGGCCAGGTGGTCGTCGTGGCCAGGTGGTTGTCGTGGCCAGGTGGTCGTCGTGGCCAGGTGGTCGTCGTGGCCATCTGGTCGTCGTGGCCAGGTGGTCGTCGTGGTCAGGTGGTCGTCGTGGCCAGGTGGTCGTCGTGGTCAGGTGGTCTTCATGGCCAGGTGGTCGTCATGGCCATCTGGTCGTCGTGGCCAGGTGGTCGTCGTGGCCATCTGGTCGTCGTGACCATCTGGTCGTCGTGGCCAGGTGGTCGTCGTGGCCAGGTGGTCGTCGTGGCCAGGTGGTCGTCGTGGCCATCTGGTCGTCGTGGCCATCTGGTCGTCGTGGCCAGGTGGTCGTCGTGGCCAGGTGGTCGTCGTGGCCAGGTGGTCGTCGTGGCCAGGTGGTCGTCGTGGCCAGGTGGTCGTCGTGGCCAGGTGGTCGTCGTGGCCAGGTGGTCGTCGTGGCCAGGTGGTCGTCATGGCCATCTGGTCGTCGTGGCCAGCTGGTCGTCGTGGCCAGGTGGTCGTCGTGGCCAGCTGGTCGTCGTTGCCAGGTGGTCGTCGTGGGCAGTTGGTCGTCGTTGCCAGGTGGTCGTCATGGCCAGGTGGTCGTCATGGCCATCTGGTCGTCGTGGCCAGCTGGTCGTCGTGGCCAGGTGGTCGTTGTGGCCAGGTGGTCGTCGTGGCCAGGTGGTCGTCGTGGTCAGGTGGTCGTCGTGGCCAGGTGGTCGTCGTGGCCAGGTGGTCGCCGTGGCCAGGTGGTCGTCTAGGCCAGCTGGTCGTCGTGATCACAGTACCAGTCAGGTCACAGTACCAGTCACATCACAGTACCAGTCACATTACAGTACCAGTCACATCACAGTACCAGTCACATCACAGTACCAGTCAGGTCACAGTACCAGTCACATCACAGTACCAGTCACATCACAGTACCAGTCAGGTCACAGTACCAGTCACATCACAGTACCAGTCAGGTCGCAGTACCAGTCAGGTCGCAGTACCAGTCACATCACAGTACCAGTCAGGTCACAGTACCAGTCAGGTCACAGTACCAGTCAGGTCACTGTTCCAGTCAGGTCACAGTACGAGTCACAACACAGTACCAGTCAGATCAGGTCAAAATTATGAGAGACATTTAGGTAATAATAATTTGATGAATCTTTGTTTCACATTGTTTTAAACTTTTGTTTTGTTTACCACAAAGAAAAATTTTCACACAGAGAAACATTCCCAAACAGAGAGTACCTCGCTATGAAAATTTCCTTCAAAACTAAAAATTTAACTTTTAGTAGGCAATATTTGATTTTTTACAAAAGTCAACATTTCCCCAGTTCAATGGCTGCGTAACCTGAAATATTTCACATTGAGGAATCAGTCAATTGAGAGAGAGTGACCTACATATGTGGAAATTTTACCCATAGTCAGTCACGCGATATATTGTAATATATATAATTTTATAGATTATTCATTCTTTTTTGAGTTGTTGCTGACGGAGGAAAGGTTCGACAACCTCTCCCCTTTACCATATCTTTCGTATACTCTTAATATTGAGGTTTCAGACGTTTCGTATACTTGTTATATATTTTTTTAACTTTTTACCTCGACGTTTTCTAAGTAGAGATTTATTTACTGGGAAAAAGCAGGTGAAGGAGACAGTGAAGGTCCAGCGGACCAAAAAGCTTTAACAAGAAATAAGCAACGTACGCCAGACCAGTTCTGGACTATGCAGCGCCAATTTGGAACTCACATTTTGGGAAGTATATAAAGAAGCTTGAGACGTTTGTCACAGGAGACGTGCAGAGTTGATCTATATAAATCGACAGAAGAGAGCACCTCAGCATCACACGAGCTCCCAGCATCCCACGGCTTTATAAAGTCCCGTCAACACGCATAACTTGGCTTTATAAAGTCCCATCAACACGCATAACTTGGCTTTATAAAGTCCCATCAACACGCATAACTTGGCTTTATAAAGTCCCATCAACACGCATAACTTGGCTTTATAAAGTCCCATCAACACGCATAACTTGGGTTTATAAAGTCCCATTATCACGCATAACTTGGCTTTATAAAGTCCCATCAACACGCATAACTTGGCTTTATAAAGTCCCATCAACACGCATAACTTGGGTTTATAAAGTCCCATTATCACGCATAACTTGGCTTTATAAAGTCCCATCAACACGCATAACTTGGCTTTATAAAGTCCCATCAACACGCATAACTTGGCTTTATAAAGTCCCATCAACACGCATAACTTGGGTTTATAAAGTCCCATTATCACGCATAACTTGGCTTTATAAAGTCCCATCAACACGCATAACTTGGCTTTATAAAGTCCCATCAACACGCATAACTTGGCTTTATAAAGTCCCATCAACACGCATAACTTGGCTTTATAAAGTCCCATCAACACGTAAACAAACTTAATCGTCCTACCGGAGATGAATGATTAAGTTTAAGGCAGCTTAGGTCTCGTGGTCTTCATTTATTATTATTTTAAGCTGTGTGTGACCTCTGATCTTTGGCGATCTTGTGCGTGAGAGGGGATGTTGGGTGTAGGTGTACTGAGAGGGGCAGTGGGTGTAGGTGTACTGAGAGGGGATGTGGGTGTAGGTATACTGAGAGGGGAAGTGGGTGTAGGTGTACTGAGATAGGATGTGGGTGTAGGTGTAGTGAGAGGGGATGTGGGTGTAGGTATACTGAGAGGGGAAGTGGGTGTAGGTGTACTGAGATAGGGTGTGGGTGTAGGTGTAGTGAGAGGGGATGTGGGTGTAGGTGTAGTGAGAGGGGATGTGGGTGTAGGTGTACTGAGAGGGGATTACGTGGGTGTAGGTGTAGTGAGAGAGGATGTGGGTGTAGGTGTAGTGAGAGGGGATGTGGGTGTAGGTGTAGTGAGAGGGGATGTGGGTGTAGGTGTAGTGAGAGGAGATGTGGGTGTAGGTGTACTGAGAAGGGCAGTGGGTGTAGGTGTACTGAGAGGGGATGTGGGTGTAGGTGTACTGAGAGGGGATGTGTGAGTAGGTGTACTGAGAGGGGCAGTGGGTGTAGGTATACTGAGAGGGGAAGTGGGTGTAGGTGTACTGAGAGGGGCAGTGGGTGTAGGTGTACTGAGAGGGGAAGTGGGTGTATGTATATTGAGAGGAAAACGACTGTAATTATACTGAGTATACTTTTATAAGTATCTACAAAGTTATTTATATCCGGGGAATTATTAAGGATTTATGTCGCCGCAAGTTTACCTGGAAGCTTCAGGTCTTAGACTTTATACCTCATACTGTTATAAGTTTCCATCTTAATTTCATTACATGTTCCCATAATGCACAGTGGAAGTCTATCTAAATTACAATTTAGGTTTTTCAATATTTTTTAAGAATTCAAAGTGGGTTTTTTATAAATATTTTGTAATTATTTTAGAAAAATAATCACAATTTGATTCTATAAATAACAGAAGACGTTTAGTCTTTGCTAATATATATAAGAGAGAATGTGTGTGTGTCTTAGGTCGGAGGTCAGATGGCTGAGTCTACCCTCATTCAACTTTGCAGGCGGAATGGGTTGGGGTAGGGGACGAACATTGGTTGGTCGGGGTGAACAGAATTTAAAAGGGAATAAACAGCCTGCCAGGGTCCCATTGACTAGGATTTTTACCCCTGCACAGTTACGAGCCCAGCCGTTCAAATCTACTTAGCTGTGTGTGAAGGCTTTAGGCCTGCCAGTATTGTAAGTACTATTTATTCCGATTGATTGATGATTGATGAAGATTAAGCCACTCAAGAGGTAGCAAGAGCATGAATAGGCTGTACGTAATTGCTGTTGTTGTTGTTAAAGATTCGCTGCTTGGAACAAAAAGTTCCAAGTAGCACGGGCTACAGTGAGCCCGTGGTTAAATGTTGCACTCTTATTACTCACTTCACTGATTAAACGGAGCGGATGGAGGTTGAGTGTAAGAAAGACTTGTTGGGTAATTGTTTGCAATCACGTGGTTCAACTGCCGGTGCGAATGTGTAAGATTAAGCACAACATTCATTTAATTAATAGTTTGACTGTCCACGTAACAGGTCATTGACTGTGATAACTGTGCACATTGTTGCTGTTCCTGAGTATCCGGGGGAGAGGGGGGGCTCGCATCTAGTCCCATTGCGACTGGCGGTGATACGTTAACCGGGTCTTGTGATTGGCTGTCCGCGAGAAAGTGTTACGACAGGATCGTCGACGTGATTATCACGTGATCAGTCAGTGAGGCGCTCAAATGTCTCTGTGACGGGATATTTGCTTTCATAAGCACACCAATCTTAATGTTACAAATACTTCCTCTGTAACTCGTGTCCAAGCTCTGTAAATTAACGAATTTATAAGTTTGCATCTGTGTTTACGTAAACGCTTTGATTACGACCACACGTAAATGACTGAGGCGCCCTCACCACCAGATATTTGTTCTGAAGTTCTTATTACAGATCCCCTGACCAACGTGGTTTGGGGGAAGGCGTAGCCTGTCGAGGAAGTCATTCCCCTCAGCTGGACTCTCTCTCGACATTCCCCTCAGCTGGACTCTCTCTCTCGACATTCCCCTCAGCTGGACTCTCTCTCGACATTCCTCTTAGCTGGACTCGATATTCGAAATAGTCCACCCTCATCCACCCGTTTTGCTCGTGTCTTGCTAAGTCCGTTTGTCCAACCCGTCCTTCTAAAAGACCGTCGCATTTTGACGTACACTCTACATAAGGCCAAAAATCGTCGTACTACAAAATGGAAGCTGCTCCCGAACTTGACACACTGTCCCGTTTTCTGTTTTCGATCCTCTGGTAGGTTAGGATAAGGTCACTTTCGACAGTTTCTTGACGTTGGGGAACCTTTGGAGGACGGGCTGGTATGCCATAGCAAAGTGGACACGTTACACCCAATTAAAATCGAAACGAAGTAAAAATTCACAGTGACAGAAGAAGATACAGACAAAGACAGGCAGACAGAGACAGGCAGACAGAGGGAGAGAAGGAAGAAGGATATTCGAAGATGTAAGGAGAAAACAGGAAGACGGGAGAGAGAGAGAGAGAGAGAGAGAGAGAGAGAGAGAGAGAGAGAGAGAGAGAGAGAGAGAGAGAGAGAGAGAGAGAGATATAAGTGAAGATGAGAGCTGGAGAGGAGACGACAGAGGTGATAGGAAAAAGATGGAGAGACGGGAGATAAATGAGAAGAGAAGGAGTGAGTGGGAATATAGAAAGAGATAAGAGAGAGGGGAGAGTGAGGGAAGTAGGGACCTGGGGAGTGGGAGGAGAGTCCAGGGTACACACCCGTCTAACCCACTATAATAATACTAATATATAAACTAAACACCACAGAAGAGTGAGAAACAGCACAATGAAAGAGGCTTAAATATCCAGATATTTAGTGGTACTCGAGGACGTATTTATAGTTTCAGTTGGGTATCAGTTAGACACCTCCTGAGATCTTTTCTTATTGTGAACAAAAATCCCAGTGTATAGGCAAGACAACAATGTCTCTCTCTAGGCGATTAACAGTGCACAAACAACAGGGCTTCATCAAGGAGCGTATAATCTCCTCACACAACTAGACCATCACCAGAGAAATCTTAACAAGCAACACAGAAATAATCGACAGGTATAACGACAGCAGGAGACTCGACATCAGCGAGGCACTACACATCAAAAAGTCCAGACCAGCAATCAACAACCAGTTAACACATAATTGCATTCTATACCCACTTCAAGACCCCGAGCCAACACAGAGACAGTAGAAGCAATAACATAAGCTGCTTATGTTATTGCCTATGAATATCCATTATGATCATTATATGATCATCATTATGATCATTATATGATCATTATGATCATTATATGATCATTATGATCATTATATGATCATCATTATGATCATTATATGATCATCATTATGATCATTATATGATCATCATTATGATCATTATGATCATTATGATCATGTGAATCACGTCCTGTACCAACACACCCCAAGCGCATATAAGCCTTTGCAACAGCATGGTAAATATGTCTTAGAAAATGTAAGGAGTGCCTGACGAAACGCATCCCTAGTCGACAGACCATAATAAATTGTGAAAATGAACTTTGGAGAGTTAATTTTTCAACTTCCATCGACAGTGAAGAAAAACACTAATGGTATCTTAGAGCTCATCACTGAGGTGTTTTCAGTAACTTACCGGTCAACGCTTCGTTCTTCACGCTAGGTTAGCGCTCAACGCTTCGTTCTTCACGCTAGGTTAGCGCTCAACGCTTCGTTCTTCACGCTAGGTTAGCGGTCAACGCTTCGTTCTTCACGCTAGTTTAGCGGTCAACGCTTCGTTCTTCACGCTAGGTTAGCGCTCAACGCTTCGTTCTTCACGCTAGGTTAGCGCTCAACGCTTCGTTCTTCACGCTAGTTTAGCGGTCAACGCTTCGTTCTTCACGCTAGTTTAGCGGTCAACGCTTCGTTCTTCACGCTAGTTTAGCGCTCAACGCTTCGTTCTTCACGCTAGGTTAGCGCTCAACGCTTCGTTCTTCACGCTAGTTTAGCGCTCAACGCTTCGTTCTTCACGCTAGTTTAGCGCTCAACGCTTCGTTCTTCACGCTAGTTTAGCGCTCAACGCTTCGTTCTTCACGCTAGTTTAGCGCTCAACGCTTCGTTCTTCACGCTAGTTTAGCGGTCAACGCTTCGTTCTTCACGCTAGTTTAGCGGTCAACGCTTCGTTCTTCACGCTAGGTTAGCGGTCAACGCTTCGTTCTTCACGCTAGGTTAGCGCTCAACGCTTCGTTCTTCACGCTAGGTTAGCGGTCAACGCTTCGTTCTTCACGCTAGTTTAGCGCTCAACGCTTCGTTCTTCACGCTAGGTTAGCGCTCAACGCTTCGTTCTTCACGCTAGGTTAGCGCTCAACGCTTCGTTCTTCACGCTAGGTTAGCGCTCAACGCTTCGTTCTTCACGCTAGGTTAGCGGTCAACGGTTGAGCGTCATCCAACCGGTTTCTGGCGCCAGTTTCTCCCCTCCCTTCATCTTCTCTTTAACTGACCTTTGACCTTTGCTTTGAGCGTGGTTCAAGAGCTCTCGCTAACGAGTGACCTAACGAGCTGACACCAGCAGCTCACCAACCTCTCTGATGCATCGCATTTTGTACGGAGTTGACCAATCCGGTAAGAACCCGACTTATTAGTAACAGATGAAGCAGCGTAAATTTGACGTTTTCCATGCATCGGACTCTATAGTGGCTCGGGCCAGTGTTTTACTGCTCAGGTGGAACAGTTGTCTTTCTTACGGAGTGGTAAATAAAGAGAACGGGCTGGATAATGATTCTTCTCATTAACGATCCAACTGCCTCGTTCCGGTGAGGACTGAGTAGGATATGTTTACCGCTCAGTGGGAGGGTTTAACACTGTGTGGTGGTGAGGGGCTGGAGAGGTGTGTACCGTGATGTGAGGGTGTGTACCATGATGTGAGGGTGTGTACCATGATGTGAGGGTGTGTACCATGATGTGAGGGTGTGTACCAAGATGTGAGGGTGTGTACCGTGATGTGAGGGTGTGTACCATGATGTGATGGTGTGTACCGTGATGTGAGGGTGTGTACCATGATGTGAGGGTGTGTACCATGATGTGAGGGTGTGTACCATGATGTGAGGGTGTGTACCATGATGTGAGGGTGTGTACCGTGATGTGAGGGTGTGTACCGTGATGTGAGGGTGTGTACCATGATGTGATGGTGTGTACCGTGATGTGAGGGTGTGTACCATGATGTGAGGGTGTGTACCGTGATGTGAGGGTGTGTACCATGATGTGAGGGTGTGTACCGTGATGTGAGGGTGTGTACCATGATGTGATGGTGTGTACCGTGATATGAGGGTGTGTACCATGATGTGAGGGTGTGTACCATGATGTGAGGGTGTGTACCATGATGTGAGGGTGTGTACCGTGATGTGAGGGTGTGTACCATGATGTGAGGGTGTGTACCGTGATGTGAGGGTGTGTACCATGATGTGAGGGTGTGTACCATGATGTGAGGGTGTGTACCATGATGTGAGGGTGTGTACCATGATGTGAGGGTGTGTACCGTGATGTGAGGGTGTGTACCATGATGTGAGGGTGTGTACCGTGATGTGAGGGTGTGTACATGATGTGAGGGTGTGTACCATGATGTGAAGGTGTGTACCATGATGTGAGGGTGTGTACCATGATGTGAGGGTGTGTACCGTGATGTGAGGGTGTGTACCGTGATGTGAGGGTGTGTACCATGATGTGAGGGTGTGTACCATGATGTGAGGGTGTGTACCGTGATGTGAGGGTTTGTACCGTGATGTGAGGGTGTGTACCATGATGTGAGGGTGTGTACCATGATGTGAGGGTGTGTACCGTGATGTGAGGGTGTGTACCATGATGTGAGGGTGTGTACCATGATGTGAGGATGTGTACCGTGATGTGAGGGTGTGTACCGTGATGTGAGGGTGTGTACCATGATGTGAGGGTGTGTACCATGATGTGAAGGTGTGTACCATGATGTGAGGGTGTGTACCATGATGTGAGGGTGTGTACCATGATGTGAGGGTGTGTACCGTGATGTGAGGGTGTGTACCATGATGTGAGGGTGTGAGTATGTACTCTATGTTCTACCAGCGACGGGAGGGTTCAGTTCCCGTAGTCTGTGTTCGAGACTCATGCCTTTCACTTCGGGTTCTAGTCTAGTGGCAAAGCTCTGAACCTTCTCCAAATTAGTCTTATGCTTGACGAAATCAGTACTCCATGCTGGTGCTGCTTACTCATGGAATGGTCTGACATACGTGGTATTCAAGGTTCTTAGTGATTCCGTAAACAAGCTTCTAAAGACCGTTTTTATATTAGCCAACCTGGCATATGCTGCTGATGTTATCCTCTTGATATGAGCTTCAGGGGACAAGTCTGGCATGACATCAACCCCCAGGCCTTTTTCTCTGATTCATGAAGAATTTCATCTCTCAAATGATACCTTGTATCTCGCCTCCTGCTCCCTACACCTATCTTCATTGCATTATATTTGCTTGGGTGAATCTCTAACAACCATTTATTGGACCATTCCTTTAGTGTGTCCAGGTCTTCTAGAAGCCTCGTGCTGTCCTCCTCTGCCTTACTGCTTCTCATAATTTTGGCGTCGTCAGCAAACATTGAGAGGAATGAGTCTATACCCTCTGGGAGATCATTTACATATATCAGAAACAGGATAGGTCCGAGTACAGAGCCCTGTGGGGACCAAATATACACAATAGAGAATGGCAAGCAAAGTGCTTCTGTACACTCTTTCAATACCCATGGTGAGATTCCGTCCGGAACAACAACCTTTCTCACGTCCAGATCCAACCCTAACAAGGAGTTGTAGTAGGGGAAAGTAGGACGTAGACCGTGCGCGCCATCGCTGAGATGGATGAGATGGATAACTAATGGATGAGGAGTGATAATCGTGCGACCTGTCTGCGGTTTCCGGTTATTCCATGGCGTTTTAATGGGTGATTATGTGGTGTAGAAGGTCTCCTACATGGTGAGATGGGTGAGATAATGCGTGATGGATGAGTGTGATCAACTGTACGGTAGTGGTCCTGATGTGTGTCTTGTGGTTAACCTCAAGGGAAGGGCGATATGTGTATTGAAAGTGTGTGTTTATATAGCGTAGACTTGTTTACTGACTGCCTGAGCACTCCAGGTTGAATTAGATCTAGATATCCCCATCTCTGCTGTCAAAATTGTATTGATCCAAACACTCAGGTCTGATTGGAAAGAAATTACTGACTCCTAACGACCTGAAAGTACTAGAGTAAAAAGCTATGATTTGTTCAGATCTGAAACCTATATCTATGGGCAGCACAAAACGTCCACTAGACTGTGCGACACAGTGGTTGCCAGGATCAGGTTTCGTTTACCGTTACCTGTGGCAGGTGGCTGCAGGTGACGGATCTCCCAATCCTGAGCACTCCAGGTGCAAACTCTGTGAGCAGGAACTGCTGCATGATCTCCCGCACTACATCACTGAATGCCCAGTTATTAGACCTTTCAGACCAGTTGGCATGAGGTACCTGGAGCTTTGCAATTACTTTATTCACTCTCGTGTTCTTGAAGATATCCTCGTATTGCACCCAAGATTTGCCTTGCAGGCTACTGAACATATGGTCCTGTATGACTAACCATCCTGCGAGATGGGGACTTGTATTACCACTGGTACCTTACTCACTCTTGTGAAGAAGAGTAGCACCTCACCTCTGCCGGGCTCCTCTCACCTCTGCCGGGCTCCTCTCACCTCTGCCGGGCTCCTCTCACCTCTGCCGGGCTCCTCTCACCTCTGCCGGGCTCCTCTCACCTCTGCCGGGCTCCTCTCACCTCTGCCGGGCTCCTCTCACCTCTGCCGGGCTCCTCTCACCTCTGCTGGGCTCCTCTCACCTCTGCCGGGCTCCTCTCACCTCTGCCGGGCTCCTCTCACCTCTGCCGGGCTGCTCTCTGAGCAAGGTGTTGTCATCTGTATCATGCTCCACATACCCACTCAGCGGATGATCTTAGTAGTTTAAACAGTCGTGTTGTGTATGTGGTAATCTCCACAGCATCCATAGTAAGACCTACACACTCTCCAGAGGATGTCTGCCCGGCGTACCCCAGCAACGCCTCCAGCAGGACATGGTCTAGAGATCGCCCCATTACACACATTCTTACCACCGTTGGAGGGGAACTGAGGTGTTCTGGTGACACCCGCCCCCCCCCCCCTCCCCTGATACTCCAGCTGACCCCCCTCCTTCCATCACCTATGTAGCATCCATGATCTGTCAATTCCTAAAGTCAACTTCTCGCAATAGCTTCATCTGAGTGTGTGTGAATTTCTCCTCGAACACACAACAGACATAGGGAAAGTGCTCTCTGCAAAAGCTTTCAATTCCCCTCGTTCCTAATATATCCATTTCAAACTAACTAAACAGGGACACAAAGAGATGACCAATTATATTATGCACATCACATGTTTCTAATGTCTTTATGGGACATTGGGGCAGTGAATTCTCACCTGTGTCCCGTAGTGCGTGTGTCCCTACTGTTAAATAATCTGCCGTTGCCTACCCTATCGTTATTATTGAGAAACTTGTATGTGGTGATCGTGTCTCCCGAATTTTATTTGTGTTAATGAGATATAAATATCTGGAAGGGTTAACATCAACAGCCACAGGGTGTTATCAGTGTTTGTGTGTACTCACCTAATTGTGCTTGCGGGGGTTGAGCTCTGGCTCTTTGGTCCCACCTCTCAACCGTCAAAAAAAAAAAATAAAAAAAAAATATATATATATATATATATATATATATATATATGTATATATATATATATATATATATATATATATATATACATATATATATATATATATATATATATATATATATATATATATATATATATATATATATATATATATATATATATATAAAATGAAATGGAATTGAATGTGTAGTCGGCATGAGAGGCGTTGGGGGCAGATGTCTTTGCGGGTATTAGCCCTGTGATAGGTGGTTTGATGACTGAGCTAAGGCTCACAGTAACTGGTGGTGAAGAGCAATGATTGTCACACACACACACACACACACACACACACACACACACACACACACACACACACACACACACACACACACACACAGAACTTTTTCAGTGTCAGAATAGTTAACGGATGGAATGCATTAGGCAGTGATGTGGTGGAGGCTGACTCCATACACAGTTTCAAATGTAGATATGATAGAGCCCAATAGGCTCAGGAATCTGTATACCAGTTGATTGACGGTTGAGAGGCGGGGCCAAAGAGCTAAAGCTCAACCCCCGCAAGCACAAATAGGTGAGTACACACACACACACACACACACACACACACACACACACACACACACACACACACACACACACACACACACACACACACACACACACAGAACACACACACAGGGGTGTGTGTGTTCTGTGTGTTAAAGTTCTGTTGTCAACATTATTGAGCAGAACATTAAAGTTCTGTGTGTGTGTGTGTGTGTGTGTGTGTGTGTGTGTGTGTGTGTGTGTGTGTGTGTGTGTGTACTCACCTATTTGTACTCACCTATTTGTGCTTGCGGGGATTGAGCTTTAGCTCTTTGGCCCCGCCTCTCAACCGTCAATCAACTGGTATACAGATTCCTGAGCCTATTGGGCTCTATCATATCTACATTTGAAACTGTGTATGGAGTCAGCCTCCACCACATCACTGCCTAATGCATTCCATCCGTTAACTATTCTGACACTGAAAAAGTTCTGTGTGTGTGTGTGTGTGTGTGTGTGTGTGTGTGTGTGTGTGTGTGTGTGTGTGTGTGTGTGTGTGTGTGTGTGTGACAATCATTGCTCTTCACCACCAGTTACTGTGAGCCTTAGCTCAGTCATCAAACCACCTATCACAGGGCTAATACCCGCAAAGACATCTGCCCCCAACGCCTCCCATGCCGACTACACATTCAATTCCATTTCATTTTATATATATATATATATATATATATATATATATATATATATATATATATATATATATATAGAGAGAGAGAGAGAGAGAGAGAGAGAGAGAGAGAGAGAGAGAGAGAGAGAGAGAGAGAGAGAGAGAGAGAGAGAGAGAGAGAGAGAACATGATGTCTTTTTTCAACTAGAGAAAATAGCAACAATAGACAAATAGACAGAGAGACAGACAGACAGTTAGCCAGATCAAGCTCTTCATACATTTCTTCCATAATGTGTAAAAAATGTTTAGTTTTAAAAGCAAATCTTAGACTGTATAACTCAAAATAATATTAATTTCCCTCATTCCCATCATCAAACTGAACTAGACTAAACATGGAAAACAGAGTGATGTATGCAGTATTATGCACTTCTCATTCTTTGTTCAGATAACATTTCAAGTAAGGAACTCTTCAATAGGAGCTGGTCGGACGAGCGGACAGCACACTGGACTTGTGATCCTGTGGTCCCGGGTTCAATCCCGGGCGCAGGCGAGAAACGATGGGCAGAGTTTCTTCTACCCTATGCCCCTGTTACCTAGCAGTAAAATAGGTACCTGGGTGTTAGTCAGCTGTCACGGGCTGCTTCCTGGGGGTGGAGGCCTGGTCGAGGACCGGGCCGCGGGGACACTAAAGCCCCGAAATCATCTCAAGATAACCTCAAGATAAGATGTATTTAGAGAACATGTATTTTTTCATCTAGAGATATAGCAATAATAGACAGAGAGACAGACAGACAGTTACTATGATCAGGCTCTTCATTCATTTCTACCGTAATGTGTAAAGAGTTTTAGTTTAAACAAATCTCAGTCCGTATAACTCTTATTATCATCATCAAATAACAGGTTTTTTTCAACCACAGACGTGGCCAGACATTTACAATGCTAACCAGCATATATACATTTTCTCCTGTCCTCCATGGACAGGGTTAGAGATGTGTTAAACATATTCAAATAACAGTGTGTTTATTCCTTGCAACAGAACGTAGCCAAACAGGACAACATTATAATATTTGTACAAATAACGCTTTTAAAGTCAAGACTGTCTAAGGCTGTCTTCAATATAACAAACACCAAATCAATATTAATGTGTGCTTTATTCCTTGTAATGTAACGTAATGTAACCAAACAAGGAAACATCTTTCTTTTGTACAAATACCTTTTTTAAAGTAAAAGGCAGTATTACATATTATTATAACACACACCAAATCAATATTAATTAATGTGTGTTTATTCCTTGTAATGTAACGTAACCAAACAGGGGAACTTTGTATTCTTTGTACAAATATAATTTTTAAAGTAAAGACTGTCTTCAATAATGTGTGTGGACAACACTTTTTTTTGGCAGAGCCCACAATAGTTTTTCAGATCACAGCAGTTTTAGAAATACATTGTTTATTTTGTCAACTGCATGATTACACCACATACCTCATGATCTCTGCCTCCTGTCACTAGTCAGTCCTCGTTTAGATAACATGAATACCATCAAATCTCTATGCAATCACACTCTGGTATGACAAGTTCTCAGTTTTATCTTTATTTTTCTCCCAGGTGTTGATATTTTTATTAACAAAGTATGTTATCAGAGGTTTCATTTCGATGCAAGATTGTAAGAGATCTTTTGTAAGTTATTGCTGAGTATAACTACCTTTTTCCTTCTGACTCGTGTCACACATATATTAAGTCTCCTCAACAGGATCGTTATCAGCACAATACTAATAGGAATTAAGATTGACAAACATTGACAATGTATTGGTGATTATTTGCATATATATATATATATATATATATATATATATATATATATATATATATATATATATATATATATATATATATATATATATATATATATATATATATATATATATATATATTAAAAGAAATCACCGAAAGCTTGTCCAGCG
Source organism: Procambarus clarkii (assembly GCF_040958095.1). Taxonomy (NCBI): domain Eukaryota; kingdom Metazoa; phylum Arthropoda; class Malacostraca; order Decapoda; family Cambaridae; genus Procambarus; species Procambarus clarkii. The sequence continues at coordinate 6,265,687 of NC_091201.1, forward strand.
AGTTCAACATCTGGTTTTTGGATGATGGCACTATAGCTGGCACCGTAGACCATCTCTTGACAGATATCAGGAAAATAAGGGAGCAAGAAGTAAGCCTTGGTCTTGTCCTGAACCCTTCCAAGTGTGAAGTAGTCTCTTCCAACCCAGACATCGTAGCTAGAATAAGGTCTGCCTTGCCTGGAGCCCATGTCATTAGGGCCGAGAACAGCACCCTCCTTGGAGCCCCCCTCGGGTCTAACGCCATTGAGGAGATCCTTGACAAGAAAATCGCAGACCTTGGGAGGATGGAAGACAGAATAGGTGACATCGATGCCCACGATGCTTTTTACCTCCTCACCAAATGCCTATCCCTTCCGAGACTAACCTACTTTCTGAGGTGCGCTCCATCTTACGACAGCCGAAAGCTTGAAGAGTATGACCTCTTACTGAATACCATGCTGGAAAAAGTTGTTAACCTCTCCCTCCAATCCGTCCTCTTAAAAAGAACGTCACTTTTGGCTCGTATGCGCACTATGGCTAAATTTGGACGTAATTTGAAATGAAATCGACTCACAAAAGTGACGTTCTGTTCCGTTTTCTATTTGCTCCCTCAACGAATGCCAGTGGAAACAAGCCACTCTTCCTGTTAGGCTCGGTGGCTTGGGTGTCCGCACTGCTACCCAAATTGCTGTCCCAGCCTTCCTGTCTTCCTCCTCAGCATCAGATGACCTGGTTAAGGAGATTCTACCTGACACCCTGAGTGATGTAGTGGGGATACAGGACCCCCACTACACGGAATGCGACACGAAATGGGGTGCCATGACAGACCCAGCACTCAGACCAGCCATGCCAAAAGCCAAGAAACAATCCAGTTTTGACAGCCCCATTGTAGACAAAGAAGCCACAGCTTTGCTGGAGGCAGCAACAACCCCCAGTGATCGTGCACGCCTCACAGCTGTGCAGGCTCCCCATGCAGGGAACTTCCTTTTGGCAGTCCCTATGTCTGCGACAGGCACACGTCTTGATCCGCAGGAGCTCCGTATTGCAGTCGCACTCCGCCTTGCTGCCCCTATCCACACTGTTCACAGGTGTATTTGCGGCGAGGCAGATGCTGACGAATATGGATTGCATGGCCTGCACTGTGGAAAATCTGGTGGTTGGCACACTAGACACGACGAAGTCAATGACATCATTAAAAGAAGCCTTGCCTCTGCTCAGTGTCCAGCGGAGAGAGAGCCCCGCAACCTACTGAACCGTGACTCTGTTAGCTTTGCCGGCCGACCAGACGGAATCACACTGCGTCCGTGGAAGGGTGGCAGACAGTTGGCATGGGACTATACTTGTGTATCCACCCTGGCAACCACATACATCAACCTCTCTGCCGGCACAGCAGGAGCCGCGGCGACACGCAGAGAAAGAGACAAGTCAGCCAAGTACAGGCAATTAGATCATCGGTACAACTTCGTTCCAGTAGGGTCTGAGACCCTGACCCATGGGGAGAGAGTGCAAGAAGGTTTCTTAAGGATCTTGGTTCCAAGCTCATGGACACCACAAGAGACCCTAGAGCGGCAAGTTTTCTCTTTCAGCGCCTCAGTGTCGCGATCCAGAGGGGGAATGCTCGCTGCATCCTCGTTTCCTGCACGACGTCGGAGGAGTTCGAGGAAATCTACAGCCTCTAGGAAGCGAACTTTTTTTTGTGCCCTCTTAATGTTAATTTTTTGTATAAAATCAGATATGTAACTGTATAACCTTGCATAATAAAGTGTACACCATAAAAAGGGGGGGGGGGTGGTAGGAGAAGCGAACACTCATACGTATTCAGAGTTAAATGGCAAGTTTTTCCCTGAATGCTCTGTGTTCCCTTCTCTGAGGCTGTGGGTCCCTATAATTGCACCAGAGGTGGTACCCCCTTATATATATATATATATATATATATATATATATATATATATATATATATATATATATATATATATATATATATATATATATATATATACATATATATATATATATATATATATATATATATATATATATATATATATATATATATATTATAAACACATAAGATTTTTTTTGGTTAACATGCCATAGTTCTTAGGGTTAAGAACTAGCATAAACTTGCTAAAATTCCTACATCTCTGACAAAACACAAACTTTTACTTCACACACGAACTCTTCCTTATATGCAAAACATGAAGGAAATTATGCAGAGATAATTACATTCACAAACCTTTATACAACTTACACACTTTTTTCAAAACTTACACAAGTTCTCAGTTCACTCACATACACAAACAACTAGTTACTTGTATACACACACATACTCTCTGTTCATTTACTTATTCACTCTCTCAAACTTTCACAAGTGATCCTGTATATACAATCTCTCTCAAATTTGCACAACTACATAAACTTAGACAAACTAGCACAACTTTTACAAAAACATATACACTTTGAGACACTCTTTCACATATACTAAATTTCAGAACATTATATAAATCGTATCCATCTGATTTATCTATCTTATCTTAGCCCGTTTTTATTACTATTTCCCTCTGTTCTGCTTCCAATCTATATTATTCCTTGTAAAGTAATGTTTAAGCATCATTCCCTTACATATCCCAACCAAATCATAACCTAACTTAATCTCGTATATTTGCACTTGTACACTATACACCCAGCATTTTATGTACATCCAATATTTTATAGGAAAGTCTATTTTACAACATCTAGTCTTCACATACTTTCTTAATACATTTATCAAACTATGTCTTCTCATTCATCACTCCTATGTTTAAAGTCCCACAGTATAGAGACCATTTATTTAATAACCTATTGTACGTTTATATTTTTCACCAATTAATTCAGTTCTCAAATGGATGGTTATGCATTTCAAGTGAAATTTGTTAGAGGTCGGGTATTTCAGCTTTTCAAATGATTCGTTATAAGTAGGTGATTGGTCATTTCAAAGTTATTTTCTCAAATGGTGGTTTATGCATTTCAAGTGATATTTGTTACAAGATCGGATATTTATGCATATCAGAGAATTCGTTGTAAATAGGTGTTTGGTTATTTCAGGAATTATTTTCTCAAATATGGGTTATACATTTCAAATGTTATTTGTTAATGATTGGGTGTTTAGGTATTTTTGTTATATATGGGCATTTGTTTGTTTGCTACATGGGTTAACTGCTCAAATATGTGTTTATACATTTTCTAGGGAAATTGATTAAGAGATGTTTATACATTCAAGTAGTTTTTTTTAAAAGATGACGTGTTTATGAACAAATCCACAATGGCCGTGATGAGGGTTCGAACCTACATCCGGGATGATCCCAGACGCATTGTGTATCTGAGGTGTTTATGCTTGTGCTGGCCATATTTGTTGTATATAATATCCTTAACCTAACCTTTCAGTTATAGTTTTTGTTTTAGTAAATGATACATATGTATTCTCCTCTGTCCATGTTGTGTTATATAATCGATTTAGGTTCTCCTCTTTTAACCTCAGCTTTTCAGGGTAAATGAGTGAGGAAAAGGTGCGGTACAAGGCTTTATTAGATTAAGAGAGAAAAGGGGAGGGTTAAAAGGGAACCTAAATCGATTATGTAACTCAACATACACGGAGGAGAAAATATATGTATGAATTACTTAAACAAAAAGTATAACTGAAAGGTTAGGTTAAGGATATTATATTCAACAAATATGGTCAATACAAGCTACTCTGTCCTTATCTTTCCGTTGTCTTACTGGAGCCTTCTTGTTCTTTAATGCCCACTGCTACTACTGATCTTTTCCTCTCCAGCTGCTGATTAGTGCACCTTGCTGCTTCCTGTGAGGTAGCTGCTTTCATGGCTGTTTCCTTCATTGTGGAAAATGCTTCTGAATTCTTTCTTAGCATTTCTGCAAATGCTGCCTGTAGCGTCGGGGGGGGGGGGGGGGAGGGTCCTTTCCATTGACACATTTCCATCTTCTCTTGGGATGGTTATATAATACTGATCTTGAGTAGAGTTCTCTTTGAGGCTTGTTATCTTCTCCTTTCTTTGAGGCTTGTTATCTTCTCCTTTCTTTGAGGCTTGTTATCTTCTCCTTTGCTGCTATCAGCTCGCTTTGCAGGTTGTTTATTGTATTCCTCATTGTATGCATCTCTCTCTCTCCTGACTTCCTCCCAAGCTTGGCCAAACATCTCCTTCATTGGGTCACTGACTTTTCCCTGAGCCATTGGTGCATCTTCCCTGTTCCTTTTCCTATTATGTTGTGGTAGGGTTAGTCAGGAAGAGGCATAGAGAAAGAGAGCGATAGAGAGAGCGTGGGTGTGTGTACTCACCTAGTTGTGCTTGTGGGGGTATAGCTTTGGCTCTTTGGTTCCGCCTCTGAACTGTCAATCAACTGGTGTACAGGTTCCTGAGCCTACTGGGCTCTATCATTTCTACATTTAAAACTGTGTATGGAGTCAGCCTCCACCACATCACTGCCTAATGCATTCCACCTGTTAACTACTCTGACAATGAAATCGTTCTTTTTAACGTCCCTTTGGCTCATTTGGGTATTCAGTTTCCACCTGTGTCCCCTTGTTCGCGTACCACCCGCGTTAAACGGTTTATCTTTATCTAACCTGACATTTCCTCTGAGAATTTTGTAAGTAGTGATCATGTCTCCATTGTCGACATGTCGTAAGGCGCATTTCACGTAGCCTGTCCTCGTAACTTCATGTGTATGTGTGTGTGTGTGTGTATGTGTGTGTGTGTTTGTGTGCGTGTGTGTGTGTGTGTGTGTGTTTACTAGTTGTGTTTTTTTTTTTTTTACGGGGGTTGAGCTTTGCTCTTTCGGCCCGCCTCTCAACTGTCAATCAACTGTTTACTAACTACTTTTTTTTCCACACCACACACACACAAGTGTGTGTGTGTGTGTGCGTGTGTGTGTGTGTGTGTGTGTGTGTGTGTGTGTGTGTGTGTGTGTGTGTGTGTGTGTGTGCATGTGTGTGTGTGTGTGTGTGCGTGTGTGTGTGTGTGTGTGTGTGTGTGTGTGTGTGTGTGTGTGTGTGTGTGTGTGTGTGTGTGTGTGTGTGTGTGTGTGTGTGTTTGTGTGTTTGTGTGTGATCTCTTGTCTCGCACTCGTAACCTAATCTTTGGGGCCTGTTGCTGAGTGAACAGCGCTCTGGACTCGTAATCCTAGGGTCTGGGTTCGATCCCCGGCGATAGCAGAAACAAATGGTGCAAAGTTTCCTTCACCCTGATGCAACTGTTACCTAGCAGTAAATAGGTACCTGGGAGTTACCAGGTAAAGTGAGGCCATAGAGTGAGGTCCCTTGCCTCTCCTCCCAATCAAGATTACTATGTTGTTATTGAAATGAAATATTTGTGTGTGAGTGAGTGAAAGCAGGAGAGGGAGAGGGTGATACGAAGGTGGGAAAGAAGTGGGAAATGGAAGAGGGAGATATGGCAAAGGTTACTGAAGGTCATGTCCCAGACGACGTTTGGGAGTTGGCATCAGTTCACAGCTTCTTTTAAAGGCGCTCAGTTCTCCCTGGCTGCCCCAACTTTTAGAGAAATATGACCTTGTTTGTGAGGTAATCCTAGTTAAGGATGAGAGAGATACATAATGCTGGGGGGGTGGAGGCCAACACTGGTGGTCAGCTAGGAGACCCTTGGCTGGGGGGGTGGAGGCCAACACTGGTGGTCAGCTAGGAGACCCTTGGCTGGGGGGGTGGAGGCCAACACTGGTGGTCAGCTGGGAGACCCCTGGCTGGGGGGGTGGAGGCCAACACTGGTGGTCAGCTGGGAGACCCCTGGCTGGGGGGGTGGAGGCCAACACTGGTGGTCAGCTAGGAGACCCTTGGCTGGGGGGGTGGAGGCCAACACTGGTGGTCAGCTAGGAGACCCTTGGCTGGGGGGGTGGAGGCCAACACTGGTGGTCAGCTGGGAGACCCCTGGCTGGGGGGGTGGAGGCCAACACTGGTGGTCAGCTGGGAGACCCCTGGCTGGGGGGGTGGAGGCCAACACTGGTGGTCAGCTAGGAGACCCCTGGCTGGGGCAGGTGTGGAGGCCAACACTGGTGGTCAGCTGGGAGACCCCTGGCTGGGGGGGTGGAGGCCAACACTGGTGGTCAGCTGGGAGACCCCTGGCTGGGGGGGTGGAGGCCAACACTGGTGGTCAGCTGGGAGACCCCTGGCTGGGGGTGTGGAGGCCAACACTGGTGGTCAGCTGGGAGACCCTTGGCTGGGGGGGTGGAGGCCAACACTGGTAGTCAACTGGGAGACCCCTGGCTGGAGGCCAACACTGGTGGTCAGCTGGGAGACCCCTGGCTGGGGGGGTGGAGGCCAACACTGGTGGTCAGCTGGGAGACCCCTGGCTGGGGGTGTGGAGGCCAACACTGGTGGTCAGCTGGGAGACCCTTGGCTGGGGGGGTGGAGGCCAACACTGGTAGTCAACTGGGAGACCCCTGGCTGGAGGCCAACACTGGTGGTCAGCTGGGAGACCCCTGGCTGGGGGGGTGGAGGCCAACACTGGTAGTCAGCTGGGAGACCCCTGGCTGGTGCGGGTGTGGAGGCCAACACTGGTGGTCAGCTGGGAGACCCTTGGCTGGGGGGGTGGAGGCCAACACTGGTGGTCAGCTAGGAGACCCCTGGCTGGTGCGGGTGTGGAGGCCAACACTGGTAGTCAGCTGGGAGACCCCTGGCTGGGGCAGGTGTGGAGGCCAACACTGGTAGTCAACTGGGAGACCCCTGGCTGGAGGCCAACACTGGTAGTCAGCTGGGAGACCCCTGGCTGGGGGGTGGAGGCCAACACTGGTAGTCAGCTGGGAGACCCCTGGCTGGGGCAGGTGTGGAGGCCAACACTGGTAGTCAGCTGGGAGACCCCTGGCTGGTGCGGGTGTGGAGGCCAACACTGGTAGCCAGCTGGGAGACCCCTGGCTGGGGCAGGTGTGGAGGCCAACACTGGTAGTCAACTGGGACACCCCTGGCTGGGGGGGGTGGAGTACAACACTGGTAGTCAGCTTTGAGACCCCTGGCTGAATAGTTGGAATCCTGAAGGAATTACTGTCACCGACACATGCGTTACTGACACCCATTTTGACCCCCTATTACAATTAAATCGCGAACTCAACAAAACTCTCCAGTATAACCCCAGATCTCTACATTCAAGAATATATATAATCTCAAGGACAAACAATTAACACCACGTGACTTGCTCAAAATGGCTATTTCACTCTAACAAGTACAAACACATTGAAAAAAACTATATCCTAGTTTCATAATAAAACTTGACGAGCCAAGGCCCACAGACGAGCAATGTCCTTACACCGCCGCCCAGTAAGTCAGTAAGTTTAGTCAGTAAGTTTAGTCAGTAAGTCAGTTTAGTCCGTTTAGTCGCCCAATTTAGTCAGTAACTGGCTAAACTCCCGCGCTCCGCCTGCATGCTGCTGGTGTTCGGACGCCATGTGTTCGGACGCCATGTGTTCGGACGCCATGTGTTCGGACGCCATGTGTTCGGACGCCATGTGTTCAGATGCGAGTAATCCTAATAACCCACCACTAACAGATCTTCCTAACTCTCATTCATTTACTTAGAAACTGTTAAGCAAAATCAGACGATAATTAGTTAAATGAATAAATTACCTAAATATCTAAATTATCTTTTTAGAACATGTTCTCGAACCTGTTGAACATTACAAAGAACATTCCTTGAAACTAATAAAAACAATTGACGAGAACAAACCCACTAAGGGTTTCTTGACCAGCTGAAGGAAATGAGAATGTTTCATTCCCCACGGGCTCTAGGAGAGTCGAACCCTGGACCCTACCTGTGTGAGGCCGAAGCTCTACCGACCGAGCTATTAAGTGGTCTTAATAAGGAAAGTTTATGTTCATTTCCACGGAAGTCTGGATGATAATTTTACGAGAGAGGATGTCCTTGAGAGGCGGGAGAGAGCACTGATGTTCTCGCGTCTGTGTAGCCAGACCCGTGTCGGGGTCGCGCTTCCTCGCGGCCTGCTGTCATCATGGTACAGATGACAGTTTACTCGCGGTGACCATGGTAGTTGCACCATGGCTGGTCAGTCTTCTGCAACTATGATTTTTTTAGAATCCTGGGGCTATGGTGGTCATTCCGTTGACGTGTGTACTGTGTATGTCTAGGTCAGGGCATATACAGTGGTGATCTTATGGTCTCAAGGAACCCCGTATCCACATGCATGTACATATCCACGGACATGTCCATATATGTCATATGTGGCTATCCACATATCCACGTTCGCGTTCACACTCAAGACATCAATCAATCCTGCAATATGCGGCCCCAGCATAGAACCCGTACCTTGTCAAGCAGAGTACAAAGCTGGAAAAAGTTCAGAGGTATGCCACTAGGCTAGTCCCAGAACTAAGAGGCATGAGTTACGAGGAAAGGCTGCGTGAAATGTACATCACGTCGCTGGAAGATAGAAATCTCGGAAAGACATGATCACAACCTACAAAATTCTAAGAGGAATTGACAGGGTAGATAAGGATAAACTGTTCAACACTGGTGGTACGCGAACAAGGGGACACAGGTGGAGTACCCAAATTTGCCACAGGGACGTTAGAAAGAACTTTTTCAGTGTCAGAGTAGTTAACAAGTGGAATGCATTAGGCAGTGATGTGGTGGAGGCTAACTCCATGCACAGTTTCAATTGTAGATATGATAGAGCCCAGTAGGCTGAGGAATCTGTACACCAGTTGATTGACAGTTGAGAGGCGGGACCAAAGAGCCAGAGCTCAACCCCGCAAGCACAACTAGGTGAGTACAACTAGGTGGGTGCCTCTGTAGTCTTTGAAGAGGAAGAGGATATGTGAATATCGGTGTAATTTGCCTTGATCCATTGAAAGATTTCAGGGGCGTCGCATTTTCCACACTACCGGTCACGGGCAGGTTGGAAGCAAAGACTTGGGTGCTCTAATTTTTTTACCTCATTTCATTTGTAATCGCTGTTATCCGGTTAACAAAAGGTCTTCCCGTTGCAATACGCACTTCGCTCGCTGCCTTAAACCGTCTTTGGCTGCCGGATACGAACCTGTATTATGGTCTTGTGGGTTTACACGAGTCCCAAGGAGCCACGGACGGCACCAGTCAACAGGTGGGGGGGGGGGGAGGTGATTAACTTGTTACATTATGGACGCTCACACACACTCGAATTGAGCAGCTTTCACTGATTGGTTAATGTCTGCTCTGTAGACTTGAGCAGACGGCGGGAGAGCCCAGTGGCTGCTGCTGCTGCTGCTGCTGCTTCTGCTGCTGCTGCTGCTGCTTCTGCTGCTGCTGCTACTGCTGCTTCTGCTGCTGCTGTTGCTGCTGCTGTTGCTGCTGCTGCTGCTGCTGCTGCTGCTGCTGCTGCTACTGCTGCTTCTGCTGCTGCTGCTGCTGCTGCTGCTGCTTCTGCTGCTGCTGCTGTTGTTGCTGCTGCTGCTGCTGCTGTTGCTGCTGCTGCTGCTGCTGCTTCTGCTGCTGCTGCTGCTACTGCTGCTGCTGCTTCTGCTGCTGCTGCTACTGCTGCTTCTGCTGCTGCTGCTGCTGCTGCTGCTGCTGCTGCTGTTGCTGCTGCTGCTGCTGCTGCTGCTGTTGCTGCTGCTGTTGCTGCTGCTGCTTCTGCTGCTGCTACTGCTGCTGCTACTGCTGCTGCTTCTGCTGCTGCTGCTGCTGCTGCTGCTGCTGCTGCTGCTGTTGCTGCTGCTGCTGCTGCTGCTGCTCAAACTGCCGGGTCTCCGGCTGGCTCTCAGACGCTTGTTCTTTTTCATTCGGATTATTGAAATCGTGGCTGCCAAGTCCGCCATCATCACACCTACATGGAAGAATTCCTACGGGGTCTCCTGTGGCAGGCGCCGCCAACCACGACAACCTGCTGCATCTAAGCGCTCTCTAGTCAACCTAATAGAACGTCGCATTTTGACGTATACTCTCCCTAAGGCCAAAAATCGTCGTACTAGAAAATGGCAGTGACTCGCGTGTGAAATTTACACACTGTCCCGTTTTCTGTTTTGGGTCCTCTGGTAGGTTAGGATAAGCGGGATATAGTACGACAGTTTCTTGACGTTGGGGAACCTCAGGAGAACGGGCTGATATAGTTGCGTTTCCGTTCCGTTTAACAGCAAGTGCTGATATAATTTTCTCGCCCAATCCAACCCGTTCTCGCAAAATTAATAAGTCAATATTGACTTATTAGTTGCGTGCATAGGTGACATATTAAACATAATAGTTTCCCTTGAAAAGCTTCATAGAAAACACCGACCTTACCTAACCTACTTAGTATGTTAAAATAAGCATCTTATAGCTTCGTAATTACAATTGTTACTTAACCTATTATAGGTATAGGTTAGGTAATAATTGTAATTACGAAGCAATAAGATGCTTATCTTAACATACTAAGTAGGTTAGGTAAGGTCGGTGTTTTCTATGAAGCTTTTCAAGGGAAACTATTATGTTAAGTATGTCACCTATGCACATATTTAATATGTCAATATTGACTTATTAAATTTGCGAGAACGGGTTGCCCAATCGCACCCACAGGCTGAGCGTCTGCGCGTTAGTAATTGATTGAATAAGAAGTCGTCCTGTTTCACTCATTGGGTGATCAGGGTTTCGAGGGGCCGGCTGTAGCCAGATATTGTGGATAGGCTTTGTACATATGTACAAAGTACATATGTACTATATACTACATATGTACTATATTAAGTCTCAAATATCGTATATTAGGCCTCGGGAGATTAGGCTAGATTAGTTTAGTCTATGTAACACAAGTTCAAAATAGTTTTCTGATTTGTCCAACTCAATAGTGGCGATTGCTACTTTCTAATTTCGTTGTACGTCGGTATATGTACTATGGTGCTCAGCGGTACTATAAGTACTACCAACACAGGAGGACGGCCTGTCATTGGAGATACTTTTCAGTTCCTTGACCCAATTTGGTCAATTTCCCTGGTACCAATAGTTACCGTGCCATGATTTCGCGGCTCAACGTCCCCGCGGCCCGGTCCCCGACCAGGTCTCCTGGTTGTTGGACTGGTCAACCAGGCTGTTGGACGCGGCTGCTCGCAGCGTGCGTCCGTATAATAACGGACGTATCACAACGGTTGTTGCAACCCGTTCTCGCACTTGATTATAGTCAATATTGGCTTATTAATAAGTGCATATGTGACATACTAATTTATTGTGAATATTTGAGTTTACCTTAAAAAGATGAATAGAAACAACCGACCTAACCTAACCTTCTTAGTATGTTAATATAAGCAATTATCTTAAGCAGATTATTGATTAATCTGCTTAATCTTAATCAATACGATTAAGCAGATTAAGACTCTGCTTAATCTTATTGCTTATTAAGCAATAAGATTAAGATCATATTGCTTCTTAATTACAATTAGTACTTAACCAATACCTATATTGATAATACAGTTGTATAAAAATAATAAAAAACCAAAATATTTAAATAAATTGTAAAGTAACTCAGGATATTGTCAAATCTCTATTGAATAAAATCTCTATTGTTTAATACAACTGAAGGAAATTCCTAATGCTAAAACTGGTCTTTAGCAAATCTGTAGGAAGAGTTTGTACCTTAAAAGCAAAATATAACTTGGCATATACCACATATTAATCAGCCAAATAGTGACTATAAGCAATAAGTCATACATGTACTGTCTTGTGCGAGAGTGGGTTGGTTGATCAGGTAAATCTAGGTTCGTGTGACGCTTGAGGGCAAGGGAACGTTATTCAGAATCCCAGACAATAGTCTGCTCAAGCTTCCGTTTTGTTTTAGATCTTAAACTTCTCTTGCTCTGGGTCTTGACTTAGTAGTCTCCGCAAGATCTGTTCCTGCCATGCCTATTCCCTCAGCCCTGGATATACCTTTCTATTCCAGCATACTCCCAGACATATTAATATATTTTGTAATTCCAGCATGTTCTCAGACCTCGGGGTATACCTTGTATGTCCAGTATATTCCCAGACGACTTTAAGATTAGATGTTTGCTCCTTGAGACTGAAGTCACATCCGTTACTGATGTTATATATAAACTAAAAACTTGAAGTATTTAATTCTTAGATTAAATATAACTTGAATATAAATAATGTGAAGTGAACGAAATTGTGAACAAAATGGAGCAAGAGGAAGAACGAATGAACAAATGGTCTTAAAATGCTATTAGACCAGCATGGAGAGGCCATTTACGAAAGCTTGTAAGTCTCTGGTGGACATTTAACGGTCAAAATCAACCTGTTTCAGGATGTTCCTCAGAGAATTGGGAGCATCTCAGAGATTCTGCATCCCTGAGAGTCACAGTTTATCACAGGAATATCAAGAGGAGGGAAAGACCTGGGTAAATACAGGCATGGAAAAAAGTTTTTTATTTTTGGAAGAAATTATCGGGTAAGACATGGGATCACTGGGTTGTTTCAAGCGTAGGTTAGACATATATATATGAATTGAATGATTGGATGTAAACAAGAGTAGAAGAAATAGTGACCACCCCAGAGAGGCAGACTCTGCTGGTCTGTTGAGAGGCTGGCAGCAGACTCTGCTGGTCTGTTGAGAGGCTGGCAGCAGACTCTGCTGGTCTGTTGAGAGGCTGCCACCAGACTCTGCTGGTCTGTTGGGAGGCTGCCAGCAGACTCTGCTTGTCTGTTGAGAGGCTGCCAGCAGACTCTGCTTGTCTGTTGAGAGGCTGCCGGCAGACTCTGCTTGTCTGTTGGGAGGCTGCCGGCAGACTCTGCTTGTCTGTTGGGAGGCTGCCGGCAGACTCTGCTTGTCTGTTGGGAGGCTGCCGGCAGACTCTGCTTGTCTGTTGGGAGGCTGCCAGCAGACTCTGCTTGTCTGTTGAGAGGCTGCCGGCAGACTCTGCTTGTCTGTTGGGAGGCTGCCGGCAGACTCTGCTTGTCTGTTGAGAGGCTGCCAGCAGACTCTGCTGGTCTGTTGGGAGGCTGCCGGCAGACTCTGCTTGTCTGTTGAGAGGCTGCCAGCAGACTCTGCTTGTCTGTTGAGAGGCTGCCGGCATGTAACGACCGCTTACCCTGTCGTAATAACCGCGGCCTTTATTGTAATAACCCAATGTTCCCCAGTATTACTCCTGTTATCGTGTTATCTCTCGTGATCGTAATATACGCTCTCTGTTGTACGTCTCTGTCTCTCTTCACTCAATACCCCAGCTTAACACTGTTACAGTCCAGCATGACCCCTCACTGGACGGCCACGTATGTAAGAGGAATATTAAATGAGGAAGATACACCAAGGACAAGGGTTATTAGTTAAAAAAAACAATAACATAACACATTAACACTGCCACCACCTTCCTGACCAACCATACCTGAATGTGTCTATCACCGATCCCCCAGGAAGGCAAGGAATCAGTAACCATGGGACTCCGGGTAATATGAATTTCAGTAATAAATTTTGGAAAATTAGTTTGTGTAATTTACGTTAACTTATTTGAATCCAAGGGCAACTTTAGTATCTATTAATTGTTAGGAGAACCTGGGGGCTTCCAATACAACACCTAAAAATGACAAAGTAGCAAAATATATCAAAGGGGAGTTAAGTGAATACCACTGGACAAGCTATACAATTTATTTTATGAAACATGTAAACTAAGACAATTTGAACACATCACCTATTCTATTTTCCCTAGAGGCACAATGGATATTTACCGAGGACACAAAAACTCAAGTGCTACTCTACCTTAAATACCCGCACTACGGCCAAGATGTTGATGGCTGCCCTCAGCCCCGAGGATACGGGCTTGCGGCCCTGTTCCTAATACACTCCCAAGACACACTAATGAAATTTAGTTTTTCCAACTTATTGCTGGGAAGGATTGCTCCTCCCACCATCTAATACAGCCCCAGGGCTCCACCCATTATTTTGGCCCTGGCCAACCATTTAACACGTAGGCCTGAGGTCTGGCTCTCTAGGGCCAATAAGGACTTGGCCCTTATCTCAGGCCAATCACCTTCACTGATCTGTCGTGGAAAGCTACATGAATTTCTGAAGATTGAGTCAGCTCTCCCCAGCTAGAGAAGGGGGACAAGGCGCGTCTATGGAGCCCAGACACCTGCGAGCGATGTTTACAAAACTGATAATTTATGTTCAAGCCTGTCTCCTCTAAGATAGGAGTAGGGACATTTGACTCTGCCTGGTATGGGGAAGGCCGCTGCTGAGAGGGAAAGAGAGGGAATGAGAGGGAACATCTGAGTGGGGAATTGAGTGGGAGAGCCAAGGTATCCACGACCACCCTACCCTCAGGTCAACCTCTTGACCCTGACAAATGGGCGACAAGGGGGGGGGGAGGAAGAGGAGGAGACGAATGACGGCCAAGGGGATGGGAGAAGGAAGGAGGGGAGAGGGAGAAGGAAAGGAGGGGAGAAGGAGAAGGAAAGGAGGGGAGAAGGGGAGGGAAAAGAGGGGAGAAGGGAGAACCAATGATCTGAGCCCCAGATCATTACAACTCCCCCTCCTCGGAAATTAAGAAATTTGTGTGTAAAGCAAGTTCCACACACTTTTCTTATCCAGAAATCCTGCCCTACCCTAACCATTAACTCCAAAAACAACATTTTTAACCCAACACTATTTTCAACCAATGCCTCAAAACAAAAGAAATTATCTAATCCTAACTAATTCCATCCAATACTCCAACAACAATAATGGCACACCCAAAAGGTGTGCCCCAGCATGTATTTATACCTATCAACACAACAGTAATAATACATAAAACATAAGGACAGAGACCGTCCCTATTATCCTGGCTGTCCACTTGGATGCAGCCCCGTACCCTTCCAACTACCTGGAAGACAAAATATCCTATACCTGTCTTGATATAGTAACAAATAACTGGAGAAATCCCAACCTAACAATTACTAACTAGCTAAAATCAGCTGATAGCCTTCAGCTATCCCAGTATTCCACCTGGAATAAAGATCAAACACATCACACAAAACATTAAATAAAAAAAATCAATGTCATTAAAAAAATTTAACAAAATTATAAAATTATATCAACATGGAAGAACACTACCTCTCAGGGACCTAGTGTTCCACTCCACACCTGTGGCAACTGTCCACCACAGCGCATCCCAATCTTAAAATCTAAAGAAAAGACACAGAAATATTTTTATTATTAAAAAAAATTCAATGTCCACAGACATGTCCCTTAACCAACAACAACACTCAGGATATAAGTTCCTCAACTCCTAATATCCCAGAGTTCATATTCAAGTCCACAACAACAGCGGGTGAACACATTTGTCAGACTGTGTACCACACCCTTATTGTTCAGTAAACCACAAAAAAAAATTAAAAAAAATATATATGTATAACTATCAGTATCTAGGATCTAGAAAAATCTAGATAAAGTTCCCCACTGATCAACGTTTCTAGAGACCCTACTAGATGGTTCTCAAACCAGTTTACTCATACAACTTATCTAGAGACAGGGTCATTTTCTAATGTTCACTTTCTAGATTTATTTCTCTATTTCACTAGTTCTAGTTTTCAACATTTAATACTGTTCCAGAGAACTTTCCGAAGGTGTATAGGTGCTTACTATCAGATGGAAAATTATAAGTTGAACTGTTCCGAGTTACCACAGTTTACTATATTAATAGCGTTTATTTGTATATGAAACTTTTCTATAAATATTTTCTCTCGTTCGTTCCTGTTGACATTTGGTTGCTGTAGATTCCGGCGACTACCTCATGTTGCTTGAAGATCCTGGTCGTCTGGAAGTTCCATTTCCGGCCTCGGCCAACTACGGACAGTACAGGGGGTCTAGTACTACCCGCACCTGACTTGAGTGACAGCTGACAGCTGGCGGCTGTCAGTTCAGGTGGACCCCGCTAACAGGAACCCGGGTTCACCTCTTCTTATCGCTCCCCATACAGCCCTGATGGATTGTTGTTAACCATGGCTGCCACAGTAGAGCACAGCTTCGACGTATCACGATGTCTCGCGTTGGTAGTGAGGTTCGAGTGGCGTTGAAGAGGATGGCATGGTGACAGGACAGGTGGGCCCTGCCTCAGCTCCTGGGCGACGTCATCTACCGGCGTTTACTTGTCATCCCGGTACTACTGGGCCGGTACACCTTCCGTGCAACCCCTCGTGTAGCTGAACTTGGGCCGAGGTACAGGATTGTACCTCATCTGGCGATTCCGCAAGCACTCTGTAGGGGCAGTGCTGTTCGTACCTGAGACCACCGCGTTGCATCTTGGTTTCCACAGACGACGCAACCACAGGTTTTGATAAGAGCTGGCAAGTCCTTGCAATTAGCGTTCTTCTTCGTAGACCACTCGTCTTCCACTTCCGGTTTTCCCGCAGTCTTGACTACGCGGCTGGTGGGCGTGGTTGGTGACCTTGAGACAGCTAGCCCACGGTTGTGATGGTGACTGGACTCTGCTCCGTGATGACAGCATGGCTGGACTGGGACAACCTCGTTAGTGACGTGAGGTGTCGGCCGGGTGACTGTACGCCAGTCACCCCTTCCGGATAACCAATTGACGAGTTACCGGGTACAAGGGGGAGGACTTTATGTAACGTGCCTCAGACCCCGATCTTATCAGCCAGGTGGGTCATCCCCAGACCTGCTGATCTCGATCCTTGGTTCACGTGTGACTGGGAGGCTGGAACTGGTGTACCATCAGACCTGAGAAAGACAGACAACAACAAATGGCGGAAGCATGGATATTACTCTGAGGTGTAGGAAGTTGGAAACCCCAGAGCAAGGCAAGTATGCTACCTGAGTCATGCACCTCAGTAAATACACACCAGTGCCTCTACAGGATAATTATTATGAAATTACTAAACCTGACTAGGGGAGATCATTAACAATTTACTGTACAGCTCGCGACCTCGTTACCATAGGGTGACAAGATTGAACTTGACTACTGATGAGATCTGACAGAAGGTCATCCTCATCATCTGACTCAGCACTTGGATCATTAGACAGGTCAGGAATTAGACTTGCTGAAGGC
This sequence comes from Procambarus clarkii, assembly GCF_040958095.1. Classification (NCBI taxonomy): domain Eukaryota; kingdom Metazoa; phylum Arthropoda; class Malacostraca; order Decapoda; family Cambaridae; genus Procambarus; species Procambarus clarkii. Next base: position 6,282,656 of record NC_091201.1, read on the forward strand.
AGCTCTAGTTCCTCCCTCGCGTGATAAGGTTTTAATTTATTAATGTGAATCGTTCTCTCAACTTGGTCTTCAAAAATACCTTTAATAACAAAATTAACCGGACCTTTTCTTTCAATTACCCGGTAAGGGCCCCGCCATCTAGGTGCAAGTTTCCTACTCTGATTGGCAGGAGCCGCCTCATTAACTCTCAACACAAGACTCCCAACTTTCAACTCAAGAGGTCGTACCTTCTTGTCATAATGCTGAGCATAGCGGTCTCGTGCTGTCTTGGAAGCCCTGGCTGCAATTCTCCATGCATTTTTCATCTTATTTAAAACTTCTGATGGGTAATCTTCCCCATATACAATATTATGTCTGTTAAGCAGACCTGACGGGAAATTACATGAATGCCCTGTGAACAGCAAAAGGGGTTGGGTGTTAATGGATCGATGGATGGCAGTGTTCAGAGCCAACTGGACATAGGGGAGTTGTTCGTCCCACGAATTGGCATCATGCTCTGCAAGAATTGCAAGCATATCTTTAACTGACCGGTTCGTCCGTTCTGTCATGCCGTTAGCCTGAGGGTGATAAGCCGTCGTGAATGCTGAAGTGGTTTCTATAATTTTACATACTTCTCTAAAAATATTCCCATTAAATTCCTGACCTCGGTCAGAAACTAACACTTTAGGAGGACCAAATACAGTGACGAACCTATCTAAGAACGCCTTTGCAACAGTTCGTGAATCCTTCTGAGGCAATGCAATCAGTGTGGTGTACCTGGACAGGTGGTCTACCAACACCAATACGTAACGGTTTCCTGAATGACTGTGATGCAGATCAATCAGATCAGCCCCCACCCGATCTAAAGGTTCCAAAATTTCTGGGAATTCTTGCAATGGAGCTTGTACCTTAAGGGTACCTTTCCTCCTTTGACAATGACCACAGGACTTAACGAAGTTAATGACCTCTGTTAACATACCGGGGAAGAAAAAGAGTGACTTGGCTTTCATATGAGTTTTAAAAATCCCCGGATGACCTGCAATCTTAGACGAATGTGCGAGTTTCAACGCCGACTTCTTCAACACCTCTGGGATAACCAACTGAAAAACTGCACGATCCTGCTGTCCCTTTACATAAAATAAGACCCCATCCTTCATTTCAAAATCATGAATTGCTAAATTACGTTTCTTCGACGGATATTTTCCTCCCTCCAAAAGTTCAATAATTTCCTTCCACCTTGGTTCGTTCATCTGGAATTCTCGCATTTTCTCACTGGAAATATTTTCAATGTTAAGATTTACGTTAATAGTAGCAATGTTTCTACTCAAAGTGTCTGGTACAACATGTGATGGACCAGGCTTGTAAAGTATTTGGAATGAGTGAGCAGCTAGTTCATGAGACCAACGGGACATGCGAGGGCACTTAGTTCTTTTCTTAAAAATATGAGTCAAAGCCCTGTGATCTGTATAAATGACAAAGTGACGTTGGAAAAGATACGGTTCAAAGTACCTGACACTTTCTACCACAGCCAAAGCTTCCCTATCCGTTGCAGAATAGCGGACCTCCGGACCCTTAACCTTCCTGCTGAAATATGCTACTGGGTGAGGAAGATTGTCATTATCACGTTGCATTAAGCACCCACCAATAGCTATGCCACTGGCGTCAGTGTGTACTTCCCACTCCTTATCAAAATCCGGTACTGCCAAGACTGGGGTGGTAATGAGTTGACTTTTTAATTTTGCATAAGCGTTATCATGCTCAGGTTTCCAAACGAATTTAACATTTTTCTTAGTGAGCTCAGTTAATGGTGCTGTTGTACTTGCAAAACCCTCAATGTGGCGACGGAAATATCCGGCTGCCCCCAGAAACCTTCGAACATCCTTTGCTGTCTTAGGTGTTGGCATGTCAGCAATGGCACGACAGGAGTCGGGGTCAGGTCGGATACCGTCTGTGCTCACCTGGAATCCCAGAAACTTAAACTTCTGAGATGCCAGAGTGCACTTACTCACGTTAAGTTTGAACCCCGCCTTATCTAACAATGCCAACGTCTCAGTCAAATCTCGTAAGTGCTCATCAAACGTCCTGGAGTAGATAACCACATCATCCAGGTACGCTAACGAGTGCCTCCCCAAGACTGGACTGAGGATATAATTAATTGCCCTCTGAAATGATGAAGGCGCTGTCTTTAACCCGAAAGGCATCCGCTTGAATTGATAAGTATGAACCCCATCAGAGAAGGCGGTCTTTTCTCTATCTTTCTCAGCGACTGGGATGGCCCAATACGCAGATTTCGCATCCAGAGTGGAAAAGTATTTGGCTGCCCCAAACTGATCTATTATTTCTTGTATCCGTGGCAAAGGATACACATCCCCTTTAGTAATTTCGTTTATCTTTCGGTAGTCAACACAAAACCTATAGCTACCATCCGGTTTGCGTACCAACACCACTGGCGACAACCATGGTGATGTACTAGGCTCTATCACATCCTGTCTCAACATTTTCTGACACTCATCCCTAATTACTTCCTTCGCCCGTTCCGGAAGTCTCCATTGACGGGTGTAAATAGGAGGATGATCACCTGTAGGAATAACATGCTCGATCCTATCCAGAAGCCCGATCTGATCGTCTTCTGTTGCAAACAGTCTCGGGAATTTACGTAAAATCCCTCTCAAAAGTTTCCTATCTGACTGTTGCACATGTTGCAAATCCAGAGCCGAGATTAACTTATCAACTTCTTGAATATTACTACTTTTCCCTGTCTCGGTCTTGTGTTTCCCTTGTGTACTACTTTGTGTAACATTAAGTGCACTACATTGTGCTGTGGTGGCTGGCATCTCCTGGCTTTGATACTGAAAAATTCCTGTATTTTCTACAATTGAAGCCTGAGACACCCTATCACCTGCCCTAAAACGATAGGTTTTGTGCGAGAGATTGACAACTGGGATAAGGGCACCTTTATCAAGCACTGAGATCAAATGATGAGGGATCAACAACCTGTCACATCTCCCAGCCACCTGAAGGGTGGTACCTGGTGCAATGTGACGTCCCACTGATACTTTAATAAATTTAACTGAATGTGGTGGGCAACACTGTTTCACCAAGGCATGTAACCCACATGATTTCTTATCTGTGTCTGGAAGAGACTTAAACAACAACTTTGGGTAGTGAATGTTGTACTTCTGTTTCTTACTAATGGAAGCAATTACTGGAGGATGATCTACCATTTTAATGGGATACACTACCTGGCCCAACTTCAATCTGCACTTCCTTGCTCCCTCTTGAGCCGACAAAGAATAGTTAACTCGCCCCAGAAAATCCATTCCCAACAAAATCTGACCAGGGAATGCAAGATTCTCGACAATCGTGCAAGTGTGTGGGTAAGCTTCTTCCTTACCTACTTCAAAATTGAGAGTGGCCTGGCCCAAGATATTAATATGTTGACCATTCACTGCTGTTAAATGCTTCCCACAACGCTTAAGGCGTGTCTCTTTAAGTGTGCTGAAGGCTGACTTTTTAATGAGAGTTGCTTGACTTCCGGTGTCCACAAAAACTGTCAATCTCACACCTTCAACCGTCATCTCAAACGTAGGTCTGCCACCACCCGAGGCGTGATTTTCTCATGATTCTGTTCTCCCCTTCCGGCATCTCGCTTTTACGTGGCCTCTTTTCCCACAATTAAAACAAGTACGCGAGTCCCACCAGTCATTACGTGGGGGTTGTTGCGGGCGACCACTGCCCACCGCTTTCGTCTGGGGGGGTCCTGACCTATTGCCCCCTTGTCCGCTCTCTACCTTCCTGCTCACCGCATTGACATATGGCGACGTCCGCGCCTCCTCCGCATCCAAGTCCTCATCTATATGGTCTTCGGCGTATTGTACGAGTTCCCTAAAACTCAGGGAAGCCGTGTCCGTAGCGAGGTATGGACCGATATGAGCGGGCAAGGCCTTACAAAATAGCTGCTTTGCAAACCGTTCCTCCTGCTGCGCATCGTACCCCAACTCCTGAGTGAGATCGCCTATCCTGGTCCTAAGGAAGGCACCAAAATCTTTTAATTGAGTACCTTTATCCCTCTGCAATGACGTTAAGTAGCGACGAGCCTCCTCTTTAGTAATTTTCGCCTTAAATCGGTCCTTGATGGCCTGCACGAATTGTGGCCACGTCACCAAATGCCTGAATTCCTCAGACTTCCTCAGGGGCCCGTCGCGACCCACACATGCCCCAGTGGCCAGATTAATTTTAGTTTCATCGTCAGGAGCCGCGGCTAACACAGAATCCATCTCCCACAGCCAATTTTCCACACAACGGTTGCGTTCCACTTTATTCGATGGGAGTTCAGCACAATTTAACCTTGGCAAGGACAACTTCGGGAGTGACGCCACAAGTCCCGGTCTATAGGATGGAGTACTGGGAGTGTAAGGGGGTGCCTGACCAGGGGGGGAAGGAACTATGAGGGGTTGGGTGTAGGATGGGGATAGGGGTTGGGAGTGGGGTGAGGAGGGATTTCCCAGTGACCAAGGGGCTACCCCAGGTGAGTAACTATTTGAGGCACTACTCTGATAAGGTGGTTGTTGACCCTGTTGTTGATTGTGTGAGGGTTGTGAACCGTTCTGTCCTTGTAGTAACTGTAGCAGCATCTGTAGTACCTGTGGTTGTTGTTGTGCAACCTGGTGTACTTGTTGTTGTTGTTGTGCTACCTGATGTACCTGATGTTGTTGAGCAACCTGTTGTATTTGTTGTTGTTGTGCAACCTGTTGTATTTGTTGTTGTTGAGCAACCTGTTGTATTTGTTGTTGTTGAGCAACCTGTTGTTGTTGTGCAACCTGTTGTACCTGTTGTTGTTGAGCAACCTGTTGTACCTGATGTTGTTGAGCAACCTGTTGTACCTGATGTTGTTGAGCAACCTGTTGTACCTGATGTTGTTGTGCTACCTGTTGTACCTGTGGTTGTTGAGCAACCTGTTGTACCTGATGTTGTTGAGCAACCTGTTGTACCTGATGTTGTTGTGCTACCTGTTGTACCTGTGGTTGTTGTTGTGCAACCTGGTGTACTTGTTGTTGTTGTGCAACCTGTTGTACCTGTGGTTGTTGTTGTGCAACCTGGTGTACCTGTGGTTGTTGTTGTGCCACCTGTTGTACCTGTGGTTGTTGTTGTGCAACCTGTTGTACCTGTGGTTGTTGTTGTGCAACCTGGTGTACCTGTGGTTGTTGTTGTGCCACCTGTTGTACCTGTGGTTGTTGTTGTGCAACCTGTTGTACCTGTGGTTGTTGTTGTGCAACCTGTTGTACCTGTGGTTGTTGTTGTGCTACCTGTTGTACCTGTGGTTGTTGTTGTGCAACCTGTTGTACCTGTGGTTGTTGTTGTGCAACCTGTTGTACCTGTGGTTGTTGTTGTGCAACCTGTTGTACCTGTGGTTGTTGTTGTGCAACCTGGTGTACTTGTTGTTGTTGTTGCAAAAACTCAAGTGCTACTCTACCTTAAATACCCGCACTACGGCCAAGATGTTGATGGCTGCCCTCAGCCCCGAGGATACGGGCTTGCGGCCCTGTTCCTAATACACTCCCAAGACACACTAATGAAATTTAGTTTTTCCAACTTATTGCTGGGAAGGATTGCTCCTCCCACCATCTAATACAGCCCCAGGGCTCCACCCATTATTTTGGCCCTGGCCAACCATTTAACACGTAGGCCTGAGGTCTGGCTCTCTAGGGCCAATAAGGACTTGGCCCTTATCTCAGGCCAATCACCTTCACTGATCTGTCGTGGAAAGCTACATGAATTTCTGAAGATTGAGTCAGCTCTCCCCAGCTAGAGAAGGGGGACAAGGCGCGTCTATGGAGCCCAGACACCTGCGAGCGATGTTTACAAAACTGATAATTTATGTTCAAGCCTGTCTCCTCTAAGATAGGAGTAGGGACATTTGACTCTGCCTGGTATGGGGAAGGCCGCTGCTGAGAGGGAAAGAGAGGGAATGAGAGGGAACATCTGAGTGGGGAATTGAGTGGGAGAGCCAAGGTATCCACGACCACCCTACCCTCAGGTCAACCTCTTGACCCTGACAAATGGGCGACAAGGGGGGGGGGAGGAAGAGGAGGAGACGAATGACGGCCAAGGGGATGGGAGAAGGAAGGAGGGGAGAGGGAGAAGGAAAGGAGGGGAGAAGGAGAAGGAAAGGAGGGGAGAAGGGGAGGGAAAAGAGGGGAGAAGGGAGAACCAATGATCTGAGCCCCAGATCATTACAGGCAGACTCTGCTTGTCTGTTGGGAGGCTGCCGGCAGACTCTGCTTGTCTGTTGGGAGGCTGCCGGCAGACTCTGCTTGTCTGTTGGGAGGCTGCCGGCAGACTCTGCTTGTCTGTTGGGAGGCTGCCGGCAGACTCTGCTTGTCTGTTGAGAGGCTGCCAGCAGACTCTGCTGGTCTGTTGGGAGGCTGCCAGCAGACTCTGCTGGTCTGTTGGGAGGCTGGCAGCAGACTCTGCTGGTCTGTTGAGAGGCTGCCAGCAGACTCTGCTTGTCTGTTGAGAGGCTGCCAGCAGACTCTGCTTGTCTGTTGAGAGGTTGCCAGCAGACTCTGCTTGTCTGTTGGAAGGCTGCCAGCAAACTCTGCTGGTCTGTTGGGAGGCTGCCAGCAGACACTACTGGTCTGTTGGGAGGCTGGCAGCAGACTCTGCTGGTCTGTTGAGAGGCTGGCAGCAGACTCTGCTGGTCTGTTGAGAGGCTGCCAGCAGACTCTGCTGGTCTGTTGGGAGGCTGCCAGCAGACTCTGCTGGTCTGTTGAGAGGCTGCCAGCAGACTCTGCTTGTCTGTTGAGAGGCTGCCAGCAGACTCTGCTTGTCTGTTGGAAGGCTGCCAGCAAACTCTGCTGGTCTGTTGGGAGGCTGCCAGCAGACACTACTGGTCTGTTGGGAGGCTGGCAGCAGACTCTGCTGGTCTGTTGAGAGGCTGGCAGCAGACTCTGCTGGTCTGTTGAGAGGCTGCCAGCAGACTCTGCTGGTCTGTTGGGAGGCTGCCAGCAGACACTACTGGTCTGTTGGGAGGCTGACAGCAGACTCTGCTGGTCTGTTGAGAGGCTGGGTGTTAGTCAGCTGTCAGGGGCTGCTTCCTGGGGGTGGAGGCCTGGTCGAGGACCGGGCCGCGGGGACACTAAAGCCCCGAAATCATCTCAAGATAACCTCAAGATTGCCTAGTACCATCATTAAGGATGTATTTCGTTCATATATATTATAATTAACACAGCAAATAATTTAGCAACTGCTCCTTGCTCTCTTATTTAATTTTGTGAATTAATTTGTCTGCTCTAAAATATCCAAGTTATTCATAGTATTAATTCAGTTATTCATAGTATTAATTCAGTTATTCATAGTATTAATTCAGTTATTCATAGTATTAATTCAGTTATTCATAGTAATAATTCAGTTATTCATAGTAATAATTCAGTTATTCATAGTAATAATTCAGTTATTCATAGTATTAATTCAGTTATTCATAGTATTAATTCAGTTATTCATAGTAATAATTCAGTTTTTCATAGTATTAATTCAGTTATTCATAGTATTAATTCAGTTATTCATAGTATTAATTCAGTTATTCATAGTATTAATTCAGTTATTCATAGTATTAATTCAGTTATTCATAGTATTAATGCAGTTATTCATAGTATTAATTCAGTTATTCATAGTATTAATGCAGTTATTCATAGTATTAATTCAGTTATTCATAGTACTAATGCAGTTATTCATAGTATTAATTCAGTTATTCAAAGTATTAATGCAGTTATTCATAGTATTAATTCAGTTATTCATAGTACTAATGCAGTTATTCATAGTATTAATTCAGTTATTCATAGTATTAATGCAGTTATTCATAGTATTAATTCAGTTATTCATAGTAATAATTCAGTTATTCATAGTATTAATTCAGTTATTCATAGTATTAATGCAGTTATTCATAGTATTAATTCAGTTATTCATAGTATTAATTCAGTTATTCATAGTACTAATTCAGTTATTCATAGTATTAATTCAGTTATTCATAGTATTAATGCAGTTATTCATAGTATTAATTCAGTTATTCATAGTATTAATGCAGTTATTCATAGTATTAATTCAGTTATTCATAGTATTAATTCAGTTATTCATAGTATTAATTCAGTTATTCATAGTATTAATTCAGTTATTCATAGTATTAATTCAGTTATTCATAGTATTAATTCAGTTATTCATAGTATTAATTCAGTTATTCATAGTATTAATTCAGTTATTCATAGTATTAATTCAGTTATTCATAGTATTAATTCAGTTATTCATAGTATTAATTCAGTTATTCATAGTATTAATTCCGTTCTTTAGTATTTTAATTTACAAATAAAAGTACATAACCTCTCTTGTTAGTGTCTGGAATTATTGAAACAAGGCAATTAGGGGTCATGTGACTGGTGTGAATGACCAGTTAACTAGACTAGTGAGTGGAAGTGAAACAAGCAGGAATGTAAAGTATAATTCTATACTTTAGAACAACATTTTAGAATTAGAATTTAGATTTAAGTTGAAGAAAGTCTAAGTAAGGCAGCGCGACTTTACTGGAAGAATAAGACTGGGAGAGAATGGTGATGACACCATGATGAGTGGTGATGACACCGTGATGAATGGTGACGACACCGTGATGAGTGGTGATGACACCATGATGAATGGTGACGACACCGTGATGAGTGGTGATGACACCATGATGAATGGTGACGACACCGTGATGAATGGTGATGACACCGTGATGAGTGGTGATGACACCGTGATGAGTGGTGATGACACCGTGATGAATGGTGAAGACACCATGATGAATGGTGATGACACCGTGATGAATGGTGATGACACCGTGATGAATGGTGATGACACCGTGATGAGTGGTGATGACACCGTGATGAATGGTGAAGACACCGTGATGAATGGTGATGACACCGTGATGAATGGTGATGACACCGTGATGAATGGTGATGACACCGTGATGAATGGTGATGACACCGTGATGAATGGTGATGACACCGTGATGAGTGGTGATGATACCGTGATGAATGGTGATGACACCGTGATGAGTGGTGATGACACCGTGATGAATGGTGATGACACCATGATGAATGGTGATGACACCGTGATGAATGGTGAAGACACCATGATGAATGGTGATGACACCGTGATGAGTGGTGATGACACCGTGATGAATAGTGATGACACCGTGATGAATGGTGAAGACACCATGATGAATGGTGATGACACCGTGATGAGTGGTGATGACACCGTGATGAATGGTGATGACACCGTGATGAATGGTGATGACACCGTGATGAATGGTGATGACACCATGATGAATGGTGATGACACCGTGATGAATGGTGAAGACACCGTGATGAATGGTGAAGACACCATGATGAGTGGTGATGACACCGTGATGAATGGTGATGACACCATGATGAATGGTGATGACACCGTGATGAATGGTGAAGACACCATGATGAATGGTGATGACACCGTGATGAGTGGTGATGATACCGTGATGAATGGTGATGACACCGTGATGAATGGTGATGACACCATGATGAATGGTGACGACACCGTGATGAATGGTGAAAACACCATGATGAATTGTGATGACACCGTGATGAGTGGTGATGACACCGTGATGAATAGTGATGACACCGTGATGAATGGTGAAGACACCATGATGAATGGTGATGACACCGTGATGAGTGGTGATGACACCGTGATGAATGGTGATGACACCGTGATGAATGGTGATGACACCGTGATGAATGGTGATGACACCATGATGAATGGTGATGACACCGTGATGAATGGTGAAGACACCGTGATGAATGGTGAAGACACCATGATGAGTGGTGATGACACCGTGATGAGTGGTGATGACACCATGATGAATGGTGAAGACACCGTGATGAGTGGTGATGACACCTTGATGAATGGTGATGACACCATGATGAATGGTGATGACACCGTGATGAATGATGACTAATGCAGTCAAAGATAAATATACTACAATAAGAAAGGCTCTTTCTCTAAATAACTGTAGACTACGAAGTCTGGTTCAGTACTCAAGAGTACTGGTTCAGTACTCAAGAGTACTGGTTCAGTACTCAAGAGTACTGGTTTAGTACTCAAGAGTACTGGTTCATTTTTCAAGAGTACTGATTCAGTACTCAAGAGTACTGAACCAGTACTCAAGAGTACTGGTTCAGTACTCAAGAGTACTCGTTCAGTATTCAAGAGTACTGGTTCATTTTTCAAGAGTACTGGTTCAGTACTCAAGAGTACTGGTTCAGTACTCGAGATAGTACTCAAGAGTACTGGTTCAGTACTCGAGATAGTACTCAAGAGTACTGGTTCAGTACTCGAGATAGTACTCAAGAGTACTGGTTCAGTACTCGAGATAGTACTCAAGAGTACTGGTTCAGTACTCGAGATAGTACTCAAGAGTACTGGTTCAGTACTCAGGAGTACTGGTTCAGTACTCAAGAGTACTGGTTCAGTACTCAAAATAGTACTCAAGAGTACTGGTTCAGTACTCAAAATAGTACTCAAGAGTACTTATTAACTACTCAAGATAGTGACAATGTCGGTCAACACTCGGACAAGGGGGTTTACTTATGGCTCAAGGAGACCCGACAATGAACCAATAGAATGCAACTCGGTTCTTAATTTAACTTAACAGACATTAACTTAATTAATCTGGCATAATCTAATTTATTCAAACCAAACACAACGTAACCTAAGTTATTCCGCCCTGACCCCATGATAACCCAACCTCTCCTGCCAACAGAAGCGAGCTCCGGAGAGGCGCTGCCCGCGCCCTGGTGCCCAGCCTGGTGACCTCGGCCAAGAGTGGTGACTACTCGGCCGCTGTGTACGCTGCCAGACTCGCCAACGAGCTGGTCAACCTGGAGAAGACCAGGAACAAGGTCTACACTGACTTCATCTGTGAGTGTTTACCCTCAAGTCTCTACGCTATGTATGTTATTATTGTTTGGGAATATTTAGGGTGAGAGTACTGCACAACGTAACATAACTACCTAAAACACACACACACACACACACACACACACACACACACACACACACACACACACACACACCAGGCTGGGTTCATATGAACTTCGAAGAATTAGGCCACTAAAGCTGGTATTTGTAAATAAAGTGGCACGGAGAATCCTAATGAGAGACAAAGGTAACTTGAGAGTTACAGAAGGCTGCAGAAAGATATACGTTTAATGTAACATACCTAAAGGTGAAATAATGAGAAAGATAAAATAGAACAGAAAGAGCAAGGTGGGAAGGAAAGAGGAAAGTTGGTGTGGGGGAGGAGGGAAGAGGAGAACAGAGAGAAAGAACCCACATGACTTACCAGTAGCCTCATTAACCCAGGATCCAGACCTATATCCTTCCCCCTGCCAAACCTTACCACCTCTCAACACCAATCTTCCCAACCACTTGAGCTGGATGGTAGAACGACGGTCTATACCGTCCATGCAGGTCGGTGTTCAGTCCCCGACCGTCCAAGTGGTTGTGCACCATTCCTTTCCCACCGTCCCATCCCAAATCCTTATCCTGATCCCTTCCAAGTGCTCTAAAGTTGTAATAGCTTGGCACTTGCCCCTGATAATTCCATCCCTCCCTCCCTCAACACCAAGCTATCATTTCATGCATTCCTTTTCACACCTTCAATAACTATACTCTATCGATCCCCATTAATTCCTTTTCAATGGCCTATGTCCAAAGCCCAACCCCCCTTACCATTTACCAAACTAACCACCTATAACTATTCTCTAATCTCAGGTGCTCTCCTCCAACTAGTCTTACGACCCTCTCCATACCTTCTACACCTGGACCAACCCAGTACCCACACACCCAAGCTGGGAGCTCCCATAGAGACTAGAGCATCAATGAAGAATATAACAAGCTGGTTCACAAATGCTGATGGAGTGGCAAACAAAGCAGAACTAAACGAAAGGACTGACGAAACAATCCCTGATGTTAATGCAATAGTAGAAACTAAACTAACTAAACATGATCAATAATGCATTTTTCCTGTGGCAATGCCAGAGAGGAAGAAGAAAGCACAAGGGTAAAGTGGAAGTGTCAATGCAGGTAAAAAAAAAAAAAGTCAACAGGTTGAACGAGATCAATTTCTGAGAGGACACCAATGATGCAAACTCTTCTTGTAGCTATATATTGTGTGGAAAAAAATAGTAAATTTGACTGTGATTTACAACTTCTCACTGGTGTAGTTGGTTTAAGTCTCTCAGTGCTTTAAAGTCTTTATGGAGGTGTTGTGAGTCCCCTCATCTCCGGGTCATCCCCAGCATCCTGGTGGAGTCCTCTCATCTCCTGGTCATCCCCAGCATCCTGGTGGAGTCCCTTCATCTCCAGGTCATCCCCAGCATCCTGGTGGAGTCCCCTCATCTCCAGGTCATCCCCAGCATCCTGGTGGAGTCCCTTCATCTCCAGGTCTTCCCCAGCATCCTGGTGGAGTCCCTTCATCTCCAGGTCATCCCCAGCATCCTGATGGAGTCGCCTCATCTCCGGGTCATCCCCAGCATCCTGGTGGAGTCCCGTCATCCCCAGCATCCTGGTGGAGTCCCCTCATCTCCAGATCATCCCCAGCATCCTGGTGGAGTCCCTTCATCTCCAGGTCATCCCCAGCATCCTGATGGAGTCCCCTCATCTCCAGATCATCCCCAGCATCCTGATGGAGTCCCCTCATCTCCAGATCATCCCCAGCATCCTGGTGGAGTCGCCTCATCTCCGGGTCATCCCACAGATCTGTGTGGTCTGTGTCTCTCTGACTGTGTATGTCTTATTGTGACAATAAGTCTGCCTCTCTGTATCTTTCTCAGACTCTCAGCCTTCCGCGTTTGTGTCATATGCTTCAGGATCCCTTGTACACACACATCTGCCACAATAAGGCAGTACTAAGGGGTTTCAACGTGGTACTCACTGATACCTCATACACTTCCAGAAGTCTTAACTGATTCCTCATACACTTCCAGAAGTCCTAACTGATACGTCATACACTTCCAGAAGTCCTAACTGATACCTCATACACTTCCAGAAGTCCTAACTGATACCTCATACACTTCCAGAAGTCCTAACTGATACGTCATACACTTACAGAAGTCCTAACTGATACGTCATACACTTCCAGAAGTCCTAACTGATACCTCATACACTTCCAGAAGTCCTAACTGATACCTCATACACTTCCAGAAGTCCTAACTGATACCTCATACACTTCCAGAAGTCCTAACTGATACCTCATACACTTCCAGAAGTCCTAACTGATACCTCATACACTTTCAGAAGTCCTAACTGATACCTCATACACTTCAAAAAATCCTAAATGATACCACGTACACTTTTTGAAACTCTTTTTAACAGTTTTCTCACTAATATGTACTTAATGAAGCCTACTTAACCTGCATAACGTACTTAAACCTTTTAACCTAAATGAGTTAAAATCAGCCTAAGTACATGGTATTCTTTATGTGTACATAAGGGCGTAAATGGCCTTCCTTGAGTGTGGATGCTCACTTTGTGTGCCAGTGTGTGGTGGTGGTGGTGGTGTAGGGGGTCCAAGACGGTTCCCAGGTGAACTCAAGGTGTGTGTTTGGTCTGGGAGGGAGCGGGAAGGTGGAGTCTTGCTCAGATCGTTGTGAGAGTGTTCCTAGGTGACCTCAAGGCGCTGCTGGGTGGGCGCTGCTCTCTGCTGGTTAATCAATAGCTGCATGAGAGGCACTTCTGCTCTCTCACTCACACACTCACTCTCTCTCTCTCTCTCTCTCTCTCTCTCTCTCTCTCTCTCTCTCTCTCTCTCTCTCTCTCTCTCTCTCTCTCTCTCTCTCTCTCTCTCTGTCTCTGTCTCTCTCTGTCTCTGTCTCTCTCTGTCTCTCTGTCTCTCTGTCTGTCTGTCTCTCTCTCTCTCTCTCTCTCTCTCTCTCTCTCTCTCTCTCTCTCTCTCTCTCTCTCTCTCTCTCTCTCTCTCTCTCTCTCTCTCTCTCTCTCTCTTCAATAGCAAACAACCGCTGTTATCCTATGTCCATTGACTGATGCCAGCCTCTAGAAACCCATCTATCTGGTGAGCATATCATTAATATCTAGCTGGAAAAAAATAGGTTTAATGGTAACTATTACGTAAGAGACTGGATGAATCAGGAGCCATCTTTGTGCCAGAGCCTTACTGGGCCTGGGGTCACATCCCAGACCTGGTGACTGACTGGGCCATAGCCACAGGCCTAATCATCCTAAGTGGAGACAGCACAACTTTCACTAACCGGGGATCCTTGCTTACACAGACTCCGGTTTCTCAAGCTCGGAGGTGCCCCTGGGGCTGCCCTCTGACCTGCAGAAGTTGTCCCGCACCTCCCCGGCCACAGTGGACGCCTCTCCTGTGGGGGAGACCTCGACGACCTCGTCCTCAGGCAGCTCGCCAGACGCAGGTCTGGACTTCCTCCTCCCGGGTGCTCGAGGACGACCAGCTCGCCCCATACAAGACCCCTTCACTAAGGCCTCAGGTGAACCTTCACCTCTCTAGCTTCCCAAACTTGTGTATATGAGATATATATATAATATTTGTATATAAAATTACATATTTATTCTGGTCCATGAGTTCACCGCGCGTCTGGTGGGCAACTGGACGCTGGTTCGATTCTCCTCTCCTGAGCCAAACATGTTCTGATATACTTATCATGTAATTATAATTTTGCTTTGGAGGAATATATTTTGTAAGATTTATTAAGAAGGCAGATCACTGTAACGGGCTCCCTGACCCATGGGAGACTGAAGCCTCCCTGACCCATGGGAGACTGAAGCCTCCCTGACCCATGGGAGACTGAAGCCTCCCTGACCCATGGGAGACTGAAGCCTCCCTGACCCATGGGAGACTGAAGCCTCCCTGACCCATGGGAGACTGAAGCCTCCCTGACCCACGGGAGACTGAAGTCTCCCTGACCCATGGGAGACTGAAGCCTCCCTGACCCATGGGAGACTGAAGCCTCCCTGACCCACGGGAGACTGAAGTCTCCCTGACCCATGGGAGACTGAAGCCTCCCTGACCCACGGGAGACTGAAGCCTCCCTGACCCATGGGAGACTGAAGCCTCCCTGACCCACGGGAGACTGAAGTCTCCCTGACCCATGGGAGACTGAAGCCTCCCTGACCCACGGGAGACTGAAGTCTCCCTGACCCATGGGAGACTGAAGCCTCCCTGACCCATGGGAGACTGAAGCCTCCCTGACCCATGGGAGACTGAAGCCTCCCTGACCCATGGGAGACTGAAGCCTCCCTGACCCATGGGAGACTGAAGCCTCCCTGACCCATGGGAGACTGAAGCCTCCCTGACCCATGGGAGACTGAAGCCTCAATGACCCATGGGAGACTGAAGCCTCAATGACCCATGGGAGACTGAAGCCTCCCTGACCCATGGGAGACTGAAGCCTCCCTGACCCATGGGATACTGAAGCCTCCCTGACCCATGGGAGACTGAAGCCTCCCTGACCCATGGGAGACTGAAGCCTCCCTGACCCATGGGAGACTGAAGCCTCAATGACCCATGGGAGACTGAAGCCTCAATGACCCATGGGAGACTGAAGCCTCAATGACCCATGGGAGACTGAAGCCTCAATGACCCATGGGAGACTGAAGCCTCCCTGACCCATGGGAGACTGAAGCCTCCCTGACCCATGGGAGACTGAAGCCTCTCTGACCCATGGGAGACTGAAGCCTCAATGACCCATGGGAGACTGAAGCCTCAATGACCCATGGGAGACTGAAGCCTCCCTGACCCACGGGAGACTGAAGCCTTCATGACCCACGGGAGACTGAAGCCTCCCTGACCCATGGGAGACTGAAGCCTTCATGACCCACAGGAGACTGAAGCCTCCCTGACCCATGGGAGACTGAAGCCTCCCTGACCCACAGGAGACTGAAGCCTCCCTGACCCATGGGAGACTGAAGCCTCCCTGACCCACGGCAGACTGAAGCCTCCCTGACCCACGAAAGACTGAAGCCTCCCTGACCCATGGGAGACTGAAGCCTTCATGACCCACAGGAGACTGAAGCCTCCCTGACCCATGGGAGACTGAAGCCTCCCTGACCCACGGCAGACTGAAGCCTCCCTGACCCACGGGAGACTGAAGCCTCCCTGACCCATGGGAGACTGAAGCCTCCCTGACCCACGGCAGACTGAAGCCTCCCTGACCCACGGGAGACTGAAGCCTCCCTGACCCATGGGAGACTGAAGCCTTCATGACCCACAGGAGACTGAAGCCTCCCTGACCCATGGGAGACTGAAGCCTCCCTGACCCACGGGAGACTGAAGAAAGAGTGACTGGTCATATATTTCTTCTGAGAAACATTTACATCTCTTAGTGGGAACTTGTAACATATACAAGCCATGAGAACTGTCTCGTGTGAGACTCTTCTCTCTCTCATTACTCCAGTCTCCTCCGGCAGAGTTCCCTGGCCAAGCGTTCCTGCCCCGGCGCCCACACCGACGGACCTTCCTCAGGAACCCGAAGGCAAGAAGGTTCCCCTTTGCCCGGGGTAACGTCCACAGCCTCGTCCAGTAGGCCACTCAACGATCAAAGTCGTCAATAATCCTTTTGAGAAGTTTGAATATTTGGCAAAGTAGTTTTATTGACACAAGTTAAATTACGAGTTTATTTTCAATCACGAAACTAACCCTTTACTATTGCTTGTCATTAGTGACCTCTCACGAAAATCTTTATTATTCACGAGTGATGAATAACCTCATCACTTATGAGTAAGCTGAGTCAGTCAGCCCCGACAGTGTTATTCACTGTCGGGGCTGTCAGTTCCATAGGGGGATCCGAACCCCTTACCAGGTCTGTTCAGTCAACGAACTGATTTGCCTCTTAGCCAGCCTGATGTTTTCTCTGTTGTTTTGGGTTAATCGCCTCTCCTCTTCTCCGCCACCTCTCTCTTTCTCTCCGTCACCAGCTCCTCTCATCTGTCTCCTCCACACTCTCCCCTCCATCAACTCTCCCATCCACGATCTTATTCCATCACGTATCTGCTCCCTGTTCCAAATCAGACCTCCTTCCCGTCTCTTTTAAGAGCGCTCCTGGTGATGCGACACTCTGTGGCTCAGCTTATATTGCTGTGGGGACACCCTCCAAGCTTTATATTTCTGTGAGGACACCCTCCAAGCTTTATATTGCTGTGAGGACACTCTCCAAGCTTTATATTGCTGTGAGGACACCCTCCAAGCTTTATATTGCTGTGAGGACACCCCTCCAAGCTTTATATTGCTGTGAGGACACCCTCCAAGCTTTATATTGCTGTGAGGACACCCCTCCAAGCTTTATATTGCTAGCTGTGGGGACACCCTCCAAGCTTTATATTGCTGTGGGGACACCCTCCAAGCTTTATATTGCTGTGAGGACACCCTCCAAGCTTTATATTGCTGTGGGGACACCCTCCAAGCTTTATATTGCTGTGGGGACACCCTCCAAGCTTTATATTGCTGTGAGGACACCCTCCAAGCTTTATATTGCTGTGAGGACACCCTCCAAGCTTTATATTGCTGTGAGGACACCCTCCAAGCTTTATATTGCTGTGAGGACACCCCTCCAAGCTTTATATTGCTGTGGGGACACTCTCCAAGCTTTATATTGCTGTGAGGACACCCTCCAAGCTTTATATTGCTGTGAGGACACCCTCCAAGCTTTATATTGCTGTGAGGACACCCTCCAAGCTTTATATTGCTGTGAGGACACCCTCCAAGCTTTATATTGCTGTGAGGACACCCTCCAAGCTTTATATTGCTGGGGTGACACCCTCCAAGCTTTATATTGCTGTGGTGACACCCTCCAAGCTTTATATTGCTGTGGGGACACTCTCCAAGCTTTATATTGCTGTGGGGACACCCTCCAAGCTTTATATTGCTGTGGGGACACCCTCCAAGCTTTATATTGCTGTGGGGACACTCTCCAAGCTTTATATTGCTGTGGGGACACCCTCCAAGCTTTATATTGCTGTGGGGACACCCTCCAAGCTTTATATTGCTGTGAGGACACTCTCCAAGCTTTATATTGCTGTGAGGACACTCTCCAAGCTTTATATTGCAGTGGGGACACCCTCCAAGCTTTATATTGCTGTGGGGACACCCTCCAAGCTTTATATTGCTGTGGGGACACCCTCCAAGCTTTATATTGCTGTGAGGACACCCTCCAAGCTTTATATTGCTGTGGTGACACCCTCCAAGCTTTATATTGCTGTGAGGACACCCTCCAAGCTTTATATTGCTGTGGTGACACCCTCCAAGCTTTATATTGCTGTGGTGACACTCTCCAAGCTTTATATTGCTGTGGGGACACCCTCCAAGCTTTATATTGCTGTGAGGACACCCTCCAAGCTTTATATTGCTGTGAGGACACCCTCCAAGCTTTATATTGCTGTGGTGACACCCTCCAAGCTTTATATTGCTGTGGGGACACTCTCCAAGCTTTATATTGCTGTGGGGACACCCTCCAAGCTTTATATTGCTGTGGGGACACCCTCCAAGCTTTATATTGCTGTGGGGACACTCTCCAAGCTTTATATTGCTGTGGGGACACCCTCCAAGCTTTATATTGCTGTGGGGACACTCTCCAAGCTTTATATTGCTGTGGGGACACTCTCCAAGCTTTATATTGCTGTGGGGACACCCTCCAAGCTTTATATTGCTGTGAGGACACCCTCCAAGCTTTATATTGCTGTGGTGACACCCTCCAAGCTTTATATTGCTGTGGGGACACTCTCCAAGCTTTATATTGCTGTGGGGACACCCTCCAAGCTTTATATTGCTGTGGGGACACCCTCCAAGCTTTATATTGCTGTGGGGACACTCTCCAAGCTTTATATTGCTGTGGGGACACTCTCCAAGCTTTATATTGCTGTGGGGACACCCTCCAAGCTTTATGTTGCTGTGGGGACACCCTCCAAGCTTTATATTGCTGTGGGGACACCCTCCAAGCTTTATATTGCTGTGGGGACACTCTCTAAGCTTTATATTGCTGTGGGGACACCCTCCAAGCTTTATATTGCTGTGGGGACACCCTCCAAGCTTTATATTGCTGTGGGGACACTCTCCAAGCTTTATATTGCTGTGGGGACACCCTCCAAGCTTTATATTGCTGTGGGGACACTCTCCAAGCTTTATATTGCTGTGGGGACACCCTCCAAGCATTATATTGCTGTGGGGACACCCTCCAAGCTTTATATTGCTGTGGGGACACTCTCCAAGCTTTATATTGCTGTGGGGACACCCTCCAAGCTTTATATTGCTGTGGGGACACCCTCCGTGGAGATATCACGCTTAAACAATAAATCGCTGATATATAGATTTGCTATTTTAATCTTTTTTGCCGTCAATCTAAGCTTGAGACAGGTGGTCTAGATGCTGGGGACTATCTAAGCTTGAGACAGGTGGTCTAGATGCTGAGGACTATCTAAGCTTGAGACAGGTGGTCTAGATGCTGAGGACTATCTAAGCTTGAGAAAGGTAGACTAGATGCTGAGGACTATCTAAGCTTGAGAAAGGTAGACTAGATGCTGGGGACTATCTAAGCTTGAGAAATGTAGACTAGATGTCAGGGGCTATCTAAGCTTGAGACAGGTAGACTAGATGCTGGGGACTATCTAAGCTTGAGACAGGTGGTCTAGATGCCGGGGACTATCTAAGCTTGAGACAGGTGGTCTAGATGCTGAGGACTATCTAAGCTTGAGACAGGTGGACTAGATGCTGGGGACTATCTAAGCTTGAGACAGGTGGTCTAGATGCTGAGGACTATCTAAGCTTGAGACAGGTAGACTAGATGTCAGGGGCTGTCTAAACTAGACAGGTGATCCTGATCTTATATTTTTCAAGTGATTTGCAATTAGGTAATTGGTTTCTTTGTTTGATTTAATTGTTTTATCTGCTTCCGCTCCTCCATATCAATTGTTATTCACTTAATATCTTATACTTTAAATTTGGAGGTGATTGTGATCCTGTTTGTCGCTTGTTTTCAGTCTATCTAATGGCGGTATTATGTACTCACACACACACACACACACACACACACACACACACACACACACACACACACACACACACACACACACACACACACACACACACACACACACAGACGCACACACACACACACACACACACACACACACACACACACAGACGCACACACACACACACACACACACACACACCCACACCAACACCCCCCCCCCCCCCCCACACACACACACACACACACACACACACACACACACACACACACACATACACAGACGCACACCCACACACACACACACACACACCCACACACACACCCACACCCCCACACACACACCCACACCCACACACACACCCACACCCACACACACACACACACACACACACACACACACACACACACACACACACACACACACACACACACACACACATACACATCACACGCTATCACACTAGGGGCCTGGTAGCCTGGTGGATAGCGCGCAGGACTCGAATACCCGCACTAGGCAGAAATGGGCAAAGTTTCTTTCACCCTGAATGCCCCTGTTACCCAGCAGTAAATAGGTACCTGGGAGTTAGCTAGCTGTCACGGGCTGCTTCCTGTGTGTGTGTGTGTGTGTGTATGTGTTAGAGAGAACTATATGTAGTAGACATATTCGAGGAAAAATATCTTTTTTAAATAGTAAATACACACACGCACACGCCATCACACAAGCACACACACAAACATACCTACACATCCCTGAAGACACACGGATACACACATACCTTCACAAATACACACATCCGTACCTAGACATCCACACAAACATACACACCAACATACACATACCTACAGACACACACCTACACATGCACACACACACAGACACACACACATGTATGTCTATGTATACGTTCAGTTGCCTATTCTTAACCAATCAAAATTCTGATGTATTTCAATATATAATAACACACTAAAGATATTGATATGTTATTTAATTTTACCTTTATTAAAATGTTGCACGAACAACGATACTGGAATGAAAGGTCGTACGTGGGTCCGACGATGTCGCAAACCTTCCGGTACTATCCCCTATATATTGGTGTATAACCCCTATGTTGCATTTAATGCAACCTGCCACTTCCAGTTGTGTTCCAATTGTTCTTTGCGAATTGTTCCCCTTTTTAAATAAAAAGTTTTACCCCGAGGGGCGAGTTTATTGAGCAGCGCCACTCATCCTGTGAGTGGAAACACCGCCATAGTGTCAGTATTGGGCAGCGCCACTCATCCTGTGAGTGGAAACACCGCCATAGTGATAGTATTGGGCAGCGCCACTCATCCTGTGAGTGGACACACCGCCATAGTGATAGTATTGGGCAGCGCCACTCATCCTGTGAGTGGACACACCGCCATGGTGACAGTATTGGACAGCGCCACTCATCCTGTGAGTGGAAACACCGCCATAGTGATAGTATTGGGCAGCACCACTCATCCTGTGAGTGGACACACCGCCATGGTGACAGTATTGGACAGCGCCACTCATCCTGTGAGTGGAAACACCGCCATAGTGATAGTATTGGGCAGCGCCACTCATCCTGTGATTGGACACACCGCCATAGTGATAGTATTGGGCAGCGCCACTCATCCTGTGAGTGGACACACCGCCATAGTGACAGTATTGGGCAGCGCCACTCATCCTGTGAGTGGACACACCGCCATACTGATAGTATTGGGCAGCGCCACTCATCCTGTGAGTGGACACACCGCCATAGTGATAGTATTGGGCAGCGCCACTCATCCTGTGAGTGGACACACCGCCATAGTGATAGTATTGGGTATCGCCACTCATCACGTGAGTGGACACA
The DNA here is from genome assembly GCF_040958095.1 of Procambarus clarkii. Taxonomy (NCBI): domain Eukaryota; kingdom Metazoa; phylum Arthropoda; class Malacostraca; order Decapoda; family Cambaridae; genus Procambarus; species Procambarus clarkii. The sequence goes on from NC_091201.1 coordinate 6,304,554, forward strand.
CCGTCATAGTGACAGTATTGGGCAGCGCCACTCATCATGTGAGTGGACACACCGTCATAGTGACAGTATTGGGCAGCGCCACTCATCCTGTGAGTGGACACACCGCCATGGTGACAGTATTGGGCAGCGCCACTCATCCTGTGAGTGGAAACACCGCCATAGTGATAGTATTGGGCAGCGCCACTCATCCTGTGAGTGGACACACCGCCATAGTGACAGTATTGGGCAGCGCCACTCATCCTGTGAGTGGACACACCACCATAGTGACAGTATTGGGCAGCGCCACTCATCCTGTGAGTTGACACACCGCCATGGTGACAGTATTGGGCAGCGCCACTCATCCTGTGAGTGGACACACCGCCATAGTGACAGTATTGGACAGCGCCACTCATCCTGTGAGTGGACACACCGCCATAGTGACAGTATTGGGCAGCACCACTCATCCTGTGAGTGGACACACCGCCATAGTGACAGTATTGGGCAGCGCCACTCATCCTGTGAGTGGACACACCGCCAGAGTGACAGTATTGGGCAGCGCCACTCATCCTGTGAGTGGACACACCGCCATAGTGACAGTATTGGACAGCGCCACTCATCCTGTGAGTGGACACACCGCCATAGTGACAGTATTGGGCAGCGCCACTCATCCTGTGAGTGGACACACCGCCATAGTGATAGTATTGGGCAGCGCCACTCATCCTGTGAGTGGACACACCGTCATAGTGACAGTATTGGGCAGCGCCACTCATCCTGTGAGTGGACACACCGTCATAGTGACAGTATTGGGCAGCGCCACTCATCCTGTGAGTGGACACACCGCCATAGTGACAGTATTGGGCAGCGCCACTCATCCTGTGAGTGGACACACCGCCATAGTGATAGTATTGGGCAGCGCCACTCATCCTGTGAGTGGACACACCGGCATGGTGACAGTATTGGGCAGCGCCACTCATCCTGTGAGTGGACACACCGCCATGGTGACAGTATTGGGCAGCGCCACTCATCCTGTGAGTGGAAACACCGCCATAGTGATAGTATTGGGCAGCGCCACTCATCCTGTGAGTGGACACACCGCCATAGTGACAGTATTGGGCAGCGCCACTCATCTTGTGAGTGGACACACCGCCATAGTGATAGTATTGGGCAGCGCCACTCATCCTGTGAGTGGACACACCACCATAGTGACAGTATTGGGCAGCGCCACTCATCCTGTGAGTGGACACACCGCCATGGTGACAGTATTGGGCAGCGCCACTCATCCTGTGAGTGGACACACCGCCATAGTGACAGTATTGGACAGCGCCACTCATCCTGTGAGTGGACACACCGCCATAGTGACAGTATTGGACAGCACCACTCATCCTGTGAGTGGACACACCGCCATAGTGACAGTATTGGACAGCGCCACTCATCCTGTGAGTGGACACACCGCCATAGTGACAGTATTGGACAGCACCACTCATCCTGTGAGTGGACACACCGCCATAGTGACAGTATTGGGCAGCGCCACTCATCCTGTGAGTGAACACACCGCCATAGTGACAGTATTGGACAGCGCCACTCATCCTGTGAGTGGACACACCGCCAGAGTGACAGTATTGGGCAGCGCCACTCATCCTGTGAGTGAACACACCGCCATAGTGACAGTATTGGACAGCGCCACTCATCCTGTGAGTGGACACACCGCCATAGTGACAGTATTGGGCAGCGCTACTCATCTTGTGAGTGGACACACCGCCATAGTGATAGTATTGGGCAGCGCCACTCATCCTGTGAGTGGACACACCACCATAGTGACAGTATTGGGCAGCGCCACTCATCCTGTGAGTGGACACACCGTCATAGTGACAGTATTGGGCAGCGCCACTCATCCTGTGAGTGGACACACCGCCATAGTGACAGTATTGGGCAGCGCCACTCATCCTGTGAGTGGACACACCGCCATAGTGATAGTATTGGGCAGCGCCACTCATCCTGTGAGTGGACACACCGCCATGGTGACAGTATTGGGCAGCGCCACTCATCCTGTGAGTGGACACACCGCCGTAGTGACAGTATTGGGCAGCGTCACTCATCCTGTGAGTGGAAACACCGCCATAGTGATAGTATTGGGCAGCGCCACTCATCCTGTGAGTGGACACACCGCCATAGTGATAGTATTGGGCAGCGCCACTCATCCTGTGAGTGGACACACCGTCATAGTGACAGTATTGGGCAGCGCCACTCATCCTGTGAGTGGACACACCGTCATAGTGACAGTATTGGGCAGCGCCACTCATCCTGTGAGTGGACACACCGCCATAGTGACAGTATTGGGCAGCGCCACTCATCCTGTGAGTGGACACACCGCCATAGTGATAGTATTGGGCAGCGCCACTCATCCTGTGAGTGGACACACCGCCATGGTGACAGTATTGGGCAGCGCCACTCATCCTGTGAGTGGACACACCGCCATGGTGACAGTATTGGGCAGCGCCACTCATCCTGTGAGTGGAAACACCGCCATAGTGATAGTATTGGGCAGCGCCACTCATCCTGTGAGTGGACACACCGCCATAGTGACAGTATTGGGCAGCGCCACTCATCCTGTGAGTGGACACACCGCCATAGTGATAGTATTGGGCAGCGCCACTCATCCTGTGAGTGGACACACCACCATAGTGACAGTATTGGGCAGCGCCACTCATCCTGTGAGTGGACACACCGCCATGGTGACAGTATTGGGCAGCGCCACTCATCCTGTGAGTGGACACACCGCCATAGTGACAGTATTGGACAGCGCCACTCATCCTGTGAGTGGACACACCGCCATAGTGACAGTATTGGACAGCACCACTCATCCTGTGAGTGGACACACCGCCAGAGTGACAGTATTGGGCAGCGCCACTCATCCTGTGAGTGGACACACCGCCAGAGTGACAGTATTGGGCAGCGCCACTCATCCTGTGAGTGGACACACCGCCATAGTGACAGTATTGGACAGCGCCACTCATCCTGTGAGTGGACACACCGCCATAGTGACAGTATTGGGCAGCGCCACTCATCCTGTGAGTGGACACACCGCCATAGTGACAGTATTGGGCAGCGCCACTCATCCTGTGAGTGGACACACCGCCATAGTGACAGTATTGGGCAGCGCCACTCATCCTGTGAGTGGACAATCCGTCATAGTGACAGTATTGGGCAGCGCCACTCATCCTGTGAGTGGACACACCGTCATAGTGACAGTATTGGGCAGCGCCACTCATCCTGTGAGTGGACACACCGCCATAGTGGCAGTATTGGGCAGCGCCACTCATCCTGTGAGTGGACACACCGCCATAGTGATAGTATTGGGCAGCGCCACTCATCCTGTGAGTGGACACACCGCCATGGTGACAGTATTGGGCAGCGCCACTCATCCTGTGAGTGGACACACCGCCATGGTGACAGTATTGGGCAGCGCCACTCATCCTGTGAGTGGACACACCGCCATAGTGACAGTATTGGGCAGCGCCACTCATCCTGTGAGTGGACACACCGCCATAGTGACAGTATTGGGCAGCGCCACTCATCCTGTGAGTGGACACACCGCCATAGTGATAGTATTGGGCAGCGCCACTCATCCTGTGAGTGGACACACCGCCATGGTGACAGTATTGGGCAGCCCCACTCATCCTGTGAGTGGACACACCGCCATGGTGACAGTATTGGGCAGCGCCACTCATCCTGTGAGTGGACACACCGCCATAGTGACAGTATTGGACAGCGCCACTCATCCTGTGAGTGGACACACCGCCATAGTGACAGTATTGGACAGCACCACTCATCCTGTGAGTGGACACACCGCCATAGTGACAGTATTGGGCAGCGCCACTCATCCTGTGAGTGGACACACCGCCATAGTGATAGTATTGGGCAGCGCCACTCATCCTGTGAGTGGACACACCGCCATAGTGATAGTATTGGGCAGCGCCACTCATCCTGTGAGTGGACACACCGCCATAGTGACAGTATTGGGCAGCGCCACTCATCCTGTGAGTGGAGACACCGCCATAGTGATAGTATTGGGCAGCGCCACTCATCCTGTGAGTGGACACACCGTCATAGTGACAATATTGGGCAGCGCCACTCATCCTGTGAGTGGACACACCGTCATAGTGACAGTATTGGGCAGCGCCACTCATCCTGTGAGTGGACACACCGCCATAGTGACAGTATTGGGCAGCGCCACTCATCCTGTGAGTGGACACACCGCCATAGTGATAGTATTGGGCAGCGCCACTCATCCTGTGAGTGGACACACCGCCATGGTGACAGTATTGGGCAGCGCCACTCATCCTGTGAGTGGACACACCGCCATGGTGACAGTATTGGGCAGCGCCACTCATCCTGTGAGTGGAAACACCGCCATAGTGATAGTATTGGGCAGCGCCACTCATCCTGTGAGTGGACACACCGCCATAGTGACAGTATTGGGCAGCGCCACTCATCCTGTGAGTGGACACACCGCCATAGTGATAGTATTGGGCAGCGCCACTCATCCTGTGAGTGGACACACCACCATAGTGACAGTATTGGGCAGCGCCACTCATCCTGCGAGTGGACACACCGCCATAGTGACAGTATTGGACAGCGCCACTCATCCTGTGAGTGGACACACCGCCATAGTGACAGTATTGGACAGCACCACTCATCCTGTGAGTGGACACACCGCCATAGTGACAGTATTGGGCAGCGCCACTCATCCTGTGAGTGGACACACCGCCAGAGTGACAGTATTGGGCAGCGCCACTCATCCTGTGAGTGGATACACCGCCAGAGTGACAGTATTGGACAGCGCCACTCATCCTGTGAGTGGACACACCGCCATAGTGACAGTATTGGGCAGCGATACTCATCCTGTGAGTGGACACACCGCCATAGTGACAGTATTGGGCAGCGCCACTCATCCTGTGAGTGGACACACCGCCATAGTGATAATATTGGGCAGCGCCACTCATCCTGTGAGTGGACACACCGCCATAGTGGCAGTATTGGGCAGCGCCACTCATCCTGTGAGTGGACACACCGCCATAGTGATAGTATTGGGCAGCGCCACTCATCCTGTGAGTGGACACACCGCCATGGTGACAGTATTGGGCAGCGCCACTCATCCTGTGAGTGGACACACCGCCATGGTGACAGTATTGGGCAGCGCCACTCATCCTGTGAGCGGAAACACCGCCATAGTGATAGTATTGGGCAGCGCCACTCATCCTGTGAGCGGAAACACCGCCATAGTGATAGTATTGGGCAGCGCCACTCATCCTGTGAGCGGACACACCGCCATAGTGATAGTATTGGGCAGCGCCACTCATCCTTTGAGTGGACACACCACCATAGTGACAGTATTGGGCAGCGCCACTCATCCTGTGAGTGGACACACCGCCATGGTGACAGTATTGGGCAGCGCCACTCATCCTGTGAGTGGACACACCACCATAGTGACAGTATTGGACAGCGCCACTCATCCTGTGAGAGGACACACCGCCATAGTGACAGTATTGGACAGCACCACTCATCCTGTGAGTGGACACACCGCCATAGTGACAGTATTGGGCAGCGTCACTCATCCTGTGAGTGGACACACCGCCAGAGTGACAGTATTGGGCAGCGCCACTCATCCTGTGAGTGGACACACCGCCATAGTGACAGTATTGGACAGCGCCACTCATCCTGTGAGTGGACACACCGCCATAGTGACAGTATTGGGCAGCGCCACTCATCCTGTGAGTGGACACACCGCCATAGTGACAGTATTGGGCAGCGCCACTCATCCTGTGAGTGGACACACCGCCATAGTGATAGTATTGGGCAGCGCCACTCATCCTGTGAGTGGACACACCGTCATAGTGACAGTATTGGGCAGCGCCACTCATCCTGTGAGTGGACACACCGCCATAGTGACAGTATTGGGCAGCGCCACTCATCCTGTGAGTGGACACACTGCCGTAGTGACAGTATTGGGCAGCGCCACTCATCCTGTGAGTGGACAGACCGCCATAGTGACAGTATTGGGCAGCGCCACTCATCCTGTGAGTGGACACACCGCCATGGTGACAGTATTGGGCAGAGCCACTCATCCTGTGAGTGGACACACTGCCATAGTGACAGTATTGGGCAGCGCCACTCATCCTGTGAGTGGACACCCTGCCATAGTGACAGTATTGGGCAGCGCCACTCATCCTGTGAGTGGAAACACCGCCATAGTGATAGTATTGGGCAGCGCCACTCATCCTGTGAGTGGACACACCGCCATAGTGACAGTATTGGGCAGCGCCACTCATCCTGTGAGTGGACACACCGCCATAGTGATAGTATTGGGCAGCGCCACTCATCCTGTGAGTGGACACACCACCATAGTGACAGTATTGGGCAGCGCCACTCATCCTGTGAGTGGACACACCGCCATGGTGACAGTATTGGGCAGCGCCACTCATCCTGTGAGTGGACACACCGCCATAGTGACAGTATTGGACAGCGCCACTCATCCTGTGAGTGGACACACCGCCATAGTGACAGTATTGGACAGCACCACTCATCCTGTGAGTGGACACACCGCCATAGTGACAGTATTGGGCAGCGCCACTCATCCTGTGAGTGGACACACCGCCAGAGTGACAGTATTGGGCAGCGCCACTCATCCTGTGAGTGGACACACCGCCATAGTGATAGTATTGGGCAGCGCCACTCATCCTGTGAGTGGACACACCACCATAGTGACAGTATTGGGCAGCGCCACTCATCCTGTGAGTGGACACACCGTCATAGTGACAGTATTGGGCAGCGCCACTCATCCTGTGAGTGGACACACCGCCATAGTGACAGTATTGGGCAGCGCCACTCATCCTGTGAGTGGACACACTGCCGTAGTGACAGTATTGGGCAGCGCCACTCATCCTGTGAGTGGACAGACCGCCATAGTGACAGTATTGGGCAGCGCCACTCATCCTGTGAGTGGACACACCGCCATGGTGACAGTACTGGGCAGCGCCACTCATCCTGTGAGTGGACACACCGCCATGGTGACAGTATTGGGCAGAGCCACTCATCCTGTGAGTGGACACACCGCCATGGTTACAGTATTGGGCAGCGCCACTCATTCTGTGAGTGGACACACCGCCATAGCAGCATGTACAACACTCCCCAATAGGAAGAAAACCCACTGGGTTGTTCATCCTGTCACTTGTACCCAGACACAGCTGGGACTTGCATAACTGTCTCAAGTGAAACACTGAGAACACTTACTTATCAAAATAAGAAGATTAACATTTGCCAACATCTAAAATGTACGTTCTCTTGAGGGTGCAAAATGGTTGAATCTCTTAAGAAAAGTATCTTGTTACGGGTTGTGGTACTGCAGCTATACTGAACCAAGAGGGTATGGCTCTCCATCACACAAATAAATAAAAAATTGGTGCTATTGGCCTTGCAGTGTGTAAGTCGCTGGTGGAAACAAATGAAAATCATCAAACAAATAATGAAAATAATATACTTTTTTTTATTATTTTCTACCACAGATGTGGCCACATATTTACAATGCTAACCAGCATATATATACATGTTCTTCTGTCCTCCATGAAACAGGGTTAGAGATTTGTTAATGGCACCTGAGAACACTTGGCGATCACATAATCCAAAGGTGGACAAGATGTTATGAAAATTAATAGAAAAATAAACTGTAAGAAATTAAATGAATACAATGCATGAAGATATACTGATGTACTGATGACAGCTACCACACCAGGGCATCAGACACACGGCGTAGGCTGAAGGCGGACGACGGGTGAGAGACACCAAGGTGATCCAAGTGCGCTAAGAGAGAGAAACTACTTCTCCAGGTTGTGTTGTTGTTTAAGATTCGCTACTTGAAACAAATAGTTCCAAGTAGCACGGTCTATGGTGAGCCCGTAGACTCTCTCCAGGGACTGTTCAGCACACTTCCACTACACATAAAGGGCATAACTGGCCGACCCCTCACAGTGTTCAAGAGAGAACTATCAACATCAGAGGCCCGAGACTGTTCAACACGCTTCCACTACACATAAGGGACATAACTGGCCGACCCCTCACAGTGTTCAAGAGAGAACTATCAACATCAGAGGCCCGAGACTGTTCAACACGCTTCCACTACACATAAGGGACATAACTGGCCGACCCCTCACAGTGTTCAAGAGAGAACTATCAACATCAGAGGCCCGAGACTGTTCAATACGCTTCCACTACACATAAGGGACATAACTGGCCGACCCCTCACAGTGTTCAAGAGAGAACTATCAACATCAGAGGCCCGAGACTGTTCAACACGCTTCCACTACACATAAGGGACATAACTGGGCGACCCCTCACAGTGTTCAAGAGAGAACTATCAACATCAGAGGCCCAAGACTGTTCAACACGCTTCCACTACACATAAGGGGCATAACTGGCCGACCCCTCACAGTGTTCAAGAGAGAACTATCAACATCAGAGGCCCGAGACTGTTCAACACGCTTCCACTACACATAAGGGGCATAATTGGCCGACCCCTCACAGTGTTCAAGAGAGAACTGGATAAACACCTCCAAAGGATACCTGATCAACCAGGCTGTGAGCCATACGTCAGGCTGCGAGCAGCCTCGTCCAACAGCCTGGTTGATCAGTCCAGCAACCAGGAGGCCTGGTCGACGACCGGGCCGCGAGGACGCTAAGCCCCTAAATGACTGCAAGATAACCGCAAGGTTACCTTGCGCTGGGGTTTATTATGGTTACATATTTCTAATGTCTCTTACATGTCCACATACCCTCAGGAAGTGGTCAAGGCGGTGTCCGTCACTCTCACCACAGATTCTGCAACTCCGCTGCTCAACTGTTGTTTCCACCCCAGATCTCCATGTGTATATTTGTAATTGTTCTTAGTTGACGTATTAACTGTTTTGACTCATGTGCGCCACGATGTAATATTTTTAAATATGTGCGCAGCTCAGGGGCTATACAAGGCTCACTGAGAATATCAATCACGTATTTAGTCACCCAGATGACAGGTGCAAGAGCTCGGTGTATGTGTGTGTATATCTTGTATGCTTCTTAATGACGCCCATCTGGTTCATACACACTGTCCACGGATCTTCGCAACCTCATCGTCTGTAAACAACTTCACTCAGCTTGTTAACTCACACTTCTAGAGTCACCTCACTTCTCTAGAGTTACAGAAATGTTAATTACACACTTCTAGAGTAATTAGCGGACTTCTGTCCGCTAATTACTTACTTACCTACTGCTACATATGCAGGCGATGAGTCACAATAACGTGGCTGAGGTATGTTGACCAGACCACACACTAGAAAATGACGGGACGACGACGTTTCGGTCCGTCCTGGACCATTCGCAAGTCGATTGTGACATTCACAATCGACTTGAGAATGGTCCAGGACGGACCAAAACGTCGTCGTCCCTTCACTTTCTAGTATGTGGTCTGGTCAACCTACTGCTACATAGTCTCCCCTGATTGGTGCTTTTTCTGAGTAATTACTTACTCGCCTACCATAGTGCCGCTGGCGACTTCAGATGAGTGATCATGAGTTTGTGAAGCAAATTCTTAATTGCTCGTATATTTCGTGAAAGAAAACTAACTTCAGTTTGTCTAGCTTGATTAACGTTAAGAAAATAGGGAGGGTGGAATGCCCGGTGCCTCAGGTAACCAGGGAGATTAATAATTAACTTAAACATATAAACAAAGGCAGACGATAGAATAAATTTAATCAGAATGATAAAGGAAGATACTTTCAGGTAAAAAGTTACCATTTGTTTTTATCACAGCTAATTAAACTGTGATGCATTATAACTTACAAGCCAATTAACAGGAAACTAGACACAGACACTCAATGCAGTCTTTCAAGAGCTCAGGCACTCTTTATCAGTACAGAGAATTAAGAGATTGTTTTGAGTGTTAAGATTGAGCCAATACACAATGCTCCCTCTCCCTTTAGATAGAATATTGTCCTTCTGTCTACAAGCCAGCACCAACAGCGTAATTAATCCTTCAGCTCGACTAGAAAGTCAGAATTCCGGTGCTGAATTGCAATTACAAGGACTGCAACAATGACTCCTCCGTAGGCCAGGATCGGGGGTTTGTCCAGCTTCCCAAGCTTTGGCACAGTCCAAACCGCTTTCAATTTGACGTTCGTCGACCCCGGAGAAGCGGCCGAGGGGTCGAGGCAGAGGAGGAAAGGAAACTCACACATTTGGGTAGACATTTATTGAGAAATATGTCCCTTGTACAAACACTTTAATATTAGCCGACCATACAGCTAGCCGGAGGGAACTGGAGTCCCTCTCCTGTGAGTGAGAGCAGCAAGAGTCTCCCCTCCTGTGAGTAAGAGCAGCAAGAGTCTCCCCTCCTGTGAGTAAGAGCAGCAAGAGCCTCCCCTCCTGTGAGTAAGAGCAGCAAGAGTCTCCCCTCCTGTGAGTAAGAGCAGCAAGAGTCTCCCCTCCTGTGAGTAAGAGGAGCAAGTGGTAAAGGAATCTCAGCTTATATCAAAGTCTTCCAGTGGTGTGAGCCCAGTGTTGTGAGCCCAGTGTTGTGAGCCCAGTGTTGTGAGCCCAGTGTTGTGAGCCCAGTGGTGTGAGCCCAGTGTTGTGAGCCCAGTGTTGTGAGCCCAGTGTTGTGAGCCCAGTGGTGTGAGCCCTCCCCAGTAGTGTGATAATCCTATGTCAATATATCTCAAAGGCTATTTTTTCACATATATGAAGCATATTTCTATATACGTGTAATCTATTTTTGCAAAGCTATGTATTAACTTATGGATCTTTCTATAGTGCATATGTATTATATATATGTGGATCGTCTACCTTTCTCTTGTGCTGATGTAATTTCCACACAAAGAGAGTTCACAAGATGCTGGAATAAAGTGAATCTAATATATATTATTTTACTGTGAAAAATGTCTATATTCCTGATGTAAAGAATACAGTATCTATGTTTTTTGGACTGAAGAACATCTATATTCTTGTTATGAAGAAAGTCAATATATTTCTACTGTGAAGAACATTTATATTCCTGTTATGAAGCACATCAATAGCCCTGCTAAAAAGCTTATCTGTTGTCCTGTTGAAAAGAACACCAACGCTCCTGTTTGGAGAATTTGTTTATGTAATCTCATAACACTGGAAGACTCGGAATAGTATCTGTTTTCTAGAGGTCCTAGTACTTTCTAGAGGGTCTAGTACTCTTTTAAGAGGTCTTAGTACTCTCTAAGAGGTCTTAGCATTCTCTAAGAGGTCCTAGTAGTCTCTAGAGATGTTAGTACTCTCTATAGGTCCTAGTACTTTCTAGAGGTCCTAGTACTCTCTAAGAGGTCTTAGTACTTTCTAGAGGTCCTAGTACTCTCTAAGAGGTCTTAGTACTCTCTAAGAGGTCCTAATACTCTCTACAGGTCCTAGTACTCTCTAAGAGGTCCTAATACTCTCTACAGGTCCTAGTACTCTCTAAGAGGTCCTAGTACTCTCTACAGGTCCTAGTACTCTCTAAGAGGCCTTAGCACTCTCTAAGAGGTCCTAGTACTCTCTAAGAGGTCCTAGTACTCTCTAAGAGGTCCTAGTACTCTCTACAGGTCTTAGTACTTTCTAAGAGGTCCTACTACTCTCTAGAGGTCCTAGTACTCTCTAGAGGTCCTAGTACTCTCTAAGAAGTCTTAGTACTCTGTAAGAGGTCCTAGTACTCTGTAAGAGGTCCTAGTACTCTCTAGGGGTCCTAGTACTCTCTAAGAGGTCCTAGTACTCTTTAAAAGGTCCTAGTACTCTCTAAAGAGGTCCTAGTACTCTCTAAGAGGTCCTAGTATTCTCTAAGAGGTCCTAGTACTCTCTAAGAGGTCCTAGTACTCTCTAAGAGATCCTAGTACTCTCTAAGAGGTCCTAGTACTCTCTAAGAAGACCTAGTACTCTCTAAGAGGTCTTAGTACTCTCTAAGAGGTCTTAGTACTCTCTAAGAGGTCTTAGTACTCTCTACGGGGTCCTAGTACTCTCTAGAGGTCCTAGTACTCTCTAAGAGGTCCTAGTACTCTCTAGAGGTCCTAGTACTCTGTAGAAGTCCTAGTACTCTCTAAGAGGTCCTAGTACTCTGTAGAGGTCCTAATACTCTCTACAGGTCCTAGTACTCTCTAAGAGGTCCTAGTACTCTCTAAGAGGTCCTAGTACTCTCTAAGAGGTCCTAGTACTCTCTACAGGTCCTAGTACTCTCTAAGAGGCCTTAGCACTCTCTAAGAGGTCCTAGTACTCTCTAAGAGGTCCTAGTACTCTCTAAGAGGTCCTAGTACTCTCTACAGGTCTTAGTACTCTCTAAGAGGTCCTAGTACTCTCTACAGGTGTTAGTACTTTCTAAGAGGTCCTACTACTCTCTAGAGGTCCTAGTACTCTCTAGAGGTCCTAGTACTCTCTAAGAAGTCTTAGTACTCTGTAAGAGGTCCTAGTACTCTGTAAGAGGTCCTAGTACTCTCTAGAGGTCCTAGTACTCTCTAAGAGGTCCTAGTACTCTCTAAAAGGTCCTAGTACTCTCTAAAGAGGTCCTAGTACTCTCTAAGAGGTCCTAGTATTCTCTAAGAGGTCCTAGTACTCTCTAAGAGGTCCTAGTACTCTCTAAGAGGTCCTAGTACTCTCTAAGAAGTCCTAGTACTCTCTAAGAAGACCTAGTACTCTCTAAGAGGTCTTAGTACTCTCTAAGAGGTCTTAGTACTCTCTAAGAGGTCTTAGTACTCTCTACGAGGTCCTAGTACTCTCTAGAGGTCCTAGTACTCTCTAAGAGGTCCTAGTACTCTCTAGAGGTCCTAGTACTCTGTAGAAGTCCTAGTACTCTCTAAGAGGTCTTAGTACTCTGTAGAGGTCCTAGTACTCTCTAAGAGGTCCTAGTACTCTCTAAGAAGACCTAGTACTCTCTAAGAGGTCTTAGTACTCTCTAAGAGGTCTTAGTACTCTCTACGAGGTCCTAGTACTCTCTAGAGGTCCTAGTACTCTCTAAGAGGTCCTAGTACTCTCTAGAGGTCCTAGTACTCTGTAGAGGTCCTAGTACTCTCTAAGAGGTCCTAGTACTCTGTAGAGGTCCTAGTACTCTCTAAGAGGTCCTAGTACTCTCTAAGAAGACCTAGTACTCTCTAAGAGGTCTTAGTACTCTCTAACAGGTCTTAGTACTCACTACGAGGTCCTAGTACTCTCTAGAGGTCCTAGTACTCTCTAAGAGGTCCTTGTATTCTCTAGAGGTCCTAGTACTCTGTAGAGGTCCTAGTACTCTCTAGAGGTCCTAGTACTCTCTAAGAGGTCCTAGTACTTGCTAGAGGTCCTAGTACTCTCTAAGAGGTCTTAGTACTCTCTACGAGGTCTTAGTACTCTCTAGAGGTCCTAGTACTCTCTTAGAGGTCCTAGTACTTGCTAGAGGTCCTAGTACTCTCTAAGAGGTCCTAGTACTCTCTATAGGTCCTAGTACTCTCTAAAAGGTCTTAGTACTCTCTAGACGTCATAGTACTCTCTAAGAGGTCCTAGTACTCTCTAGAGGTCCTAGTATTCTCTTGAGGTCCTAGTACTCTCTAAGAGGTCTTAGTACTCTCTAGAGGTCCTAGTACTCTCTAAGAGGTCTTAGTACTTTCCAAGAGGTCCTAGTACTCTCTAAGAGGTCTTAGAGAGATCTCTAAGAGGTCCTAGACTCTCTAGAGGTCCTAGTACTCTCTAGAGGTCTTAGTACTTTCTAGATGTCTTAGTACTCTCTAAGAGGTCCTAGTACTCTCTAGAGGTCCTAGTACTCTCTAAGAGGTCTTAGTACTCTCTAAGAGGTCCTAGTACTCTCTAGAGGTCTTAGTACTCTCAAGAGGTCCTAGTACTCTCTAGAGGTCTTAGTACTCTCTAAGAGGTCCTAGTACTCTCTAGAGGTCCTAGTACTCTCTAAGAGGTCCTAGTACTCTCTTAGAGGTCCTAGTACTCTCTAAGAGGTCCTGGTACTCTCTAGACGTCATAGTACTCTCTAAGTGGTACTAGTACTCTATAGAGGTCCTAGTACTCTCTAAGAGGTCCTAGTACTCTCTAGAGGTCCTAGTACTCTCTAGAGGTCCTAGTACTCTCTAGAGATCCTAGTACTCTCTAAGAGCTCCTAGTACTCTCTAAGAGGTCCTAGTACTCTCTAAGAGGTCTTAATACTCTCTAAGAGATCCTAGTACTCTCTAAGAGGTCTTAGTACTAAGAGGTCCTAGTACTCTCTAAGAGGTCCTAGTACTCTCTAAGAGATCCTACTACTCTCTAGAGGTCTTAGTACTCTCTAGAGGTCCTAGCATAAAGTTGTGTTTCTAGAGAGGATATTTTAATACAGAGAATTATAATGTCACATTTCAAGGCACAATTTAATATGTACATAAATTTTTCATTTTTTTTTTTTACAGACATAGATAAAGATGAGCCTCTGTGCCACATGCAAGCTTCCCCTCCATTGTTCACCGTTCACATTTGTTCAACATTGTACAAAAATACTTGGTAAATTTAGATCACGGTCTTTTAGAGAAATGTTTGGGAGGTCAGTTCAATATTAAATCACAATATTTTTTAAGTTCATTTTGAACTGAAAATTACTCTCACCGTGGTAAGAAATTTTTCAAATTTCGTTGAAAGTTGCTACAATTTTTAAAAAAGCTACTCAAATTTCTTTGAAAACTACTCACATTTTTTAGAAAAACTACTCGATTTTTCTTCAAAACTACACAATTTTTTTTTTTTCAAAACCACAGAAATTTCCTTCAAAATTATGCACCTGTTATCCTGAGTCTCTGGAGTTACCTAAGGATAAAATAATAATAACAATAAAAATTAGTAATTACAAATTCTGAATCGACACGTTTCTATGAAATGCTTCAAAATATAAAAGCCTTTTGAAGATATGTTTTCGTTTTAATTAAATAAAACCCATCATAAAAGTTTAACGTTTAAATATCTTGAACTTGAAGCAAATTTTCCAAAATCCGACTACAATGAAAACATTTCCTGAACTTAAAAAAAATATATATTTTCTAGAGGATTTTTATTTCATTATTTACGTTGCAAAATAGTCATGAACATTATTTTTTTGTAATAAAACTACTTACAAAATATTCATTTAATTTTTACGCTTTGAAAATAAATGCACAAATTAAAAAAAATATTAAAATCTTGATTAATTAATGAGCCAAGTTTCTGAAGTAATGTATAACATTATGGAATTCAATTCTTCACTCGAGAGTTATATTATAATTCGTTCGGAGAGACTATAATAGTTTGACCATTAGTTGACTATTCTGTTGGCTCTTATATGTCTTCTGGGATATACCATTGAGTCATTAATATAAGGTGCTGGGAATAGTCGAATCTTGGACAACGAGGCGAACAGAAACTGTTTACTTGGCTAGTTAAGAGGCCAATCGTTAATTATCCCCCCCCCCCTTAGCTGACTGGGTAAGTCGACCATTTCCTCATCAACTGCCTGGGTAAGTCGACCACTTCCCCATCAACTACCTGGGTAAGTCGACCATTTCCCCGTCAACTAACTGGGTAAGTCGACCATTTCCCCGTCAACTGACTGGGTAAGTCGACCATTTCCCCGTCAACTGACTGGGTAAGTCGACCATTTCCCCGTCAACTGACTGGGTAAGTCGACCATTTCCCCGTCAACTAATTGGGTAAGTCGACCATTTCCCCGTCAACTGACTGGGTAAGTCGACCATTTCCCCGTCAACTGACTGGGTAAGTCGACCATTTCCCCGTCAACTGACTGGGTAAGTCGACCATTTCCCCGTCAACTGACTGGGTAAGTCGACCATTTCCCCGTCAACTAACTGGGTAAGTCGACCATTTCCCCGTCAACTGACTGGGTAAGTCGACCATTTCCCCATCAACTGACTGGGTAAGTCGACCATTTCCCCGTCAACTGACTGGGTAAGTCGACCATTTCCCCGTCAACTGACTGGGTAAGTCGACCATTTCCCCGTCAACTGACAGGGTAAGTCGACCATTTCCCCGTCAACTGACTGGGTAAGTCGACCATTTCCCCGTCAACTGACTGGGTAAGTCGACCATTTCCCCGTCAACTGACTGGGTAAGTCGACCATTTCCCCGTCAACTGACTGGGTAAGTCGACCATTTCCCCGTCAACTGACTGGGTAAGTCGACCATTTCCCCGTCAACTGACTGGGTAAGTCGACCATTTCCCCGTCAACTGACTGGGTAAGTCGACCATTTCCCCGTCAACTAACTGGGTAAGTCGACCATTTCCCCGTCAACTGACTGGGTAAGTCGACCATTTCCCCATCAACTAACTGGGTAAGTCGACCATTTCCCCGTCAACTAACTGGGTAAGTCGACCATTTCCCCGTCAACTGACTGGGTAAGTCGACCATTTCCCCGTCAACTGACTGGGTAAGTCGACCATTTCCTCCCTAGCTGGATAATAAACAAGACCACAATTACCCTTCTGTAGTCAGTTTCCCTAGAACTACCTACTTACCCATTATTTACCTCAGCACCAGCTGCGACAGTGGACTGCGTTACCAGCTCGTCCCTGTTCAGTACTGCAGCTTATAGCATCAACAGAGTACATAAATATACTACTGTCTGGGTATATCAAGTTATATAGGAAGCGTGGTACAATCTACGGTACAAAATATTGGGGCATTTTCTGATATGTTCAGTATTTTCAATCAGCATGAACGACACATTTTTTGTATTTTTTTGTGTACTTTTGAATTATATTTCAAACAATAAAGAGAAGGAATATTTTTCTAAGAGCACGCAAGAACAAGATTTATATATTGAATATAAAATACATGTAATTTTCATATTTTTTTAAATGTATAAATGGGGGTACAAGGGGATTTTAACACCATGAATAACCTGAATGACTTGATGAGTACGCGTGTTACACACACACACACACACACAAACACCGCAGCACATCGATGAGTCTGGCTCAACGGTGAGTCAGTGAGGCGCCTCATTCCTACCTCATTGCAAGATCGACGTTCGATCCCCCGATGATCTAAGTAGCCGCCGGGCACTGTTCCGCCACTATGTTATCATGTCCTGGCTCTTTATCAGTCTTTATATGCAAGCTCTTAGTCTGTCTCATATCCCAGCACTTAGTCTGTCTCATATCCCAGCACTTAGTCTGTCTCATATCCCAGCACTTAGTCTGTCTCATATCCTGGCTCCTTGTCCTGGTATACCTTCCTAGTGTCCTAGCGCCTTCTCTCATTACTGCGATATCTTCCATCATCAGAAGAGAACCATCACTCTACATGCCAACCAAAGAGTATACTATAAGTGCTGTAAAAGTATCCTATATATACTTCCTCTCCAACTGAAAGTCAGTTAAAGTGGTGCCGTTTATATGAACGTGTGACTACCATGGTCAACAGACCTCCTCGACCAAACATACAGTATACAGAAATAAACTGATACAGTCTTCACTGCAACAAAGGGGTCCCTCAAGACTCAGTCTTGCTGTTCAGTTCACGGTGATGTTCAGCACCCGAGTGCCTCTGGTGGCAAGGGTTGGAAACAGGCGCCTCACAGCCCACCGCTGACATCAACGCCATGTTATATACAGTAATATAACGGTACATCAACGTCAGATCAACAGGGCATCAGTGTTGACTCACTGCTACATCAACGTCAGATCAACAGAGGATCATCATTGACTGCGACATCAACGACTCGTGCCCAGGCTTGCCCCTGGGGGGTAGGGGTGAGAATATACAGTGTTCGAGGTTGCCAGCAGACGACTGTACGTACAGTACTCACCCTGATCCTCGTTACTTATGTACACTAAATGTCTTCCAGCGACACTTGTCAATTGAAATGTTATTTTAACACACATGCTCCAAAGAATTACCTTTACAAAAGCTTCATTCACCAAGAAAACAAATAATGAGAACTTGAAGGGTTATTTGTTTTCATTTACTTAAAATCTCACTATGGAATAAAATGACTTGTTGTGTATTTAGTTCTCATCTCCTATAGAAAATTATGTTTCTACATTATGGTCAAATGCACTCAAGATTTCTATGTGATAAAATATATAGAGAACCCTTCAAAAGTCGGTCAAACTGGCCCCTCAGGTGGGTTCCACTTCCAAAAATCCTCTCTAAAGATTTTTTTGTGTTTTTTTTTGGAAAAATAATAGCATTTGATAGGTACATAAATAGCTAGATTCAATAATTATCCCCCAAAAGGTAACTCTAAGATAACATTGATCGAGGCACCATTGAGAGTCCGTCAAGACAGTGGCGTCTCAAGCAGGAGTCGAATTGCTGTTTTGGTCAATACATATCAGCCACGTCGTTGCAAGTTTTTTGAGCAATACTGAAACAAAAGGAAACATTGAATTTGTGCGTCAAATCTTATACGAACGAGGCCCGAACGTTCTGGCCGAGAGGAACATTGTCCTTGGCCGAGTAGCACTTGTCGCCCTGCTTGGCCGAGTGATAGCAGCTTCTGTAGGCGGCCGTGTGATCGTCGCTACTCTCTTCTTGGTCGAGTGATATAGCTGCTACTTGGTTTGGTCGGGGGGCAGCACCTACACTACCTGCAGGAGTGATACCAGCGACTCTACTTGATGGATTGATAACAGCTTCGCCACTGGGTTGAACCGTAGTATCCGCTATATTAGGCCTGAGGCCAAGTGGCAGCAACTGTTGTGTTTAGTCGAGTGACAGCTGCTTCTCCACTTGATCGAGTGACAACAGCCACTCGATAGAGTGACAAATGCTAGTTTACTTGGTCGAGTGACAGCCAATCTACTTGGCTAAGTGACAACATGTAGCCTATTTGGTTGAGTGAGAGCAACCACTCTACTTGGC
Source organism: Procambarus clarkii (assembly GCF_040958095.1). Lineage (NCBI taxonomy): Eukaryota > Metazoa > Arthropoda > Malacostraca > Decapoda > Cambaridae > Procambarus > Procambarus clarkii. The sequence continues at coordinate 6,323,414 of NC_091201.1, forward strand.
CCAGCAATAGTAGTCAGTAGACTTGGCCAGGTGGCAGTTGCCATTCTACTTGCTAGAATAGCAACCGGCACTTCGCACGACTGAAGGCTAAATGGCAACTAACCAAGCAAACAAGGAGACATTTACGAAGGCATTAGTCGTCTCGCTACAGCATAAATAAGCTTGAAATGCTTCATGCTGCGTATATACAAAGCAGAGGTGGTAATGCTTGTGCACGTGTTTTGATTACTGAAAGAGGATGGAATGGAGAGTTTGAAAAAGATGCTAGAATCCTGGGAGGATGCCCTACCAATGTGCCTAAACGCTTGTAGGAAGAAATCCTGTCCTACAAGGTAAGGGTATATTATTGAATAACATATTTTAAAGGATTTGACATATATCTCGAATATTAATTACATTGATGAATGGGCTCTGTCCTCTTAAGAATTTGAGCGGAAGAATGTGCTAGACTTGGCCTCGGGAAATCCAAGATTATTTCAGTATCCGTGTCCACAAGCTCTGAGGAACTGCGAACTCCGTTTCCACAAGCTCTGAGGAACTTCGAACTCCGTTTCCACAAGCTCTGAGGAACTGCGAACTCCGTTTCCACAAGCTCTGAGGAACTTCGAACTCCGTTTCCACAAGCTCTGAGGAACTTCGAACTCCGTTTCCACAACTGCTGAAGAGCGGCGAACTTCGTGTCGACGACCCATAGGACGCTGTGAATACACTTCTAGAGCTCTGGAGAGCTTTGAACGCTCTCCACGAGTTCCAGAGAGCTATGGACTGGGCATCCACGAGCCCAAGGAGAATAGAGCACCGTGGCAGGCCTGAGAGAGGTCGCCATGATGCCTCTTGAGTAGCCCAGTCAGCGGATAAACTCTACGATGGGGAGAAGCCGCCCCCAACCGAGCCTCCGTTGGCCTTTGTGCGTGTGAGGCTCCAGCAGGGGCGGCTCCACCTTCAGATATAAAAATGATCAGCCATCTCCACCCTTCAGGCTGCTACAGGCACGAAGAACCTCACCAACAGCTGCAAATACAAGAGACATTGTTGAGTGAATTGTCCATCACGTGATGAGGACGGCGTGTTGTCTCATCTGTCTTGGCTCATCACCTCAAGGTCACAGTTATATAGCACTCTGGGGAGTGACATGTAAGACACACTGGGGATCTTACATGTAAGACACTCTGGGGATCTTACATGTAAGACACTCTGGGGATCTTACATGTAAGACACTCTGGGGATCTTACATGTAAGACACTCTGGGGATCTCACATGCAAGACACTCTGGGGATCTTACATGTAAGACACTCTGGGGAGTGACATGTAAGACACACTGGGGATCTTACATGTAAGACACTCTGGGGATCTTACATGTAAGACACTCTGGGGATCTTACATGTAAGACACACTGGGATCTCACATGTAAGACACTCTGGGGATCTTACATGTAAGACACTCTGGGGATCTCACATGTAAGACTCTCTGGGGATCATACATGTAGGACACTCTACGGATCTTACATGTAAGACACACTGGGGATCTTACATGTAAGACACTCTGGGGATCTTACATGTAAGACACTCTGGGGATCTTACATGTAAGACACTCTGGGGATCTTACATGTAAGACTCTCTGGGGATCATACATGTAGGACACTCTACGGATCTTACATGTAAGACACTCTGGGGATCTTACATGTAAGACACTCTGGGGATCTTACATGTAAGACTCTCTGGGGATCATACATGTAGGACACTCTACGGATCTTACATGTAAGACACTCTGGGGATCTTACATGTAAGACACTCAGGGGGATTTTACATGTAAGACACTGCGGATCTCAAATGTAAGACACTCTGGGGATCTTACATGTAGGACACTCTGGAGATCTTACATGTAAGACACTCTGGGGATCTTACATGTAGGACTCTCTGGGAATCTTACATGTAAGACACTCTGGGGATCTTACATGTAAGACACACTAGGGGATCTTACATGTAAGACATTCTGGGGATCTTACATGTAAGACACTCTGGGGATCTTACATGTAGGACACTCTGGGATCTTACATGTAAGACACTCTGGGGATCTTACATGTAAGACACTCTGATGATCTCACGTATAAGACACTCTGCGGATCTCACGTGTAAGACACTCTGGGGATCTCACGTGTAAGACACTCTGGGGATCTTATATGTAAGACACTCTGGGGATCTTACGTGTAAGAAACTCTGGGGATCTCTAGTGTAAGGCACTCTGGGGATCTTACATGTAAGACACTCTGGGGATCATACATGTAAGACACTCTACGGATCTTACATGTAGGACACTCTGGGGATCTTACATGTAGGACACTCTGATGGGGATCTTACATGTAGGCACTCTGGGGATCTTACATGTAAGACACTCTGTGGATCTTACATGTAAGACACACTGGGGGATCTTACATGTAAGACACTCTGGAGATCTTACATGTAAGACACTCTGGGGATCTTACATGTAAGACACTCTGGGGATCTTACATGTAAGACACTCTGTGGATCTTACATGTAAGACACACTGGGGATCTTACATGTAAGACACTCTGGGGATCTTACATGTAAGACACTCTGGGGATTTTACATGCAAGACACACTGGGGGATCTTACATGTAAGACACTCTGGAGATCTTACATGTAAGACACACTGGGGGATCTTACATGTAAGACACTCTGAGGATCTTACATGTAAGACACTCTGGGGATCTTACATGTAAGACACTCTGGGGATCTTACATGTAAGACACTCTGTGGATCTTACATGTAAGACACACTGGGGATCTTACATGTAAGACACTCTGGGGATCTTACATGTAAGACACTCTGGGGATCTTACATGTAAGACACTCTGTGGATCTTACATGTAAGACACTCTGTGGATCTTACATGTAAGACACACTGGGGGATCTTACATGTAAGACACTCTGTGGATCTTACATGTAAGACACTCTGGGGATCTTACATGTAGGACACTCTGGGGATCTTACGTGTAAGACACTCTTGGGATTTTACATGTAGGACACTCTGGGGATCTTACATGTAAGACACTCTGGGGATTTTACATGTAGGACACTCAGGGGATCTTACATGTAAGACACAATAGGGATCTTACAAGTAAGACACTCTGGGGAACTCACATGTAGGACACTCTGGGGATCTCACATGTAGGACACTCTAGGGATCTTACATGTAAGACACTCAGGGGATCTTACATGTAAGACACTCTGGGGATCTTACATATAAGACACTCTGGGGATCTTACATGTAAGACACTCTGGGGATCTTACATGTAAGACACACTGGGGGATCTTACATGTAAGACACACTGGGGATCTTACATGTAAGACACTCTGGGGATCTTACATGTAAGACACTCTGGGGATCTTACATTTAAGACACACTGGGGATCTTACATGTAAGACACACTGGGGGATCTTACATGTAAGACACACTGGGGGATCTTACATGTAAGACATTCTGGGGATCTTACGTGTAAGACACACTGGGGGATCTTACATGTAAGACACACTGGGGGATCTTACATGTAAGACACTCTGGGGATCTTACATGTAAGACACAATAGGGATCTTACATGTAAGACACTCTGGGGATCTCACATGTAGGACACTCTTGGGATCTTACATGTAGGACACTCTGGGGATCTTACATGTAAGACACTCTTGGGATCTTACATGTAAGACACTCTTGGGATCTTACATGTAAGACACTCTTGGGATCTTACATGTAAGCCACTCTTGGGATCTTACATGTAAGGCACTCTGGGGATCTTACATGTAAGACACTCTGGGGATCTTACATGTAAGACACTCTGGGGATCTTACATGTAAAACACTCTGGGGATCTTACATGTAAGACACTCTGGGGATCTTACATGTAAGACACACTGGGGATCTTACATGTAAGACACTCTGGGGATCTTACATGTAAGACACTCTGGGGATCTTACATGTAAGACACACTGGGGATCTTACATGTAAGACACACTGGGGGATCTTACATGTAAGACACTCTGGGGATCTCACATGTAAGACACTCTGGGGATCTTACATGTAAGACACTCTGGGGATCTTACATGTAAGACACTCTGGGGATCTTACATGTAAGACACTCTGGGGATCTTACATGTAAGACACTCTGGGGATCTTACATGTAAGACACTCTGGGGATATCACGTGTAAGAACGCATTTCTTAAAACTATTTATAGTTGCTATACATGAGTTTAGATGACTTTACGTCATCAGATGCTCGTTCATCAAGCAAACTTTGTCTACTGTGGTGGTGTTGTCTACTGTAGTGGTGGTGTCTACTGTGGTGGTGGTGTCTACTGTAGTGGTGGTGTCTACTGTGGTGGTGGTGTCTACTGTGGTGGTGGTGGAGTCTACTGTGGTGGTGGTGTCTACTGTGGTGGAGGTGTCTACTGTGGTGGTGTTGTCTACTGTGGTGGTGGTGTCTACTGTGGTGGTGGTGTCTACTGTGGTGGTGTTGTCTACTGTGGTGGTGTTGTCTACTGTGGTGGTGTTGTCTACTGTGGTGGTGGTGTCTACTGTGGTGGTGGTGTCTACTGTGGTGGTGGTGTTGTCTACTGTGGTGGTGGTGTCTACTGTGGTGGTGGTGTCTACTGTGGTGGTGGTGTTGTCTACTGTGGTGGTGTTGTCTACTGTGGTGGTGGTGTCTACTGTGGTGGTGGTGTTGTCTACTGTGGTGGTGTTGTCTACTGTGGTGGTGTTGTCTACTGTGGTGGTGGTGTCTACTGTGGTGGTGGTGTCTACTGTGGTGGTGGTGTCTACTGTGGTGGTGTTGTCTACTGTGGTGGTGGTTGTCTACTGTGGTGGTGTGTGGTCTACTGTGGTGGTGTTGTCTACTGTGGTGGTGGTGTCTACTGTGGTGGTGTTGTCTACTGTGGTGGTGGTGTTGTCTACTGTGGTGGTGGTGTCTACTGTGGTGGTGGTGTCTACTGTGGGTGTTGTCTACTGTGGTGGTGTGTGTCTACTGTGGTGGTGGTGTCTACTGTGGTGGTGGTGTCTACTGTGGGTGGTGTTGTCTACTGTGGTGGTGGTGTCTACTGTGGTGGTGTTTGTCTACTGTGGTGGTGTTGTCTACTGTGGTGGTGGTGTCTACTGTGGTGGTGGTGTCTACTGTGGTGGTGGTGTTGTCTACTGTGGTGTTGTCTACTGTGGTGGTGGTGTCTACTGTGGTGGTGGTGTCTACTGTGGTGGTGGTGGTGTCTACTGTGGTGGTGGTGTCTACTGTGGTGGTGGTGTCTACTGTGGTGGTGTTGTCTACTGTGGGTGGTGTGGTGTGCTACTGTTGTGGTGGGTCTACTGTGGTGGTGGGGTCTACTGTGGTGGTGGTGTCTACTGTGGTAGGTGGTGTCTACTGTGGTGGTGTTGTCTACTGTGGTGGTGGTGTCTACTGTGGTGGTGGTGTCTACTGTGGTGGTGGTTGTCTACTGTGGTGTTGTCTACTGTGGTGGTGGTGTCTACTGTGGTGGTGGTGTCTACTGTGGTGGTGGTGGTGTCTACTGTGGTGGTGTTGTCTACTGTGGTGGTGGTGTCTACTGTGGTGGTGTTGTCTACTGTGGTGGTGGTGGTGGTGTGTACTGTTGTGGTGGTGTCTACTGTGGTGGTGGTGTCTACTGTGGTGGTGGTGTCTACTGTGGTGGTGGTGGTGTCTACTGTGGTGGTGGTGGTGTGTACTGTTGTGGTTGTGTCTACTGTGGTAGGTGGTGTCTACTGTGGTGGTGGTGTCTACTGTGGTGGTGGTGGTGTCTACTGTGGTGGTGGTGTCTACTGTGGTGGTGGTGGTGTCTACTGTGGTGGTGGTGGTGTCTACTGTGGTGGTGGTGTCTACTGTGTTGGTGGTGGTGGTGTCTACTGTGGTGGTGTTGTCGTACTGTGGTGGTGTGGTGGTGTCTACTGTGGTGGTGTGTGTCTACTGTGGTGGGTGGTGTCTACTGTGGGGGGGGTGGTGTGTACTGTGGTGGTGGTGGTGGTCTACATGTGGTGGTGGTGGTGTCTACTGTGGTGGTGGTGTCTACTGTGGTGGTGGGGTGTCTACTGTGGTGGTGGTGGTGTTACTGTGGTGGTGGTGGTGGTGTCTACTGTGGTGGTGGTGTCTACTGTGGTGGTGGTGTCTACTGTGGTGGTGGTGGTGTCTACTGTGGTGGTGGTGTCTACTGTGGTGGTGGTGTCTACTGTGGTGGTGGTGGTGTCGTACTGTGGTGGTGTGGTGTCTACTGTGGTGGTGGTGTCTAACTGTGTGGTGGTGGTGTCTACTGTGGTGGTGGTGGTGTCTACTGTGGTGGTGGTGGTGTCTACTGTGGTGGTGGTGTCTACTGTGGTGGTGGTGGTGTCTACTGTGGTGGTGGTGGTGTGTACTGTGGTGGTGGTGGTGGTGTCTACTGTGGTGGTGGTGTCTACTGTGGTGGTGGTGTCTACTGTGGTGGTGGTGGTGTGTACTGTGGTGGTGGTGGTGGTGTCTACTGTGGTGGTGGTGTCTACTGTGGTGGTGGTGGTGTCTACTGTGGTGGTGGTGGTGTCTACTGTGGTGGTGGTGTCTACTGTGGTGGTGGTGTCTACTGTGGTGGTGGTGGTGGTGTCTACTGTGGTGGTGGTGTCTACTGTGGTGGTGGTGGTGTCTACTGTGGTGGTGGTGGTGTCTACTGTGGTGGTGGTGGTGTGTACTGTGGTGGTGGTGGTGTGTACTGTGGTGGTGGTGGTGTCTACTGTGGTGGTGGTGTCTACTGTGGTGGTGGTGGTGTCTACTGTGGTGGTGGTGGTGTCTACTGTGGTGGTGGTGTCTACTGTGGTGGTGGTGTCTACTGTGGTGGTGGTGGTGGTGTCTACTGTGGTGGTGGTGTCTACTGTGGTGGTGGTGGTGGTGTCTACTGTGGTGGTGGTGTCTACTGTGGTGGTGGTGGTGTCTACTGTGGTGGTGGTGGTGTCTACTGTGGTGGTGGTGGTGTGTACTGTGGTGGTGGTGTTTTAAGAAAGATTTAAGAAAAACAAATGGAAGAGAAAGACACACAAGTGATTAGAACAAAAATCCAAAATAACTTTTCACGAATGCAAAAAACAAAATAAAACTCTCCAATAATACTGGACCTATACACACATTTGTTGGTTCATTCACAGAGGACGACAAATACATCTGAGTATTTGTCGCCTCCCAAAATACTCGCAAAAGAACAGTGCGAGGCTACCGTTGTTCAGTATTACTCAATGGCTTCTGTTCGTTAGGTAATTAAAGATCAGTCATCCTCCCTCTGGGAGCAATTTTGTTTTTGAACATTTTCAGAGCAATAACACCATGGTCATATTTCTCAAAAGCTCTCTCGAAATCCGTGTTACATCAGCGTTTTGCTGGTGATCCATGGCAGCAGCGACCGTGTTACAGTGGTCTAGTAACTGTGAGACACGAGCGCCATGCTGTGTACCCATGCTCAGAGCACGGCGCTGATTATGTAGATATTGACCCCAGGGGGTTTGTCATCTTACTTCTTAGCACACTCTTTCAAATGCGTTTTATTATGTATACTATTTATACTATCGATCAGTCATTTTTTGCGTCTACTTTATTATCTCCTTTGTGCAGTGGCGCGATCTTCACTATTGCAAATGTGTCGGAGACAAGAACGGCATCTAGGCTCGGAATGTGTCACTCAATGGTGGCAACTGTCGCAGAAACACCTTAGTCTTTGAATGAATCACGTGAGGGTAAACAGTTAATAAATTTGGCCACTAGGCCTAAAGATAATGATAATGTAGGCCTACTCACCATGTCTTCACCTCGACGTTTTCTCATTTAACGTCTTCTTTCTTCTTCGTGTCGGAGTGAGTGTCGGAGTGGGTGTCGGTGGGTGTGGTGGGTGAAGCCTTGGCCCCGGCGTGGTGCTGCTGTTGGTGGTGGTGCTGTTGGTGCTGCTGGTGGTGCTGTTGGTGCTGCTGGTGGAGCTGTTGGTGCTGCTGGTGGTGCTTCGCCTCCTTCAGCTTCTTCTCCTTCAGCGAGGGCTGCGGGTCACCAGGTACTGTTAGTATGGTGGTGGTGGTGGGGTACTGGGGGGTGGAACAGTGGCTTCTGTGTGAGGGGGGACACTGAGGGGTGGAACAGTGGCTGCTGTGTGAGGGGGGACACTGAGGGGTGGAACAGTGGCTGCTGTGTGAGGGGGGGGGGCACTGGGGGGGGGGTAGAACAGTGGCTGCTGTGTGAGGGGGGGCACTGGGGGGGGTGGAACAGTGGCTGCTGTGTGAGGGGGGACTATGGGGGGTGGAACAGTGGCTGTGTGAGGGGGGTGCACTGAGGGGTGGAACAGTGGCTGCTGTGTGAGGGGGGGACACTGAGGGGTGGAACAGTGGCTGCTGTGTGAGGGGGGGACACTGGGGGGGGGGTGGAACAGTGGCTGCTATGTGAGGGGGGGACACTGGGGGGTGGAACAGTGGCTGCTGTGTGAGGGGGGACACTGAGGGGTGGAACAGTGGCTGCTGTGTGAGGGGGGGGCACTGGGGGGGTGGAACAGTGGCTGCTGTGTGAGGGGGGACACGGGGGGTGGAACAGTGTCTGCTGTGTGAGGGGGGACACTGGGGGATGGTACAGTGGCTGCTGTGTGAGGGGGACTCTGGGGGGGGGGGTGGAACAGTGGCTGCTGTGTGAGGGGGGACACGGGAGGTGGAACAGTGTCTGCTGTGTGAGGGGGGACACTGGGGGTAGGAACAGTGGCTGCTGTGTGAGGGGGACTCTGGGGGGGGGGTGGAACAGTGGCTGCTGTGTGAGGGGGGACACGGGGGGTGGAACAGTGTCTGCTGTGTGAGGGGGGACACTGGGGGTTGGAACAGTGGCTGCTGTGTGAGGGGGGCACTGGGGGGGTGGAACAGTGGCTGCTGTGTGAGGGGGGGGGCACTGGGGGTGGAACAGTGGCTGCTGTGTGAGGGGGGGACACTGGGGGGGTGGAACAGTGGCTGCTGTGTGAGGGGGGACACTGGGGGATGGTACAGTGGCTGCTGTGTGAGGGGGACACTGGGGGATGGTACAGTGGCTGCTGTGTGAGGGGGGGACACTGGGGGGTGGAACAGTGGCTGCTGTGTGAGGGGGACACTGGGGGGTGGAACAGTGGCTGCTGTGTGAGGGGGGCACTGGGGGGTGGAACAGTGACTGCTGTGTGAGGGGGGCACTGGGGGTTGGAACAGTGGCTGCTGTGTGAGGGGGGGCACTGGGGGGGTGGAACAGTGGCTGCTGTGTGAGGGGGGGGCACTGGGGGTGGAACAGTGGCTGCTGTGTGAGGGGGGGACACTGGGGGGTGGAACAGTGGCTGCTGTGTGAGGGGGGGACACTGGGGGGGGGGTGGAACAGTGGCTGCTGTGTGAGGGGGGGACACTGGGGGGTGGAACAGTGACTGCTGTGTGAGGGGGGGATGGAACAGTGGCTGCTGTGTGTGAGGGGGACACTGGGGGGTGGAACAGTGGCTGCTGTGTGAGGGGGGGCACTGGGGGGTGGAACAGTGGCTGCTGTGTGAGGGGGGGGCACTGGGGGGTGGAACAGTGGCTGCTGTGTGAGGGGGGACACTGGGGGGTGGAACAGTGGCTGCTGTGTGAGGGGGGGGCACTGGGGGCTGGAACAGTGGCTGCTGTGTGAGGGGGGGCACTGGGGGGTGGAACAGTGGCTGCTGTGTGAGGGGGGGCACTGGGGGCTGGAACAGTGGCTGCTGTGTGAGGGGGGCACTGGGGGGTGGAACAGTGGCTGCTGTGTGAGGGGGGGCACGGGGGGGTGGAACAGTGGCTGCTGTGTGAGGGGGGGCACTGGGGGGGTGGAACAGTGGCTGCTGTGTGAGGGGGGGCACTGGGGGATGGTACAGTGACTGCTGTGTGAGGGGGGCACTGGGGGGTGGAACAGTGGCTGCTGTGTGAGGGGGGGGGCACGGGGGGGTGGAACAGTGGCTGCTGTGTGAGGGGGGGCACTGGGGGGTGGAACAGTGGCTGCTGTGTGAGGGGGGGCACTGGGGGATGGTACAGTGACTGCTGTGTGAGGGGGGCACTGGGGGGTGGAACAGTGGCTGCTGTGTGAGGGGGGGCACTGGGGGCTGGAACAGTGGCTGCTGTGTGAGGGGGGCACTGGGGGGTGGAACAGTGGCTGCTGTGTGAGGGGGGGGCACTGGGGGGGTGGAACAGTGGCTGCTGTGTGAGGGGGGGCACTGGGGGGGTGGAACAGTGGCTGCTGTGTGAGGGGGAGACACTGGGGGATGGTACAGTGACTGCTGTGTGAGGGGGACACTGGGGGGGGGGGGGTGGAACAGTGGCTGCTGTGTGAGGGGACCCTGGGGGATGGTACCGTGACTGCTGTGTGAGGGGGGGCACGGGGGGGTGGAACAGTGGCTGCTGTGTGAGGGGGGGCACGGGGGGGGTGGAACAGTGGCTGCTGTGTGAGGGGGGGGCACGGGGGGTGGAACAGTGGCTGCTGTGTGAGGGGGGACACTGGGGGGGGGTGGAACAGTGACTGCTGTGTGAGGGGGGACACTGGGGGGGGGGTGGAACAGTGACTGCTGTGTGAGGGGGGACACTGGGGGGGGGGGTGGAACAGTGACTGCTGTGTGAGGGGGGACACTGGGGGGGGTGGAACAGTGACTGCTGTGTGAGGGGGGACACTGGGGGGGGGGGGGTGGAACAGTGGCTGCTGTGTGAGGGGGGGGACACTAGTAGCATATATGACGGGTCAGCCCAAACCGACGGGTCTAGGCGGACCCGTCAGGGGGTTTCAAGGAAAATTTGTCTGAGTTTAAGATAGGCTAAGTTGTCAGGGGTTTCCAGGCTACATTGTCTCAGCTTTTCACTTGCCGCTAAGATGCCCAACCACTTGGGCTGGACGGTAGAGCGGCGGTCTCGTTTCATGCAGGTCGGCGTTCAATCCCCGATCGTCCACAAGTGGTTGGGCACCATTCCTTTCCTTCGTCCCATCCCAAATCCTTATCCTGGCCCCTTCTCAGTGCTACAAAGTCGTAATGGCTTTGTGCTTCCCCCTGATACTTCCCTTCCCTTGGCGCTAAGATGCCACCCATTTAAGACTGATTTTTTTCAGATAATAAGTTTATTAGTTTGTTAAGGATTTCTTATAAGGGAAATTCAGAGCCAAAGTCGCCCTTGAGGCGTTCCTATCGAAACGCTACGGTTAAACAGATATTTTAAATGATATGATACAGTCATATTTCAGACGTATTAAGAAATGAAAATAAAGTTACGGAGCTCCAGTTCTTGTCCCCGTCTTGGTAGTGTCTCCTATCTTCGTAAATAACCAATCGATTCCCTTGAAAATTATTAGCCTTGTATTTCGGACGTAGTAAATAAGATCAAAGCCGTAACAGAGCTCTGGCTCTTGTCCCCCGCCTTAGATCACTCGTACTACTTCTGTAGTATCTATCCAAATCCCCGGAAATGTAAAACTGCTTTATTTTAGAAATAGTAAAATACAACAATCTAGTTACCGAGTTGCAGCTCCCGTCCCCCGCCTTAGTTCATTCGTACAACTCCGTTATTATCTGATAAATTTCCTCAAGATATAAGACCGCTACATTTCGTACGTAGTAAAATAGTTCAAAACAATTACCGCGCCCATATCTTCTCTTACCCCCAGCTCCCCATCTACCCCCCCTCACCCCTATATCTCCCCCCCTCCACGTCTTACTCCTTCCATACATTTATCCCTTCATTTTACCCCTACCCCGCACCGTCGTCTCTCCTATCTCCCTCACCCCTTACCTACCCCCCTCCCTTACCTTCCCGACTCCCCCCCACACCCTTATCTCCCCCTCCCTCACCTCTTTCTCTCCCACATCTCACCCATTCCTCTACTCCCCCTTCCCCAGATTCATTCACAACTCTGCACCTTCAAGAACTTGAAATACAACAATTACTAATAATCTTACTGTATTTTTGTGTTCTTCACTTTCTCTTTCATGTTCTCTACAAATTCCCCTCATGATGCTTTAAATAAGTTACTTTAAATAAGTTAGGTTATGTAAGGGCAGGTAAGTTATATTAGGTAGGGTAGGTTATGTAAGTTATATTAGGTAAGAGAGGTTAGGTAGGTGAGGGGTAGATAAGTTATGTTATGTTATGCAAGTTAAGTTAGCAAGTTATGTAAGTTGGTCAAGTTAGGATGGGTAAGTTACAGCAGGTAGGGTAGGTTTTGTAAGTTACAGAGGCAGGTAGGGTAGGTTTTCTGAGTTACAGCAGGTAGAAGAGGATAGGTAGGTTGGGTAAGTTATGTCAGCTAAGTTATTAAGATATGTAAGTTACATCATGTAGAAGAGGATGGGCAAGTTATGTCGGGTGGGTTATGTTATGTAAGTTAGGTCAGGTCAGGATAGGTAAGTTATATTAGGTAGGTTATGTAAGTTACATCAGGTAGGTAAGGATGGATAAGTTTAGCTAGGTAAGTTACATTATAAAATATATCTTCAGTAAAAGCTTGTCTTGCTAATAAATAATATATATATATATATATATATATATATATATATATATATATATATATATATATATATATATGTATATATATATATATATATATATATATATATATATATATATATATATATATATATATATATATATATATATATATCTGACGGAGAAAAACTAGTGCATATTAGATGTAACGTAAATAAATGAGAAATGATAGATATGTTACGAAAGTTGTAAATGTTCACTTTTTGTAATAATATTTAAATGCGGTTTTGTGTCTATATTACGATGCATCTTAATAAGTTTAACATAAAGTATACTTACATATGACTTGAAAAAGTTACTCTTGACTAATGAAAGTGCAATTTTATTTAAGATTTGTTAAGAAATTATAACTTTAAGATGTTGGAAATAAAGACATACCATCCTGGAAAGTAACATTCTTACGTCAATAAACCATAGAGTCTCTTTAATGCTTGAAGAGTATTCTTAATGATTCCGAGATTTTGGGATGCTCCCGGACTCAGGTTCGAATCCTCGTCACGGCCCTTGTGGATTTGTTCATTCCGAAATTAACTTTGATGATTCTGAGAATAACTTTTGATGGAAATAATAGTATTTTCAAGTCTTTGAGGGTGTCACTGGAGAATACAGATGACATGATAGAAACATTTGATGCGCCGAGATGTCTCGGGGAGTAACTTTAGTTTAGAAAATATTATGAAGAAATTACCTTTGACTATTTTTCGTACTTAACGACCCATTATAGTAGTTAAGAAAGTGTTGAAAGATGATGAACATGACTATTTTCCAGTTGAAAGAAGTGTTACTTTAGTTAAGAAACGAGAAAAAAAGAATGTCTTTGTAAGCTTGTAACTGTATAAAGAGTAATACTAGTTAAGAACAGTGTTGGTAAGAAATAATAAGTCGTTAAACAGAAATATATTAACAAAGTCGTTTGAAAAACAAACCTCAGTGAATGACTAAATAAATACTTTGTAGTAACTTGTTAACAATCAGTAATGCAGTTGATAATACATAACAACGAACTACATACTGAGGAGCCGGTCGGCCGAGCGGACAGCACTGTGGACTTGTGATCCTGTGGTCCCGGGTTCGATCCCGGACGCCGGCGAGAAACAAAGGGCAGTTTCTTTCACCCTATGCCCCCGTTACCTAGCAGTAAAATAGGTACCTGGGTGTTAGTCAGCTGTCACGGGCTGCTTCCAGGGGGTGGAGGCCTGGTCGAGGACCGGGCCGCGGGGACACTAAAGCCCCGAAATTATCTCAAGATAACCTCAAGATACTGAACGACAGAAATAATCGTACATGTTATTTAAAAGAACGAGAAGAACGAGAGAGCATGCAAGAGAATGCGATAAACGCAGTGAACATATGGAGAACACGTCAGAACAGGTAGAGGATGGATTGTTGTAGGGAAATTGTAAGAAAGGGATGAAAGGAGAGACCGTTAAGACATGTAAAGGATTGAGGGAGCAGTAAGGAGGAAGAAGAACCAGTAAGAAGTAGTAAGAAGAACTACACTACACTACTTACAATTTTATTAAGAAGACCCAACGAGACCAGGGGAGGACATGTTAAGGATGGAGACGTTGTGTATTTACATATGAGTAATGACAAAGTATGATAAGACACATGATAAGAGCTGTTTAACTCTCATGGAACATACAAAGAAACAGAAAACATGTAAGAGAATGTGATGAACGCTGAGAATATGCGGGGAATATGAATTGAACTTGTAGAGAACATGAAAACATAAAAAAGTAGAGTATATGGAGAATGAATAATGAACTTGTGAAGAACATTCTGAGAACATTGTGAGAACATGACAAAGAACACATTAGAACATAACAAAGAACACAGAACATGAAGAGGAATGCGAAGAACATGCAGAAACAGGGGGAACATATGAATTGAACTTGCAGAGAATAGGATGAGAACATGAATAATGTATAACAAGTTGTATATAGAACATGCTGTGAACATTTTCAGAACATGGAGAACACGGAGAAACGGGTGAAAACATGGAATGGACATTTGGGAAGCTCTTTTACGAACACGGGCGAACGTCCAGATGCGGTAAGATTATTGTTAATAGTTGTATTTCAAATTCTTGAAGGTGCAGAGTTGTGAATGATTCTGGGGAAGGGGGCGTTGAGGAATGGGTGAGATGCGAGGGAGTAGGGAAGAGGGGGAGATAAGAGCGTGGGGAGGTAGGGAGGTAGGGGAGAGGAAGGTAAGGGGTGAGGGAGATAAGAGAGGGGACGGGGGGGGGGGGAGTATGGAAGGAACGAGGGAGGTATGGAAGAAGTCAGGTGTGGGGAGGGGAGATATGGTGGGGGAGGGAGGGGAGATATGGTAGGTAGGGGGAGGGAGGGGAGATATGGTGGGGGGAGGGAGGGGAGATATGGTGGGTAGGGGGAGGGAGGGGAGATATGGTGGGTAGGGGGAGGGAGGGGAGATATGGTGGGGGAGGGGGGGGGGGAGATAAGGTGTGACATGACCGTGAGATAATGACCTGGTGGTGGTAATTACAGAGGTGAGTTGAGGGTATTGTTAGACTCGTGTTTACTGTGATAAGGTCAAGGTTAAGAGCGGGTCTGATGTTCTGGAATAACTAACTTTGATGAAGACTGAACTAAGCCGGAGGACAGGAGTTGGAGCTCGGCAATTGTTTTGATCTATTTTTATTATGCTCGAAATGTAGCGGTTTTAAATTTGAGGGAAATTGGACTAATAGCAGCAAAGTTGTACAAATGATCTAAAGCGGGGACAAGAGCCGGAGCTCGGTAACTAAATCGTTGTTTTTTTACTGTGGCATAAATATAGCCGTTTTAAATTTTAGTGGAATATATCGGTTAGAATCGAAGATACGGGAGGTTACTAAGGCGGGAACAAGAGCTGGAACTCAGTAACTTAATTGTTGTATTTTACTATGTATAAAATACATATGTTTTAAATCTCGAGGAAATTGATCGGATAATAGCGGAGTTGTAGGAATGAACTAAGGCGGGGGACAAGAGCCGGAGCTAGTTTTTTATTTTGATTTATTTTATAGCGTCTTTAACAATAGCGTCTTTAACAATAGCGTCTTTAATTTGTTAAATTCTTTAACAAATACAGCGGGGATAAATTTTTTGATGAATTGGATTGATACTAACGAGGATAGGAGAGGTAACTAAGGCGGAGGCCAGGAGCTGGAGCTTGATTGTCTTGATTTGATTTACTGAATCAGAAGTACAATCAAGCTCCAGTTTAAGTCTTAGTGAAATTGATCAGTTAATTTTGGAGTTATACAAATGAATTATGTCGGAGGCCGGGAGCTGGAACTTGGTAACTATATTCTTTTCTTAATACGTCTGATATATGACGAAAATTGGGCTATTAGTAGTAAAACTACACTTATAAATGTATAGAGCCGGGCCCAAGAGCTAAATTCTGATAAAGTTTTTTAAAATATCTGCTTAAGTCCGTAGAATTTATTTTTTCCATAAGAATTCTATAAGAAAGCAGAGACGACTTTGGCCCTGAATTTCCCTTATAAGAAACCCTTAACAAACTCTTAATGAACTTTAAAATATCGGCTTATGACCGTAGAGTTTTAATAAGAACGTCGATACTACTTTTCCTCTGAACTTCCCTAATAACATTTCTTTAACAAACTCCTAATAAAACTATTCTCTGAACATTGAAACATTACCATAAAACTAGACTCTTAAAAAATTTGACCCGAAAACAGGATGTTGTGTGATGGGACACTAGGTGAACAGTGGCATCAGGTGTAAGGTAACACATCCAAACTACAGCCCTATCTCCTTAATTAACAATTGTGCGGTAGTTACTGGTGCTTAGGCCTATCTGATCCAACTATTATAGTGACTAACACTTAATGTAGACGAGCAACACACAAAATAATTCTGCACATTCAGTATACCACAACATAATGAAGTGTTTGTAGTGTAAACCGTAAAGTATACTCACAGGAATCCCGCCGAAGCCGTAAACTGTTGAAGAAAACCAAACATTAGTTGGTGGGATATTATACAATATTTCAAGGGTGGAACCCGGCGGTGCCCGGGTCTCTCACTCTCTTTGCCCTGGTCGACGTTGTGTTTCTACAGGCTTATCCTTTCTCTCTGTATCTGCAAGTCTGTATGTCTATACATGTCTGTATGTGTCTAACTATATGTCTGGATGTATGTATGTATGTATGTACGTTTGGATGTCTGTCTCTGTTTTATCTACGCTTCTCTCTCTCTCTCTCTCTCTCACTCTCTCTCTCTCTCTCTCTCTCTCTCTCTCTCTCTCTCTCTCTCTCTCTCTCTCTCTCTCCCTCCCCCCCTCTCTCTCTCTTTTATTTATTTATTATTTATTTTCAAAATGTTTAGCTGGGTGTAGCCGTCGGGCAGTGCCAAAAATTGTCGTGGTCGTCCGAATGTGAACCCGATACGCACTTTTCTCCTCAATTTTACCAACACAAACCTGATTATGTTCGTCCCGTACCTCAGACCATTCACCCTGCACCCCCGTCATCATCCGCCCCATTTCCCTCATCTCCCCTCGACCCCTCCCCTTTAATCCCTACCCTATCCCAGCCGTTGTTCCCTCTTTCCCATCTCCGGGTGGTCCCGGGTTCGATCCCAGACGCCGGCGAGAAACAATGGGCAGTTTCTTTCACCCTATGCCCCTGTTACCTAGCAGTAAAATAGGTACCTGGGTGTTAGTCAGCTGTCACGGGCTGCTTCCTGGGGGTGGAGGCCTGGTCGAGGACCGGGCCGCGGGGACACTAAAGCCCCGAAATCATCTCAAGATAACCTCAAGATAGATCTCTCAGAAAATTTACTGTTAAGAAGCACGAAAACAACCGTATCGGCCCTTTAGAAAATATCTTATTACGATAGCTTAAAGCCACAGAAACCACACACATATTTTCAGAGCATCCTCCTAAAATGTGAGTACTTCTAGTAAATATTTGGTGAAAAGTACCCAAATGTAGTGATGGACCACTAGAAAGTACAATATGTTGTGATGGACCACAAAAAATACCAATATATTGTGATGCACCACCAGAAAGTACCTATATGTAGTAATGGGCCACCAGAAAGTACCAATATATAGTGATGGACCACCAGAAAGTACCTATATGTAGTGAAGGACCACCAGAAAGTACCAATATGTAGTGATGGACCACCAGAAAGTACCAATATGTTGTGATGGACCACCAGAAAGTACCAATATGTAGTGATGGACCACCAGAAAGTACAATATGTAGTGATGGCCCACCAGAAAGTACCAATATGAAGCGATGGACCACCAGAATGAACTAATATGTAGTGATGGACCACCAGAAAGACCCAATATATATAGTGATGGACCACCAGAAAGTACCAATATGTAGTGATGGACCACCAGAAAGTACCAATATGTAATGATGGAGCACCTGAAAGTTCCAATATATAGTGATAGAACACCAGAAAGTACCCATATATAGTGATAGACCACCACAAAGTACCCTATATATATATAGTGATGGACCACCACAAAGTACTAATATGAAGTGATGGGCTACCAGAAAGTACCAATATATAATGATGGACCACCAGAAAGTACCCATATATAGTGATGGACTACCACAAAGTACCCTATATATAGTGATGGACCAACACAAAGTACCCACATATATATAGTGATGGACCACCAGAAAGTATCAATATACCTGCTTGATGGTGTTCTGGGAATTCTTCTACTCCACAAGCCCGGCTCGAGGCCAAACTTGACTTGTTTTGTCCACCAGGCTGTTGCTTGGAGCGGCCCGCAGGCCCACATACCCACCACAGCTCGGTTGGTCTGGCACTCGAAGAAAACAATCTAGTTTTCTCTTGAAGATGTTCCACGGTTGTTCCGGCAATATTTCTTATGCTCGCTGGGAGGGTGTTGAACAACCGCGGACCTCTGATGTTTATACAGTGTTCTCTGATTGTGCCTTTAGCACCTCTGCTCTTCACTGGTTCTATTCTGCATTTTCTTCCATATCGTTCACTCCAGTACGTTGTTATTTTACTGTGTAGATTTGGGACCTGGCTCTGCAGTATTTTCCATGTGTATATTATTTGGTATCTCTCTCGTCTCCTTTCTAGAGAGTACATTTGTTGAGCTTTGAGACGATCCCAATAATTTAGGTGCTTTATCGCGTCTATGCGTGCCGTATATGTTCTCTGTATTCCCTCTATTTCAGCAATCTCTCCTGCTCTGAAGGGGGAAGTGAGTACTGAGCAGTACTCAACACGGGACAACACAAGTGATTTGAAGAGTACAACCACTGTGATGGGATCTCTGGACTTGAAAGTTCTCGTAATCCATCCTATCATTTTTCTGGCTGACGCAATATTTGCTTGGTTATGCTTCCTAAACGATAGGTCGTCAAACATCAGTATTCCCAAATCCTTGACATGCTGTTTTCCTACTATGGGAAGATTCGATTGTGTTTTGTACCCTGTATTATGTTTCAGATCCTCATTTTTACCGTACCTGAGTACCTGAAATTTATCCCCATTAAACATCATGTTATTTTCTGCTGCCCAATCGAAAACTTTGTTAATGCCTGTAGTTTTTCAATGTCTTCAGCAGAGGTAATTTTCTTGCCGATTTTTGTACCATCTACAAAGGATGACACGAAGCTGTGACTTGTATTTTTGCTTATATCTGATATGAGAATAAGGAACAGCAGTGGTGCAAGGACTGTACCATGAGGTACAGAGCTTTTAACTGTGATTGGACTCGATTTTACTTGATTGACTGTTACTCTTGGTGTTCTGTTCGACAGGAAATTGGGTTCTACTTTACCAGTTATACCCATTGACCTCCTTTTGTGTGCAATCACTCCATGGTCACATCTGTCGAATGCCTTTGCAAAATCTGTGTATACCACATCTGCATTCTGCAGGCGATGAGTCACAATAACGTGGCTAAAGTATGTTGACCAGACCACACACTAGAAGGTGAAGGGACGACGACGTTTCAGTCCGTCCTGGACCATTCTCAAGTCGATTGTGAGAACTCACAATAGACTCTAGAATGGTCCAGGACGGACCGAAACGTCGTCGTCCCTTCACCTTCTAGTTTGTAGTCTGGTCAACATCTGCATTCTGTTTTTCTTCTAATGCCTCAGTAATTTTGTCATAATGGTCAAGTAGCTGTGAGAGGCATGATCTTCCTGCTCTAAATCCATGTTGGCCTGGGTTGTGGAGATCATTGGTTTCCATGAATCTAGTGACCTGACTCCTGATCACTCTCTCAAATACTTTTATTATATGGGACGTTAGTGCAACTGGTCTATAATTCTTTGCCATTGCTTTGCTCCCTCCCTTGTGTAGAGGGGCTATGTCTGCTACTTTAAGTGCATCTGGTATCTCCCCAGTGTCCAAGCTCTTCCTCCACACTATACTGAGTGCCTGTGCTACCAGCACTTTGCATTTCTTTATAAATATTGAATTCCATGAATCTGGACCCGGGGCTGAGTGCATGGGCATATTGTCAATTTCTCTTTCAAAACTTCCACGCTCGTGTTGATATCAGTTATATTTACAGGTGTCTGGATATCACTCATAAAGAAATTGTCCGAATCTTCCACTTTCATGCTGTGTATCGGAGTGCTAAACATGTCCTCATACTGATTTTTTAGGATTTCACTAATTTCTTTATCATCCTCAGTGTATAAACCTTCACTAATACGAATAGGTCCAATACTGGCAGTCGTTTTCGCTTTTGATTTATCATATGTGAAGAAATATTTTGGGTTTTTCTTTATTTCTTGAATTGCTTTCTGTTCTAGTTGCCTTTCTTCAGTCTGATAGGAATGCTTCAGTCTCTGTTCGATTTCTTCAATCTCCCTGTTTAAATTATTTCTTCTTTGTATGGAGAGTCGTGTCTGCTTAAGCATTTTCTTTAATTTCTTCCTTCTTTTGTAATGTCGTCTGCGTTTTCTTTGTACATTGGACCTCTTTCTGGCTTTCCTCAAAGGAACATGTTTCAGACAGACTTCATATGCTTCAGAAGTCAGTTTTTCTATTCCTTGTGTAGGATTTTTATTTCTTAGAACATTTTCCCATTGAATGTTTGTAAGTTCCCTGTTTATTTTCTCCCAGTCTATCCTTTTATTATTAAAGTTGAATTTATTGAATAACCCTTCTCGCTTGTTGTTTCTCTTAGGCCTACTACCGTTATTAATGTTAGTTTGCACTTCAATGAGCTTGTGGTCCGAGTACGTAGTGTCGAAGACAGTAATGTCTCTGATTAGCTCCTCATTGTTCGTGAATATCAGGTCCAGCGTGTTTTCGTTCCTAGTTGGTTCTGTAATCTACTGACTGAGCGAGAATTTGTCACAGAATCTCAGTAGTTTTCTGACCTGTGGTTGGTTATTTCCAGGTTGATTTCCTGCTATAATGTTATTGTTTATTATTCTCCATTTCAAACTGGGTAGATTGAAGTCTCCGAGGAAGATATTTGGTACTGGGTTTGCTAGGTTATCAAGGATATTCTCTATTTTGTGGATCTGTTCAGTGAATTCCTCAACTGTTGCATCTGGCGGTTTGTATATTAAAATAATAAGTAGATTCATATTTTCTACCTTGATTCCAAGTACCTCTACCACCTCATTAGACGAGTTGAGGAGCTCTGTGCATGCCAACTCCTCTTTAATATACAGACTTACTCCTCCACTTGACCTAATTACTCTGTCACATCTATATAGATTATAATTCGGAATCCAGATTTCACTATCCATGTGGTCTTTTGTGTGGGTTTCTGTAAATGCACCAAATATTGAGTTCGATTCTATTAGGAGTCCATTTATGAACTTAACTTTATTTCTTGATTTTGGTTTCAAGTCTTGTATGTTTGTAAATATGAATGACTTCCCACATTGTGTGTCACTTCTGGTGGGCTTTGGTAGTTCTCCCCCCCCCCCTCCCCCCACTCTACCCAGGTCCAGGGTGTGTTGTTTTGGAAGTGGTTCGTCCAGTTTTGGTAGTAGGACGGGTGTTGTGTGGTGTAGTACCTGTGTGCTTGCTGATAATTTGTATTCCAGTCTTGTGGGTATCTCCCTTCCCCTCTGTAATCCTGTAGTGGTTCCATCTGACTGTTCCCCTAAATTATATTTACTACTCTGTTTCTGCCTTCCTCTAAAAAATTTCCAGTAGTGTCATACTGATCTTCCCGTCTATAACGCTGTGTACCTCTCACGTGGAATTCCGGACGCTGAAGATTGTAGCATTTTTTGTCCCTAATTGAAAATTGACATAATTTAGGGTGGAAGTATCTACACCCTGTTCCAAAACGGCATGTACCCCTCTCCAACATGTTCCTGCATTTTCGAGGATGCAGAAAATTGCATTTTGCTCCTAATTTGCCATATCTGCATATTAATTGAGCAGATTTGCAAATACTTTCAGTTTTTGCGTTTATCAAGGTATTTATACCTGTGTCTGTCTTGTCTACCTCTTTATTAGAGCCATCTCCGTCTTTCGTCCCAATTCCTTCATTTATGCACTCTGTCTCACTGTTGCTCTCATCGTTTATATTACCTGGCTCTGCAATATTGCTGTTATTTTGTACCACAATACCCTCTTCCTCCACACTACTGCTGCGGTTCTCTAAACTATGTAGATATGTAAATATGTATTTATGGACCACCAGAAAGTACCAATATGTGGTGATGGACCACCAGAAAATGCCAATATGTAGTGATGGACCACCAGAAAGTACCAATGTGTAGTGATGGACCAGCAGAAAATGCCAATATGTAGTGATGGACCACCAGAAAGTACCAATATATAGTGATGGACCACCAGAAAGTACCCATATAGAGTGATGGACCATCAGAAAGTACCAACATGTAGTGATGGACCACCAGAAAGTACCAATATATAGTGATGGACCACCAGAAAGTACCAATATGTGGTGATGGACAACTAGGAAGTACGAATATGTAATGATGGACTACTAGAAAGTACTAATATGTAGTGATGGACCACCAGAAAATGCCAATAAGTAGTGATGGACCACCAGAAAGTACCAATGTGTAGTGATGGACCAGCAGAAAGTACTAATATGTAGTGATGGACCACCAGAAAGTACCAACATGTAGTGATGGACCACCAGAAAGTACCAATATATAGTGATGGACCACCAGAAAGTACCAATATGTGGTGATGGACAACTAGGAAGTACGAATATGTAGTGATGGACCACCAGAAAGTACCAATATATAGTGATGGACTACCAGAAAGTACCAATGTGTAGTGATGGACCACCAGAAAGAACCAATTTGTAGTGATGGACCAGCAGAAAGTACCAATATGTAGTGATGGACCACCAGAAAATACCAATATATAGTGATGGACCACCAGAAAATACCAATATATATATAGTGATGGACCACCAGAAAGTACTAATATGTAGTGATGGACCACCAGAAAGTACCAATATGTAGTGATGGACCACCAGGAAGTACTAATATGTAGTGATGAACCACCAGAAAGTGCCAATATGTAGTGATGGACCACCAGTAAGTACCAATATATAATGATGGACCACCAGAAAGTACCAATATGTAGGGTACTTTTATAGTTGTATTTCTTTCATTAACTTTCGACTAAATAAATTTTTTTTTTAAATTTTGCCCCGAGGGGCGAGTTTATTGGGCAGCGCCACTCATCTTGTGAGTGAACATACCGCCATAGCAGAATGTACAACACTCCCCAATAGGAAGAAAACCCGCTGGGTTGTTCATCCTGTCACTTGTACCCAGACACAGCTGGGACTTGCTTAACTGTCTCAAGTGAACAGCTCCTCAAACAAGAAGATTAACATTTATCAACCCTTAAAAGCTTACGTTATCTTGCGGGTGCAAAATGGGGAAATCTTTTAAGAACAGTATCAATATTTGACAAATAGTGTTTTCCTAACTCAAACAATGTGGGGTTTATTATTCTACAGTTATTCCTAATGTCTCTCAGGTGTTCACATTCACGTAGATAGTGGTCAAGGCGGTGTCCATCACTCTCACCACAGATTCTGCAACTTCGCTGATCAACTGTTGTTTCCATTCCAAATCTCCATGGATATTTGTATCCAAGACGGATTCTCGCTATTACAGATTCTCTCACTCGTCGTCCTCCTCTTCGGCCATACTGATTGGGATTGCCAGCTGCAACCATGTTGTACCATCGTACAGATTCACTGGTTTGTGCTTCTATCCTCCTTTCCTCAGTTACCTTGTCACGGTGATGTTGCCTGATAATACCTCTAATTTGTAGTTGAGTCTTGGGTATGAAGTATTCAATATGGTCTCCTTCAGCGCCTTCAGCAGCCAGCACATCTGCTCGTTCATTCCCACATATTCCAACATGGGAGGGGATCCACAGAAACTTGATGACTCTTCCCTGATTGGTAAGTACTCTCACAGCTCTCTTGATTTCAGCGACTATTGCAAGATTTTCTGCCTGATTTTTACTTAGGCTTTGCAGTGCTGCTTTTGAATCGGTGCAAATCACTGCACCATTAGTGTTCCGTTCAAGAAACCTTAACGCCATAACAATGGCAGTTAGCTCTGCTTGCGTTGAAGATGCATAGTTCTCAATACGTGCTTTTTCTTCATTTCTGCGTTGGAAGGTATTATCCTTGATTACCGTGTATGCTGCACCAGCCCTGCCATTGATAGGATTAGATGACCCGTCAGTGTAGATTTGATCTAGTTCATCTCCGGCTTCTTTATAAATGTCCTCGAGATACTTGTGCCTCATTTCTTGTGGTATCATGTTGGATTTTTTCATTGCCATTTCATTGATGATGATCTTACATGAGTCATCCTCCCAGGGAGGTAACCTCTCTACAGGCAGGAGCTCACGGGCTTGCTCAAGCAGGTGAAGCTCTTCAAGGTAGCAGACTGTTCTGTGATGCCATTTTTTGCTTCTCCTGTTTCCCCCTGAAATTAGCACAGAGCTCAGTTTTTTCTTGGCAATATCATTGTAATGGGGATCTCTGGCTATCCTAATTGCAAGCTTAGCATTCAGCTCCTGAATTCTGCTTTTAATACTGGGAAGGGACAACTCCTCTCGTAGATTAGACGTTTTGGCAGTTCTTGGGACTCCAAGAATGATTGTCATGGCTTCATTTTGAATGCTTTCAAGCCTTTTCATATCGCTTTGGGAGTAGGTGCACAGTACTGGTGCGGCATAGTCTATGACGGAGCGCACATAGGCTGTGTACATCATTTTGAGCACGGCAATAGAGGCTCCATGTCCATTCCAGGTCATAGCTTTCAGTGCCCTGAGTCGACTTTTGCATGTTCCTATGAGTTGATTGAGCTCCTCTTTCTTTCCCTTGTTAGAGCCGACAGTGACGCCAAGGTACCGATAGTGGTCAACCCATTCAAGTGTTACACCATTAATTTGCAGTTCTTCATTTGCTCTCCGCTTGTGATGGGAGTATGCCTTCGTCTTGTTTGTGGAGAGAGTGAAACCGAGCTCAATACATTTCCTTCCGAGGAGTTCAATGGACTGTTCAATTTTTCCCAAGGTGGGAGCTTGTATTAGGACATCATCTGCATATCCCACTTGTTGTGTTCCTTCCGGAAAATCAATATTTGCAATGGCGTTCATAAGTACATTGAATAGTGTAGGGCTTAAGACTCCGCCTTGGGGGGTCCCGAGTTCCATACTCAGTGTTCTGGAGACTGCTCCATTGAAGCAAACCTTGGCTTTCCTTCCTGTGAGGTAGTCTTCAACCCATTTCATGAGTCTCCCCTTGACACCCATGCATGCAAGCTCGTCCAGGATCGCAATCCCCTGTGCTTTGTCGAAGGCTCCTTTGATGTCAACAAATACAGAGTACCTAGCCGTGTCATTAACCAAGTAATTAACTATACAATTTGCTGTGCTCCGTCCTTTAAGAAATCCATTGACCCCCTCCCCTAACCTGCCTATTTTGTGCAACAGTCGGTTTAGGATGATCCTTTCAAGCATCTTGCAAGTGCATGACACGAGGCTGATAGGTCTGTAATTACCAGGGTCATTAGGCTTCGGTATGGGAATAATTATTGCGTGTTTCCATTGTGTGGGCAACACTCCACTTAGGAATGACTTGTTAAACAGGTGGAGTAGTGGATTCCCAGACACTTCACACAGTGCATTGAGTATGTCGTAGGTGACGCCATCTTCACCAGGTGCTGTACTTTTACCCTTTTTCATAGCGCCCCTTACTTCTTGGGCTGTGATTGGTTCCCCATACTCGTCATCACTAGACAGTGCTCTTGTTATCCTAATTCTTCTGTCATCATGTCGCAGGAGCTGTTCCCTGCTGATTTCTGCAGGGAGGGAGGAGGAGGATGCTGCATCACTCCACTTGTGAATTAGTTCCTCAGCCTTACCCTGGGGGTCTTTGTGAGCCGCAGGCCGGGCTCTGCCCCCCTTAGCTATCTGAATTTTTGCCCGCACTTGTCTTGCAGATGTTTCCCGTCCAATAGAGCTAGTGAACTCAAGCCATTGTCTTTCCCGCTCTTTAATCTTCTCTTCCCTGGCTACTTGACACACTGTTTTAAACAACTCTTGGTTACTTTCAGTGGGATGTCTCCGGTACTCTCTACTCATGTCTCGCACATTTGCGTTAAGCATCTTTATGTAATCATTCTCATACCATTTTATTTTCTTCCTCTGAGGGTTACTTCGCCCAGGCGTACGGCGCGGAACTCTTAGACAGCTCTCAATTTGGTGGTTAAGGTCATCAACAAATGTGTCAATGTCTTCTGGGATTTGGTATTCCGTGAACCAGTCACTCATCCTGTTTATGAAGTGCGGCCTCATATCTGGTCCGAGTGATAACCTTTTTCTTTTATTTGTCTCTTTCCTTCTCTTGCTCATGTCGACGGTGGTAATCAGTGCCCAATGGTCACTACATAAACTGTGCACAATGTGTGTACTGGCATCCGTGTCCTGTGCATTCAGCAGGAGAGCATAATCTAATCTTCCTCCTCTGAGGTGAGTTGGCTGTTCATCACCCAGGACCCTAAGGTTTTCACTAAGGTTTTCACTTCCCCTGACAAAGAGTGACAGTTTCCGTCCATTGACATTGGGCTGATGACAGTTGGCACCAAAGTGTGGGTGTCTGGCATTAAGGTCACCAACCAGCAGGGTAGGTTCTTCAATAACAAATTCAGGCAGTGTGTCAAGGCAGTGTGAACTACTATTCGACTAAATAGTTACACTAAGTACTATCATAACAGGAGGACGTGTTGTATATTAGACACTTGACTACATGGGCATGTTTATAAAAGCTAACATTTCTTAAAGCATTTCATTTAGGCCTACCCCCCTTGCCTATGATGTCCGTCCCATACCCAAGACCCTTCCCCCTGCAAATTTGGGTAAGCATCTGGGCTCTAAATTTGAACAGACAGACAGACAGACATTCTCTTTCTACTATAGTATAGCCTGGGACAACGTCATTATAAAGGGTTTAATATATAGCATTTGGAAGGGAAACGAGGTCAAGGAACTGGGATACGAGGTCAAGGAGCAGGGATACGAGGTCAAGGAGCTGGGATACGAGGTCAAGGAGCTGGGAAACGAGGTCAAGGAACTGGGATACGAGGTCAAGGAACTGGGATACGAGGTCAAGGAGCTGGGATACGAGGTCAAGGAGCTGGGAAACGAGGACAAGGAACTGGGATATGAGGACAAGGAGCTGGGATATGAGGACAAGGAACTGGGATATGAAGTCAAGGAGCTGGGATTTGAGGTCAAGGAGCTGGGATACGAGGTCAAGGAGCTGGGATACGAGATCAAGGAGCTAGGTTACGAGGTCAAGGAGCTGGGATACGAGGTCAAGGAACTGGGATACGAGGTCAAGGAGCTGGGATACGAGATCAAGGAGCCGGGATACGAGGTCAAGGAGCTGGGATATGAGGACAAGGAAATGGGATACGAGGTCAAGGAGCTGGGATATGAGGACAAGGAACTGGGATACGAGGTGAAGGAACTAGGATACGAGGTCAAGAAACTGGGATATGAGGTCAAGAAACTGGGATATGAGGTCAGGAAACTGGGATATGAGGTCAAGAAACTGGGATATGAGGTCAAGAAACTGGGATATGAGGACAGAATAAGACCTGGGATAGGAGGGCGGAGGGATGGAACGATGGTGGACCTCTCTCCTGGGACACGTGAAGGGCCAAACCAACTCGTTCGCCAGTCTCGTACACTGGACCCCCGGCACAAGTGTATTCTTCCCTGGTAGTGTGTGACTATCTCCTCTGGCCAGCCATGGTTTGTGGCCAGCCATGGTTTGTGGCCAGCCATGGTTTGTGGCCAGCCATGGTTTGTGGCCAGCCATGGTTTGTGGCCAGCCATGGTTTGTGGCCAGCTATGGTTTGTGGCCAGCCATGGTTTGTGGCCAGCTATGGTTTGTGGCCAGCCATGGTTTGTGGCCAGCCATGGTTTGTGGCCAGCCATGGTTTGTGGCCAGCCATGGTTTGTGGCCAGCTATGGTTTGTGGCCAGCCATGGTTTGTGGCCAGCCATGGTTTGTGGCCAGCCATGGTTTGTGGCCAGCCATGGTTTGTGGCCAGCCATGGTTTGTGGCCAGCCATGGTTTGTGGCCAGCCATGGTTTGTGGCCAGCCATGGTTTGTGGCCAGCTATGGTTTGTGGCCAGCTATGGTTTGTGGCCAGCCATGGTTTGTGGCCAACCATGGTTTGTGGCCAGCCATGGTTTGTGGCCAGCCATGGTTTGTGGCCAGCCATGGTTTGTGGCCAGACATGATTTGTGGCCAGCCATGGTTTGTGGCCAGCCATGGTTTGTGGCCAGCTATGGTTTGTGGCCAGCCATGGTTTGTGGCCAGCCATGGTTTATGGCCAGCCATGGTTTGTGGCCAGCCATGGTTTGTGGCCAGCCATGGTTTACGGCCAGCCATGGTTTGTGGCCAGCCATGGTTTGTGGCCAGCCATGGTTTGTGGCCAGCCATGGTTTGTGGCCAGCCATGGTTTGTGGCCAGACATGGTTTGTGGCCAGACATGGTTTTTGGCCAGACATGGTTTGTGGCCAGCCATGGTTTGTGGCCAGCCATGGTTTGTGGCCAACCATGGTTTGTGGCCAGCCATGGTTTGTGGCCAGCCATGGTTTGTGGCCAGCCATGGTTTGTGGCCAGCCATGGTTTATGGCCAGCCATGGTTTCTGGCCAGCCATGGTTTCTGGCCAGCCATGGTTTGTGGCCAGCCATGGTTTATGGCCAGCCATGGTTTGTGGCCAGCCATGGTTTCTGGCCAGCCATGGTTTAGTTGTTGTAGCTGGGTGGAAGCTGAGGCCAAAACAATGTCTTAGGAGAACCATAAGACATCGTTCGTCTCACATCCGGAACGTTCATAGAGGATGATCTCGGGAGGTGAAAATATGATACAAAATGGGCCAGATGCAGATGTGAATCAGAAACTTCGTTAATCTTCAGGAATAGTTGGGATGCAAATGCTGATGGGCTCTAGGTAAAGACTGGCCCCTAAGGACCCAACCCTGCCAGCAAACAAGGAAGAAACATGCAGGACAACATTAACAAAGGATATATCATATAGAGATTATAGATTTTGGGATTTAGTGGACCTTCCTTTTAAATTCTATTAAGGTCCTATTAGTTTGCACTCATTAGAGTGAAGACTACACAAATTAAGCTCTCCCAGTACTTGTCCTCAGCCCCAGCTTAGTGTACCACCTCCCCAGTACCTGTCCTCAGCCCCAGCTTAGTGTAACCTCTCTGCCCAGTACCTGTCCTCAGCCCCAGCTTAGTGTAACCTCTCCCCCCAGTACCTGGCCTCAGCCCCAGCTTAGTGTAACCTCTCCCCCCAGTACCTGGCCTCAGCCCCAGCTTAGTGTACCACCTCCCCAGTACCTGTCCTTAGCCCCAGCTTAGTGTACCATCTCCCCAGTACTTGTCCTCAGCCCCAGCTTAGTGTAACATCTCCCCAGTACTTGTCCTCAGCCCCAGCTTAGTGTACCATCTCCCCAGTACCTGTCCTCAGCCCCAGCTTAGTGTACCATCTCCCCAGTACTTGTCCTCAGCCCCAGCTTAGTGTACCATCTCCCCAGTACTTGTCCTCAGCCCCAGCTTAGTGTACCATCTCCCCAGTACCTGTCCTCAGCCCCAGCTTAGTGTACCACCTCCCCAGTACCTGTCCTCAGCCCCAGCTTAGTGTACCACCTCCCCAGTACTTGTCCTCAGCCCCAGCTTAGTGTAACCTCTCCCCCCAGTACCTGTCCTCAGCCCCAGCTTAGTGTACCATCTCCCCAGTACCTGTCCTCAGCCCCAGCTTAGTGTACCACCTCCCCAGTGCCTGTCCTCAGCCCCAGCTTAGTGTACCACCTCCCCAGTACCTGTCCTCAGCCCCAGCTTAGTGTACCACCTTCCCAGTACCTGTCCTCAGCCCCAGCTTAGTGTACCACCTCCCCAGTACCTGTCCTCAGCCCCAGCTTAGTGTACCACCTCCCCAGTACCTGTCCTCAGCCCCAGCTTAGTGTACCACCTCCCCAGTACTTGTCCTCAGCCACAGCTTAGTGTACCACCTTCCCAGTACTTGTCCTCAGCCCCAGCTTAGTGTACCACCTCCCCAGTACTTGTCCTCAGCCCCAGCTTAGTGTACCACCTCCCCAGTACTTGTCCTCAGCCACAGCTTAGTGTACCACCTCCCCAGTACTTAGAGTAAAGCCTACCACCCAACCTTCCTTGTCTCCTCTTCCTCCTCTTCCAGCTTCTCCTTTTCCCCCAATGTCTTCTCTTCTCCTTCTCTTCTATCGCCACCACTCTCCTCCACGCCTAGTCCTCCTCTTCCTCTGCCCTCCCATCACCAACGTCCCTCCCTCTCCTGGTAAACATCTCGCCTCTCCTCTTCCATCACTCTCCTAGACGACCACTCAGACACTCACACCCAGACAGTGTTTACCTCCTGTGTAAACACCTGCCCAGCACGCTGGTTCTGGCACTCAGGCACCGGTTCTGGCACTCCAGCACCGGTTCAGACACTCAGGCACCGGTTCAGGCACTCAGGCACCGGTTCAGGCACTCCAACACCGGTTCAGGCACTCCAGCACCGGTTCTGGCACTCCAGCACCGGTTCTGGCACTCCAACACCGGTTCAGGCACTCCAACACCGGTTCTGGCACTCCAGCACCGGTTCAGGCACTCCAACACCGGTTCTGGCACTCCAACACCGGTTCTGGCACTCCAGCACCGGTTCAGGCACTCCAGCACCGGTTCTGGCACTCCAACACCGGTTCAGGCACTCCAACACCGGTTCAGGCACTCCAACACCGGTTCAGGCACTCCAACACCGGTTCAGGCACTCCAACACCGGTTCTGGCACTCCAGCACCGGTTCAGGCACTCCAGCACCGGTTCTGGCACTCCAACACCGGTTCAGGCACTCCAACACACCGGTTCAGGCACTCCAACACACCGGTTCAGACACTCCAGTACACCGGTTCAGGCACTCCAACACCGGTTCAGGCACTCCAACACCGGTTCAGGCACTCCAACACACCGGTTCAGGCACTCCAACACCGGTTCAGGCACTCCAACACCGGTTCAGGCACTCCAACACCGGTTCAGGCACTCCAACACCGGTTCAGGCACTCCAACACCGGTTCAGGCACTCCAACACCGGTTCAGGCACTCCAACACCGGTTCAGGGACTCCAACACACCGGTTCAGGCACTCCAACACCGGTTCAGGCACTCCAACACCGGTTCAGGCACTCCAACACCGGTTCAGGGACTCCAACACACCGGTTCAGGCACTCCAACACCGGTTCAGGGACTCCAGCACCGGTTCAGGGACTCCAACACACCGGTTCAGGCACTCCAGCACCGGTTCAGGCACTCCAGCACCGGTTCTGGCACTCCAACACCGGTTCAGGCACTCCAACACACCGGTTCAGGCACTCCAACACACCGGTTCAGGCACTCCAACACCGGTTCAGGCACTCCAACACCGGTTCAGACACTCCAGTACACCGGTTCAGGCACTCCAGCACCGGTTCAGGCACTCCAACACACCGGTTCAGGCACTCCAACACCGGTTCAGGCACTCCAACACCGGTTCAGGCACTCCAACACCGGTTCAGGGACTCCAACACACCGGTTCAGGCACTCCAACACCGGTTCAGGCACTCCAACACCGGTTCAGGCACTCCAACACCGGTTCAGGCACTCCAACACCAGTTCAGGCACTCCAACACCGGTTCAGGCACTCCAACACCGGTTCAGGCACTCCAACACCGGTTCAGGCACTCCAACACCGGTTCAGGGACTCCAACACCGGTTCAGGGACTCCAACACACCGGTTCAGGCACTCCAACACCGGTTCAGGCACTCCAGCACCGGTTCAGGCACTCCAACACCGGTTCAGGCACTCCAACACCGGTTCAGGCACTCCAACACCGGTTCAGGCACTCCAACACCGGTTCAGGCACTCCAACACCGGTTCAGGCACTCCAACACCGGTTCAGGCACTCCAACACACCGGTTCAGACACTCCAGTACACCGGTTCAGGCACTCCAGCACACCGGTTCAGACACTCCAGCACACCGGTTCAGGCACTCCAACACACCGGTTCAGACACTCCAGTACACCGGTTCAGGCACTCCAGCATATTGCACAGGATATATTCAGGCAGACATATTGCACAGAACCGGTTGCACACACATGAATACAACACGCTGAACAAAATATATACATTGCACAAAAGCTATATTACATAAGGCACGTCGCACAGTGCACAACACCTGTCGCACAGTGCACAACACCTGTGACACAGGACACAGCACGAGGGAGAACTCACCGTTCGCCTTGCCGGGCACTCTGCCCCCATTGCCCATGCTGCCCAAAACGGTGACCAGTGACATAATCGTGGCGCCGAGGAGCAGATGCGACGCTCAGCAGTTGTGTGGCGCTCAGCAGGTGTGTGTGGGGGGGCTCAAGCACGTGTGTCGTCAGGCAGGTGTGGAGACAGATTGGCGATCCGGTCCAACAGACTGACTGCAACAGCCTGTGAGAGAGGAGAGAGAGGAGATTGTGTTGATAGACTGCTTGTATTAAGACTGGGAGGTCAGTCGTCTAGGGCTAGCCTCGCGCAACTTTGCAGGGGGACTGGTGGTAGGAGGGGGACTGTCACTGACGAGGTTGGGAAGAGCCCCAGTAACACCTTCAGGGTCTCCTCTCATGCCATCCTCAGCGACTCTAATGGTCAGAAATTTCATGTAAATTCAATGCGTAATATTAATACTGTAGATTTTCTTTACAATGAGTACTTTTTAATAAGTTTAATAGTTTTAATTCAATAAGTAATGCTATAGCGAGGGTGACCGATAGAGTGACAGGCAAAAGAGAGGGGGGAGAGGGAGAGGGAGAGAGAGAGAGAGAGAGAGAGAGAGAGAGAGAGAGAGAGAGAGAGAGAGAGAGAGAGAGAGAGAGAGAGAGAGAGAGAGAGAGAGAGAGAGAGAGAGAGAGAGAGAGAGAGAGAGAGAGAGAGAGAGAGAGAGAGAGAGAGAGAGAGAGAGAGAGAGAGAGAGAGAGAGAGAGAGAGAGAGAGAGAGATAGGGAGACAGAGAGGGAGACAGAGAGAGAGAGACAGAGAGAGAGGCAGATAGAGAGACAGAGATAGATAGAGAAAGAGAGACAGAGAGAGAAAAGAGAAAGAGAAAATAGAGATAATGAGAGAAAAAAAGACGTGGAGATGGCAGGTCACATTGTGGCTGAGAAGACACCAGCGATGATCATAACTAGACTGCACACGGCGCATCAGACGGACCTGCACATGGGTGACAAGTCCCTAGAGTTCACAGATGAAACTGACATCTTGGGAATGAAGTTCGACTCTTCAGTGACAATGAAGAGTCACGTGCTTAACCTGGCCCAAAAGGCAGCCAGGAAGCTTACAGCTCTACGGCGCATCTCACACCTTCTTGACAGCTGGGGCTGCACAACCTTATATGAAGCACAAGTTCGCTCTCATCTAGAGTATGTACTCCTCTCCTGGACCCCCCCCCCCCCCATCATTCATCAGACTGTTGGACAAAGTGGAGAGACGGGCAAGAAGGCTTATCTCTAGTCTTGACCAAGTCTGGTGGGAACGGTCTGAACATCAGAGCCTGCAACACCGTCGGGACGTTGGTGGTCTTACTGTTATGTACAAGGCCAACATTCTCAAAGTTCCGCACCTGGCCCAACTCCGTGGACAACCAGTAGTTGCCGCCCGTAGCACTAGACTCTCAACCTTCATCAGTCTCATGCTGGAACTGACTTTCTCAAGAACATCACTCCATCAGCGATCATTCACTCCGAGGCTGACTCGCATCTGGAACTTGTTCGCCCAACAGATCACACGGGAGATCAGGTCACCTGACCACATGAAGGCTCTGGCACACAGTTGGCTACTGCCTCATTCTGCTCCTTATATCATTGTTACTTAGAGGCAAATTGTATTTCTAATTATGCATCCAACAAGCCCTTGAAATAAATGGGTCTCTAGGAGCAGGTTTCAACTGAGCTGAGATAGGGTTACAGCTCTTGCTTGCAGATTCACCAGGTTCCTGTTCCTTATATGACAGTTAATTTGTTTCAGAGAACATTTTCATTAAATAAATGTTTCTAGCAGAATGCTTCAGACAAGCTAAGGCAGGATAACAGCTCTTGCTTGCATTTGCACTTGGTCGACAACCCTAATGAATCCTAGTCTTAGTTTAAACAAATTCACACTAACTG
Organism: Procambarus clarkii; assembly: GCF_040958095.1. Lineage (NCBI taxonomy): Eukaryota > Metazoa > Arthropoda > Malacostraca > Decapoda > Cambaridae > Procambarus > Procambarus clarkii. Next base: position 6,357,725 of record NC_091201.1, read on the forward strand.
ATGCAGGGTAGTGAGGTGATAGTGACTACACTGATGAGGGAGAGTAGTGCTACCAGTGTGTAGCAGTGTCACCAGTGTTGGTGTGTGTGTAGCACAGTATCACCAGTGTTGGTGTGTGTAGCACAGTATCACCAGTGTTGGTGTAAGTAGCACAGTGTCACCAGTGTTGGTGTAAGTAGCACAGTGTCACCAGTGTTGGTGTAAGTAGCACAGTGTCACCAGTGTTGGTGTGTGTGTAGCACAGTGTCACCAGTGTTGGTGTGTGTGTAGCACAGTGTCACCAGTGTTGGTGTGTGTGTAGCACAGTGTCACCAGTGTTGGTGTGTGTAGCACAGTGTCACCAGTGTTGGTGTGTGTGTAGCACAGTGTCACCAGTGTTGGTGTGTGTGTAGCACAGTGTCACCAGTGTTGGTGTGTGTGTAGCACAGTGTCACCAGTGTTGGTGTGTGTGTAGCACAGTGTCACCAGTGTTGGTGTGTGTAGCACAGTGTCACCAGTGTTGGTGTGTGTAGCACAGTATCACCAGTGTTGGTGTGTGTAGCACAGTATCACCAGTGTTGGTGTGTGTAGCACAGTGTCACCAGTGTTGGTGTGTGTGTAGCACAGTATCACCAGTGTTGGTGTGTGTAGCAGTGTCACCAGTGTTGGTGTGTGTAGCAGTGTCACCAGTGTTGGTGTGTGTAGCAGTGTCACCAGTGTTGGTGTGTGTGTAGCACAGTGTCACCAGTGTAGGTGTAAGTAGCACAGTGTCACCAGTGTTGGTGTGTGTGTAGCACAGTGTCACCAGTGTTGGTGTGTGTGTAGCACAGTGTCACCAGTGTTGGTGTGTGTAGCAGAGTGTCACCAGTGTTGGTGTGTGTGTAGCACAGTGTCACCAGTGTTGGTGTGTGTAGCAGTGTCACCAGTGTTGGTGTGTGTGTAGCACAGTATCACCAGTGTTGGTGTGTGTAGCAGTGTCACCAGTGTTGGTGTGTGTGTAGCACAGTATCACCAGTGTTGGTGTGTGTAGCACAGTGTCACCAGTGTAGGTGTAAGTAGCACAGTGTCACCAGTGTTGGTGTGTGTAGCACAGTGTCACCAGTGTTGGTGTGTGTGTAGCACAGTATCACCAGTGTTGGTGTGTGTAGCAGTGTCACCAGTGTTGGTGTGTGTAGCAGTGTCACCAGTGTTGGTGTGTGTAGCAGTGTCACCAGTGTTGGTGTGTGTGTAGCACAGTGTCACCAGTGTTGGTGTGTGTAGCAGTGTCACCAGTGTTGGTGTGTGTAGCAGTGTCACCAGTGTTGGTGTGTGTAGCAGTGTCACCAGTGTTGGTGTGTGTAGCACAGTGTCACCAGTGTTGGTGTGTGTGTAGCACAGTATCACCAGTGTTGGTGTGTGTGTAGCACAGTGTCACCAGTGTTGGTGTAAGTAGCACAGTGTCACCAGTGTTGGTGTGTGTAGCACAGTATCACCAGTGTTGGTGTGTGTGTAGCACAGTGTCACCAGTGTTGGTGTGTGTGTAGCACAGTGTCACCAGTGTAGGTGTGTGTGTAGCACAGTGTCACCAGTGTTGGTGTGTGTAGCACAGTGTCACCAGTGTTGGTGTGTGTGTAGCACAGTGTCACCAGTGTTGGTGTGTGTAGCAGTGTCACCAGTGTTGGTGTGTGTGTAGCACAGTGTCACCAGTGTTGGTGTGTGTAGCAGTGTCACCAGTGTTGGTGTGTGTGTAGCACAGTATCACCAGTGTTGGTGTGTGTAGCACAGTGTCACCAGTGTTGGTGTGTGTGTAGCACAGTATCACCAGTGTTGGTGTGTGTAGCACAGTGTCACCAGTGTAGGTGTAAGTAGCACAGTATCACCAGTGTTGGTGTGTGTGTAGCACAGTATCACCAGTGTTGGTGTAAGTAGCACAGTGTCACCAGTGTTGGTGTAAGTAGCACAGTGTCACCAGTGTTGGTGTAAGTAGCAGAGTGTCACCAGTGTTGGTGTAAGTAGCACAGTATCACCAGTGTTGGTGTAAGTAGCACAGTGTCACCAGTGTTGGTGTAAGTAGCACAGTGTCACCAGTGTAGGTGTAAGTAGCACAGTGTCACCAGTGTTGGTGTAAGTAGCACAGTGTCACCAGTGTTGGTGTAAGTAGCACAGTGTCACCAGTGTTGGTGTAAGTAGCACAGTGTCACCAGTGTTGGTGTAAGTAGCACAGTGTCACCAGTGTTGGTGTAAGTAGCACAGTGTCACCAGTGTTGGTCTAAGTAGCACAGTGTCACCAGTGTTGGTGTAAGTAGCACAGTGTCACCAGTGTTGGTGTAAGTAGCACAGTGTCACCAGTGTTGGTGTAAGTAGCACAGTGTCACCAGTGTTGGTGTAAGTAGCACAGTGTCACCAGTGTTGGTGTAAGTAGCACAGTGTCACCAGTGTTGGTGTAAGTAGCACAGTGTCACCAGTGTTGGTGTAAGTAGCACAGTGTCACCAGTGTTGGTGTAAGTAGCACAGTGTCACCAGTGTTGGTGTAAGTAGCACAGTGTCACCAGTGTAGGTGTAAGTAGCACAGTGTCACCAGTGTTGGTGTAAGTAGCACAGTGTCACCAGTGTTGGTGTAAGTAGCACAGTGTCACCAGTGTTGGTCTAAGTAGCACAGTGTCACCAGTGTTGGTGTAAGTAGCACAGTGCGCATCTGCACTTCTTGGAAGCTCCTTCGCCGTGCATTGTAACGTATCCATTAAATAATTCTGAATATCAATAACAGCATTACAATATTCGACGATATCGTTACTACGAAGCAAGACAGCCATTACACTGGGGAGAGGGGAGGAAATTGTAGTGTATTATCAAAATACATTAGCTAATGTAGTATATCAATACAAGTGCAATTCTGGAGACTGTGTGCTCCGAAATGTATGTTGTATTGGACACACAACTGATATTCTTGGGAGACGTTTTACACGTAATTTGCAAGGAAGAGGAATTAAACACCATCACTCTCGACACCAATATACCATCCTGGGGGCCAGATTCACGAAGCAGTTACGCAAGCACATACGAACCTGTACATCTTTTCTTAATCTTTGGCGGCTTTGTAAACAATTATTAAACAGTTAATGAGCTCCGAAGCACCAGGAGGCTGTTTATAACAATAACAACAGTTGATTGGTAAGTTTTCATGCTTGTAAACTGTTTAATAAATGTAACCAAAGGCGTCAAAGATTGAGGAATGATGTACACGTTCGTAAGTGCTTGCGTAACTACTTCGTGAATCCGGCCACTGAATCGCCGGGACCTCGGAAAGTGAAGCATTATCATCAATTACACCAGTGATCAAAGAAGATTATGAACACTTTTGGCAATAATCATTCCTGAACTGGTCCCATTAGCTAACACTAAACAGCAGTCATCTGACAGCTGCTTAAGTAGTCTCATACCATAAATTTACGGGATATTCATGCCCGTGCAACCTCTTGGGTGGCTTAATCCTCATCACTCATACAACAGATGATCCTCCCATGTTGACGAGGCAGAGAGGCGTGAGGAACCTTTATAACTGGTGAAGGATCATATATTTTACGTGACTAACATGCCCGTGTTTACCCTGTGATCAAGTTAACATTAATCATAGAGCGAAGCATTTGGTTACGTGATCGCTGTCTAACATCTGAGGACAGTGCCCCACATACTCGAGGTTCCAATATAATGTTCCTAATGTCTTTTATCGATAAAACTTACCAAAATACCACGAGAGATATTAGTAATAATCCTTACCCATGGGCCAGTTTCAAGTGTGAAATGTGTAGTGTGTTTAACGTGGAGTTTTAGCGAGTATAATAAATGCTTAAGGAACATGGAAAAAAAAACAACAATTTAAGGGACTTGTACAGATATTTTAGGGTTTGTTGAAATGGATGGGGAGTTTAGGGATGGGGAGGAATAGGGGATCACCTACAGGGTGGGGATCAAGGGTGTGAGGGAGAGAAAGGGTGGGGAGAAGGGGGAGGGGAGAAGCAACCAGGGAGAAGTGTAGGGGAGGAAAAGGAGGGAGAACGAAGGACGAAGAGGGATGGGGATGAAGAGACAAGAAAAGATGGAACGGTGGAGGATAGGGAAATGCAGGTGACAGACGAGGAAGGGGCAAAATAGGGACTAAGATGGACGAGGGGGTTTAGGGGAAGAGGGGAAAGGGTGGAAATAGGGGTCAACAGACCCAGGTGCAGTAGGGGTAACAACTGAGAGGGTGGGAAAGAGTAGGGAAAGTATTATATCTAATATATATCCAAAAACATATATCAATAAGAGGAAATACCTGATTGGGTCCAAGGATAGAGGCTAGAAGCTTTGGGCTAGTCTCACCCAACTTTGCAGAGAAACATGGTCTGGGGTAAGGGATAGTCATAGGCTAATCGGAGTCGTCTTAAATTAGATACTTTAAGAAATATTATCATTTATAAAGGCGGGGGCAGATAGAGACACAGACACACAGTAGATAGATGGATGGATTTAAAGGGTAGAAGGATGAACTGATGACTAGAGGGATAGATGAATGGACAGACAGATTGACATATATGGATAGATGGACAGATGGATTTATAGACATATGGATAGATACATGGACATATGGATGGATAGATGGACAGATGGATTTATAAACATATGGATAGATACATGGACATATGGATGGATAGATGGGCAGACGGATAGATGGATGGAAAGATGGACAGATGGATTTATAGACAGATGGACATATGAATGGATAGATGGACAGATGAATAGATTCATGGATAGACGAACAGATGGATAGATGCATAGATAGGCAGATGAAGAGAAGGATGGATGCATAGATGGATGGATATATGGATAGATAGATTGGTAGATATATAGACAGTCAGCTATATAGATGGATAGGTGAATATATAGATGAATAGATGTATAGATAGTATAGATGGCTATAGATGGATAGATGCATATAGATGATTAGGTAGATGGCTATATATGAATATATAGATGGATATAGGTGAATATTGAGATGGATATAGATTAATATAGAGATGAATATAGATGAATAAATAGATGGCTATAGATGAATAGATAGATATAGATGAACAGATTGATGGACATAGATGAATAAGTAGATGGCCATATATGAATAGATAGATGGCTATAGATGAATAGATAGATGGCTAGAAGAATAGACGAGTAGATGGAATATAGATGGATGGATATGTGGATAGATAGAGGGAAAGACGGATGGAAAGAATGGGTGAATTGACGGACAGATGGGTGGATAGATGGATGGCTTGAAAGATAGATGGGTGGATTGACGTATGTGATATACCGTAAGTGGCATAACCTTGTATACCACATATGACAGACTAATCCTAGAGTATGCAGCTGTAGCCTGGAAACCATACTTTGTCAACCATACGACCGAGCTGAAGAAGACTCCAAGGAATACCACCAGACTAGTACCAGAACTAAGAGGCATGAGGCACGAGGAAACGCTGCGTGAATTGCACCTAACGTCGATGGAAGACAGAAGAGTTCGTGAAAGAACATGATCTCTACATACAAAATTCTCAAGGGGAATTGACTGGCAGGCTAAGGACGTTATTTAGCACGGGTGAAACACGAAGAAGGGAACACAGGTCGAAACTGAGTACCAAAATGAGACATTATAAAGACATTAAATTTATTAACTACTCTGCAATTTATAAACACTCCAGGAGTCGAGGTTCGAGTCCCCTTGAGCCCAGGTAAATCAAATAGACTGAAGCTTTTTCAGTGTCAGAGTAGTTAACAGGTGGAATACATTAGGCAGTGATGTGGTGGAGGCTGACTCCATACACAGTTTTAAATGTAGATATGATAGAGCTCCAAAACCAACCACCACCCGGCAACATAGTAAATCTGGCAGAATAGTAAATCTGGCAGACTGCTACTCCTGGCAGAGCGTGCTTCATGTAGCAGACAACTACTTCTTGCAGACTGCTTCCCCTAGCAAAGTACTATCCTTGGCAGACTGCTTAAACAGAAAAAGTTATACCCCTGGCAAAGTTCTGCCCCCCCCCCCCGCAGAGTGCTTTCCCTGGTAGACCACTACTCCTGCAGACCGCTACTCCTGAAAACCCACTACTCCTGCAGACCGCTACTCCTGGCAGACCACTACTCCTGCAGACCGCTACTCCTGGCAGACCACTACTCCTGCAGACCGTTACTCCTGCAGACCACTACTCCTGCAGACCGTTACTCCTGACAGACTGCTACTCATGGAAGACCGCTACTACTGGCAGACCGCTACTCCTGCAGACCGCTTCACCTGGCAGACCGCTTCTCCTGGCAGACCACTACTCCTGGAAGACCGCTACTCTTGGCAGACCGCTACTCCTGGCAGACAACTACTCCTGGAAGACCGCTACTCCTGGCAGACCACTACTCCTGGAAGACCGCTACTCCTGGAAGACCGCTACTCCTGGCAGACCACTACTCCTGCAGACCGCTACTTCTGGCAGACCACTAATCCTGCAGACTGCTACTCCTGGCAGACCACTACTCCTGCAGACCACTACTCCTGGAAGACCGCTACTCCTGGCAGACCACTACTCTTGGAAGACCGCTACTCCTGGCAAACCACTACTCCTGGAAGACCGCTACTCCTGCCAGACCACTACTCCTGCAGACTGCTACTCCTGGCAGACCACAACTCCTGCAGACCACTACTCCTGCAGACTGCCACTCCTGGAAGACCACTACTCCTGGCAGACCACTACTCCTGGAAGACCGCTACTCCTGGCAGACCACTACTCTTGGAAGACCGCTACTCCTGGCAGACCACTACTCCTGGCAGACCACTACTCCTGGAAGACCGCTACTCCTGGCAGACCACTACTCTTGGAAGACCGCTACTCCTGGCAAACCACTACTCCTGGAAGACCGCTACTCCTGGCAGACCACTACTCCTGCAGACTGCTACTCCTGGCAGACCACAACTCCTGCAGACCACTACTCCTGCAGACTGCCACTCCTGGAAGACCACTACTCCTGGCAGACCACTACTCCTGGAAGACCGCTACTCCTGGCAGACCACTACTCCTGGAAGACCGCTACTCCTGGCAGACCACTACTCTTGGAAGACCGCTACTCCTGGCAAACCACTACTCCTGGAAGACCGCTACTCCTGGCAGACCACTACTCCTGCAGACTGCTACTCCTGGCAGACCACAACTCCTGCAGACCACTACTCCTGCAGACCACTACTCCTGACAGACTGCAACTCCTGGAAGACCGCTACTCCTGGAAGACCGCTACTCCTGGCAGACCGCTACTCCTGCAAACCACTACTCCTGGCAGACCGCTTCTCCTGGCAGACCGCTACTCCTGGCAGACCACTACTCCTGGAAAACCGTTACTCCTTACAGAAAGCTACTCCTGGCAGACCACTACTCCTGGCAGACCGCTATTCCTGGCAGACTGCTACTCCTGGCAGACCACTACTCCTGGCAGACCGCTACTCCTGGCAGACCGCTACTCCTTACAGACCGCTACTCCTTACAGACCGCTACTCCTTACAGACCGCTACTCCTGGCAGACCACTACTCCTGGCAGACCGCTACTCCTTACAGACCGCTACTGCTTACAGACCGCTACTCCTGGCAGACCGCTACTCCTGGCAGACCACTACTCCTGGCAGACCACTACTCCTGGAAGACCGCTACTCCTGGCAGACCGCTACTCCTGGCAGACCGCTACTCCTGGCAGACCACGATTCCTGGCAGACCACGACTCCTGGCAGACCACGACTCCTGGCAGACCACGACTCCTGGCAGACCACGACTCCTGGCAGACCGCTACTCCTGGCAGACCGCTACTCCTGGCAGACCACTACTCCTGGCAGACCACTACTCCTGGAAGACCGCTACTCCTGGCAGACCGCTACTCCTGGCAGACCGCTACTCCTGGCAGACCACGATTCCTGGCAGACCACGACTCCTGGCAGACCACGACTCCTGGCAGACCACGACTCCTGGCAGACCGCTACTCCTGGCAGACCGCTACTCCTGGCAGACCGCTACTCCTGGCAGACCACTACTCCTGCAGACCGCTACTCCTGGCAGACCACTACTCCTGGCAGACCACTACTCCTGCAGACTGCTACTCCTGGCAGACCACTACTCCTGCAGACCGCTACTCCTGGCAGACCACTACTCCTGGCAGACCGCTACTCCTGGCAGACCACTACTCCTGGCAGACCGTTACTCCTGGCAGACCGCTACTCCTGGCAGACCGCTACTCCTAGCAGACCGCGACTCCTGGCAGACTGCGACTCCTGGCAGACTGCTAGTTCTGACAAACCGCTACTCCTGGCAGACCGATACTCCTGGCAGACCACTACTCCTGGCAGACCACTACTCCTTGCTTACCACGTCTCCTGGCAGACCACAACTCCTGGCAGACCACTACTCCTGGCTTACCAAGACTCCTGGCAGACCACGACTCCTAGCAGACCACGACTGGCAGACCACGACTCCTGGCAGATCACGACTGGCAGACCATGACTCGTGGCAGACCACGACTGGCAGACCATGACTCCTGGCAGATCACGACTGGCAGACCATGACTCGTGGCAGACCACGACTGGCAGACCATGACTCCTGGCAGATCACGACTTCTGGCAGACCACAACTGGTAGACGACTGGCAGACCACGACTGGTAGACCACCACTCCTGGCAGACGACGACTCCTGGCAGACCACGGCTGGCAGACGACGACTCCTGGCAGACGACGACTCCTGGCAGACCATGACTCCTGGCAGACCACGACTCCTGTCATACGACGACTGGCAGACGACGACTCCTGGCAGACCATGACTCCTGGCAGACCACGACTCCTGTCATACGACGACTGGCAGACGACGACTCCTGGCAGACGACGACTGGCAGACGACGACTCCTGGCATACGACGACTGGCAGACGACGACTCCAGGCAGACCATGACTCCTGGCAGACCACGACGGCAGACCACGACTGGCAGACCACAACTCATGGCAGACCACTACTGGCAGACTACTACTCATGGCAGACCGCTGCTCCTGGCAGACCGCTACTCCTGGCAGATCGCTACTCCTGGCAAACCACTACTCCTGGAAGACCGCTACTCCTGGCAGACCACTACTCCTGCAGACCGCTACTCCTGGCAGACCACTACTCCTGGCAGACCACTACTCCTGCAGACCGTTACTCCTGCAGACCACTACTCCTGCAGACCGTTACTCCTGGCAGACCACTACTCCTGTCAGACCGCTACTCCTGACAGACTGCTACTCATGGAAGACCGCTACTACTGGCAGACCGCTACTCCTGCAGACCGCTTCACCTGGCAGACCGCTTCTCCTGGCAGACCACTACTCCTGGAAGACCGCTACTCTTGGCAGACCGCTACTCCTGGCAGACAACTACTCCTGGAAGACCGCTACTCCTGGCAGACCACTACTCCTGGAAGACCGCTACTCCTGGAAGACCGCTACTCCTGGCAGACCACTACTCCTGCAGACCGCTACTTCTGGCAGACCACTAATCCTGCAGACTGCTACTCCTGGCAGACCACTACTCCTGCAGACCACTACTCCTGGAAGACCGCTACTCCTGGCAGACCACTACTCTTGGAAGACCGCTACTCCTGGCAAACCACTACTCCTGGAAGACCGCTACTCCTGCCAGACCACTACTCCTGCAGACTGCTACTCCTGGCAGACCACAACTCCTGCAGACCACTACTCCTGCAGACTGCCACTCCTGGAAGACCACTACTCCTGGCAGACCACTACTCCTGGAAGACCGCTACTCCTGGCAGACCACTACTCTTGGAAGACCGCTACTCCTGGCAGACCACTACTCCTGGCAGACCACTACTCCTGGAAGACCGCTACTCCTGGCAGACCACTACTCTTGGAAGACCGCTACTCCTGGCAAACCACTACTCCTGGAAGACCGCTACTCCTGGCAGACCACTACTCCTGCAGACTGCTACTCCTGGCAGACCACAACTCCTGCAGACCACTACTCCTGCAGACTGCCACTCCTGGAAGACCACTACTCCTGGCAGACCACTACTCCTGGAAGACCGCTACTCCTGGCAGACCACTACTCCTGGAAGACCGCTACTCCTGGCAGACCACTACTCTTGGAAGACCGCTACTCCTGGCAAACCACTACTCCTGGAAGACCGCTACTCCTGGCAGACCACTACTCCTGCAGACTGCTACTCCTGGCAGACCACAACTCCTGCAGACCACTACTCCTGCAGACCACTACTCCTGACAGACTGCAACTCCTGGAAGACCGCTACTCCTGGAAGACCGCTACTCCTGGCAGACCGCTACTCCTGCAAACCACTACTCCTGGCAGACCGCTTCTCCTGGCAGACCGCTACTCCTGGCAGACCACTACTCCTGGAAAACCGTTACTCCTTACAGAAAGCTACTCCTGGCAGACCACTACTCCTGGCAGACCGCTATTCCTGGCAGACTGCTACTCCTGGCAGACCACTACTCCTGGCAGACCGCTACTCCTGGCAGACCGCTACTCCTTACAGACCGCTACTCCTTACAGACCGCTACTCCTTACAGACCGCTACTCCTGGCAGACCACTACTCCTGGCAGACCGCTACTCCTTACAGACCGCTACTGCTTACAGACCGCTACTCCTGGCAGACCGCTACTCCTGGCAGACCACTACTCCTGGCAGACCACTACTCCTGGAAGACCGCTACTCCTGGCAGACCGCTACTCCTGGCAGACCGCTACTCCTGGCAGACCACGATTCCTGGCAGACCACGACTCCTGGCAGACCACGACTCCTGGCAGACCACGACTCCTGGCAGACCACGACTCCTGGCAGACCGCTACTCCTGGCAGACCGCTACTCCTGGCAGACCACTACTCCTGGCAGACCACTACTCCTGGAAGACCGCTACTCCTGGCAGACCGCTACTCCTGGCAGACCGCTACTCCTGGCAGACCGCTACTCCTGGCAGACCACGATTCCTGGCAGACCACGACTCCTGGCAGACCACGACTCCTGGCAGACCACGACTCCTGGCAGACCACGACTCCTGGCAGACCGCTACTCCTGGCAGACCGCTGCTCCTGGCAGACCGCTACTCCTGGCAGACCACTACTCCTGCAGACCGCTACTCCTGGCAGACCACTACTCCTGGCAGACCACTACTCCTGCAGACTGCTACTCCTGGCAGACCACTACTCCTGCAGACCGCTACTCCTGGCAGACCACTACTCCTGCAGACCGCTACTCCTGGCAGACCACTACTCCTGGCAGACCGCTACTCCTGGCAGACCACTACTCCTGGCAGACCGTTACTCCTGGCAGACCGCTACTCCTGGCAGACCACTACTCCTGCAGACCGCTACTCCTGGCAGACCACTACTCCTGGCAGACCACTACTCCTGCAGACTGCTACTCCTGGCAGACCACTACTCCTGCAGACCGCTACTCCTGGCAGACCACTACTCCTGGCAGACCGCTACTCCTGGCAGACCACTACTCCTGGCAGACCGTTACTCCTGGCAGACCGCTACTCCTGGCAGACCGCTACTCCTAGCAGACCGCGACTCCTGGCAGACTGCGACTCCTGGCAGACTGCTAGTTCTGACAAACCGCTACTCCTGGCAGACCGATACTCCTGGCAGACCACTACTCCTGGCAGACCACTACTCCTTGCTTACCACGTCTCCTGGCAGACCACAACTCCTGGCAGACCACTACTCCTGGCTTACCAAGACTCCTGGCAGACCACGACTCCTAGCAGACCACGACTGGCAGACCACAACTCCTGGCAGATCACGACTGGCAGACCATGACTCGTGGCAGACCACGACTGGCAGACCATGACTCCTGGCAGATCACGACTGGCAGACCATGACTCGTGGCAGACCACGACTGGCAGACCATGACTCCTGGCAGATCACGACTTCTGGCAGACCACAACTGGTAGACGACTGGCAGACCACGACTGGTAGACCACCACTCCTGGCAGACGACGACTCCTGGCAGACCACGGCTGGCAGACGACGACTCCTGGCAGACGACGACTCCTGGCAGACCATGACTCCTGGCAGACCACGACTCCTGTCATACGACGACTGGCAGACGACGACTCCTGGCAGACCATGACTCCTGGCAGACCACGACTCCTGTCATACGACGACTGGCAGACGACGACTCCTGGCAGACGACGACTGGCAGACGACGACTCCTGGCATACGACGACTGGCAGACGACGACTCCAGGCAGACCATGACTCCTGGCAGACCACGACGGCAGACCACGACTGGCAGACCACAACTCATGGCAGACCACTACTGGCAGACTACTACTCATGGCAGACCGCTGCTCCTGGCAGACCGCTACTCCTGGCAGATCGCTACTCCTGGCAGACCACTACTCATGGCAGACCACTACTCATGGCAGACCACTACTCATGGCAGACCGCTGCTCCTGGCAGACCGCTACTCCTGGCAGACCGCTGCTCCTGCAGACCGCTACTCCTGGCAGACCACTACTCATGGCAGACCGCTGCTCCTGGCAGACCACTACTCCTGGCAGACCGCTGCTCCTGCAGACCACTACTCCTGGCAGACCACTACTCATGGCAGACCGCTACTCCTGGCAGACCACTACTCATGGCAGACCGCTGCTCCTGGCAGACCGCTACTCCTGGCAGACCACTACTCATGGCAGACCGCTGCTCCTGGCAGACCGCTACTCCTGGCAGACCGCTGCTCCTGCAGACCGCTACTCCTGGCAGACCACTACTCATGGCAGACCGGTTCTCCTGGCAGACCACTACTCCTGGCAGACCGCTGCTCCTGCAGACCGTTACTCCCGGCAGACCACTACTCATGGCAGACCGCTGCTCCTGGCAGACCGCTACTCCTGGCAGACCACTACTCATGGCAGACCACTACTCATGGCAGACCGCTGCTCCTGCAGACCGCTACTCCTGCCAGACCACTACTCATGGCAGACCGCTACTCCTGGCAGACCGCTACTCCTGGCAGACCGCTACTCCTGGCAGACCACTACTCATGGCAGACCGCTGCTCCTGGCAGACCGCTACTCCTGGCCGACCGCTACTCCTGGCAGACCAGTACTCATGGCAGACCACTACTCATGGCAGACCGCTGCTCCTGGCAGACCGCTACTCCTGGCAGACCACTACTCATGGCAGACCGCTGCTCCTGGCAGACCGCTGCTTCTGCAGACCGCTACTCATGGCAGACCGCTGCTCCTGGCAGACCGCTGCTCCTGCAGACCGCTACTCCTGGCAGACCACTACTCATGGCAGACCGCTGCTCCTGGCAGACCGCTACTCCTGGCAGACCGCTGCTCCTGGCAGACCGCTACTCCTGGCAGACCGCTACTCCTGGCAGACCACTACTCATGGCAGACCGCTACTCCTGGCAGACCGCTGCTCCTGCAGACCGCTACTCCTGGCAGACCGCTACTCCTGGCAGACCACTACTTATGGCAGACCACTACTTATGGCAGACCACTACTCATGGCAGACCGCTCCCCCCCCCCCCCCCCCCCGCCTGCTGGCAGAGCTGGCAGATAAACATATGCCCGACAATGGACAATTAATTTCTTTATTTACAATTTATCATTGTTTAGTAATTATCTTACATCTGGTCAGTAATGTTTGGACGCGAGTGCGCACGCGCGCGCGACTCATGCAATAATGTTATTGGGTTCAGGAATTTTTAGCCGCGGCTGGAAGAGGCAGTGAAATAGTTAGAAATGAATAGCACGTAGTGAAAAATATTTGGTTTTATCTGTGAGAATGAATTATGTTTATAATAATATGGCGAAATATCTATACAAGCTCCTAATGAGCCTATGTAAGCCTATCCATATTAATACTGTTTTATCTCAGTCTTTTTAATCTTTAATCACTGCTATATCTTTCAATTCGTTTAATATAATGGTAGAGAAGTCGTGTTAGGTTCCTACCTGCAGCGGCTATAGGGTGTATTCCCGAGGGTTTTATATAATAGTAAATCACAGAGTCGGAGCACTGGTCAACACACGTCCACCCGCTAGCTCTGCGTGCAGCTGACTGAAGCCTCCGCCAGGGCGTCCTCTGTTATACTCTAACTCACGACGCCAGAGCCGAAACGGAGTTCGAATTCCGTTCCCTCATAATCCCACCATTTAAACCCGGCGTATGAACCGGTTTTTGTGGCCGAATTAGTATCCGGTAATTCAATTTGATCATTTGTTTCCCAAACGCTGAGAAATGAAGCAAACGGACCGGAAATAGGGCGATATTTTAGATAGCTTTGATATTTGAAGACAGAGATTCGCAGGCGGGAGTGACGTCAACACGCGCATGCGCAGGAACGTTCCTGAGGAAGAGTTCTGATAGCTTCCTTACTCACAACACAACTACGACCTGTGGCTCCTTGCCTCCCTCCTCCCCACCCTCCTAGTGCACGACTCAGAGGTGTTCCTGGCTGATGGCTGAGTGGATGAGGGCTGGCTGGTTAGGCTAACCCTTCCCATATATCCAAAATAGGATATTATGCAAATTACCAAATTGTAGAACTTAACAAACTAATCACTGAAGTCTTAAGACTGAAAATTTAACCTAAATCCAACATGCTTTATAATAGTTAAAATATACATTAAAGTTGACAAAATTGACTCTTTCTTTGGTGTTTTTTCTATACAACTTTTTTTTTTTAAACGCACTGAAAATATTACATACATACATTCACACAGAAATAAAAATGAAGAATTGAAAGAAATGAATATTCCGTCTTCACTTTTGCTGGCACATCATATGCTAACCAAATTAAATTATTTACATAGTAGAGAATTTAGGCTATTTTACTGTTTATAAAGGATTGTGGACGGGCTTTAAAAATGGACAAATTAACGTCCATAAAAAAACAGTACTGTCCAGCTGAAGGGAAGGGAACTATCAGGGGGGAAAATGCCAAGCCATTACGACTATATAGCACTGGGAAGGGATCAGGATAAGGATTTGGGATGGGACGGTGGGGAAGGAATGGTGCCCAACCACTTGGACGGTCGGGGATTGAACGCCGACCTGCATGTAGGGAGACGCAATGGAAATTGCCTGCTGGATGAAAGTTCTTGATAGTATGCGTGCAGTTCAATTGAAGGCATCAGCTGATGATATGGAGGCGGTAAGTGGATGAAGATGGCTGAAGGGTGGATGAATGAAGCTGTCTATGAATAAATATGCCTGGCAGATGGAGATATTGGATGGTTGAGGTAACTTGTGGATGAGCCAACTGATGTATGAGGCAACTGGTGGATGAAGGAAACTTATATATATATATATATATATATATATATATATATATATATATATATATATATATATATATATATATATATATATATATATATATATACGAAAACAATGGATTATATACTGGAGAGGTTTAAGTATCTGTTGTTACTTGAACACAATATTGTGGGAGGGAGCTGCCTCTTACCTGGAGGGAGCAAGTGATGGTATTATTAGCCAAGATGTAAACAATCTTTTGCCCTCCTTCTTCCCTTCCTCCTTCCTCTCTCTCTCTCTCTCGCTTTACCTTCCCTCCTTTCTTTCTACTCTCTTGGCTTTCCTCCCTTCCACTCTCTCTTTTACTCTTGCTCCCTTCCTCCCTCTCTTTCTCTTGCTCCCTTCCTCCTTCTCCATCTCTCTTTCCGTCCCTGCCTCACTTTCGATCTCTTGCACTCCTTCCTTCATTTCTTTTTCCCTCCATCCTTCTCTCTTTTGATCTCCCTCCCTTCCAAACTTCCTTCCTCCTTCCCCCTCTCTCCCTCCCTCCTTCCCCCTCCCTTTCTCTCTCTCTCTCCCCCCCCCCCCTCTCTCTCTCTCTCTCTCTCTCTCTCTCTCTCTCTCTCTCTCTCTCTCTCTCTCTCTCTCTCTCTCTCTCTCTCTCTCTCTCTCTCTCCCTCCCTCCCTCTCTCTCTCTCTCTCTCTCTCTCTCTCTCTCTCTCTCTCTCTCTCTCTCTCTCTCTCTCTCTCTCTCTCTCTCTCTCTCTCTCTCTCTCTCTCTCTCTCTCTCCCTCCCTCCCTCTCTCTCTCTCTCTCTCTCTCTCTCTCTCTCTCTCTCTCTCTCTCTCTCTCTCTCTCTCTCTCTCTCTCTCTCTCTCTCTCTCTCTCTCTCTCTCTCTCTCTCACTTTTTAACTAAGACTTGGGCTCATTAGGGCTGTCATATAAAGAACCTAATGAAACTGCAAGCAGGAGCTGTTATCCTACCTCAGCTCAGTTATCCTGCCTGCTCCTAGAGATCCATTTATTTCACGAGCTTATTATATGCGTCATTAGGAATAAACTTTATGTAGCTTAAGGTAACAATGATATAAGGAGCAGAATGAGGCAGTAGCCAACTGTGTGCCAGAGCCTTCATGTGGTCAGGTGACCTGATCTCCCGTGTATCAACCTGTTGGGCTAACAAGTTCCAGATGTGAGTCAGCCTCGGAGTGAATGATCGCTGATGGAGTGATGTTCTTGAGAAAGTCAGTTCCAGCATGAGGCTGTTGAAGGTTGAGAGTCTAGTGCTACGGGTGGCAACTACTGGTTGTCCACGGAGTTGGGCCAGGTGCGGAACTTTGAGAATGTTGGTCATGTACATAACAGTAAGACCACCAACGTCCCGACGGTGTTGCAGGCTCTGATGTTCAGACCGTTCCCACCAGACTTGGTCAAGACTAGAGATAAGCCTTCTTGCCCGTCTCTCCACTTTGTCCAACAGTCTGATGAATGATGGGGGGGGTCCAGGAGAGGGGTACATACTCTAGATGAGAGCGAACCTGTGCTTCATATAAGGGTGTGCAGCCCCAGCTGTCAAGAAGGTGTGAGATGCGCCGTAGAGCTGTAAGCTTCCTGGCTGCCTTTTGGGCCAGGTTAAGCACGTGACTCTTCATTGTCACTGAAGAGTCGAACTTCATTCCCAAGATGTCAGTTTCATCTGTGAACTCTAGGGACTTGTCACCCATGTGCAGGTCCGTCTGATGCGCCGTGTGCAGTCTAGTTATGATCATCGCTGGTGTCTTCTCAGCCACAATGTGACCTGCCATCTCCTGCCCCAGGTAGAAACCGCTGAAAGTTGGTGATTGATTATTCTTGCAATAATTGGCATTTCTTCTTTTCTGTGTGTGAGGGTTAGAGAGTAATTATCAGCATAGACTTGAGCTTCAGGAACGAGATGAAGCAGATAGTTGAAATAAACATTCCACAGAAGAGGCCCAGGAACACTACCCTGTGGAACACTGGCACCAATTAAGTGGTTTTCGGATTCTGCTCCATTGAGGACTACTCTTAGAGTCCGTTCTTGAAGGTAGTCCTTGATTAGGTCTAAACTGGAGCCTGAGATGCCTAGTGCTTGAAGCTTCACTACTAATCCAGAGTGCCAGACCCGATCAAAGGCACCTGTAATGTCTGGAGCAACAACACAGTTGATCTTGAACTCATCCAGTGACTGATGCCACTTAGTGGAGATCAGCAGCAGATCGGCCTTTTCTTAAACCATACTGTCGATCACATAGTAGCACATGATGGCAAAAATTATGAAATTTGCTGAGAGATTAATGTTTTGAGAATTTTACCAGTAATGGAGAGCAGCGACACTGGTCTGTAGTTACCAACCACTGAGCGGCTCTTCTTTTTGTGTACTAGAACAACGTCTGCCTTCTTCCATAAGGAGGGCCACCTTCCTTGAGACAGACAGAGTTGGTAGAGGCAGGTGAGAGGTGGAGCCAACAGGTCAGCGCAGCTGCGTAGTAGTCTTGGACTGATCTTATCTAGCTCTCTCTCTGTCTCTCTGTCTCTCTCTCTCTCTCTCTCTCTCTCTCTCTCTCTCTCTCTCTCTCTCTCTCTCTCTGTCTCTCTCTCTCTCTCTCTCTCTCTCTCTCTCTCTCTCTCTCTCTCTCTCTCTCTCTCTCTCTCTCTCTCTCTCTCTCTCTCTCTATCTCTCTCTCTGTCTCTCTCTCTCTCTCTCTCTCTCTCTCTCTCTCTCTCTCTCTCTCTCTCTCTCTCTCTCTCTCTCTCTCTCTCTCTCTCTCTCTCTCTCTCTCTCTCTCTGTCTCTCTGTCTCTCTCTCTCTCTCTCTCTCTCTCTCTCTCTCTCTCTCTCTCTCTCTCTGTCTCTCTCTCTCTCTCTGTCTCTCTCTCTCTCTCTCTCTCTCTCTCTCTGTCTCTCTGTCTCTCTCTCTCTCTCTCTCTCTCTCTCTCTCTCTCTCTCTCTCTCTCTCTCTCTCTCTGTCTCTCTCTCTCTCTCTCTCTCTCTCTGTCTCTCTCTCTCTCTCTCTCTCTCTCTGTCTCTCTCTCTCTCTCTCTCTCTCTCTCTCTCTCTCTCTCTCTCTCTCTCTCTCTCTCTCTCTCTCTCTCTCTCTCTCTCTCTCTCTCTCTCTCTCTCTCTCTCTCTCTCTCTCTCTCTCTCTCTCTCTCTCTCTCTCTCTCTCTCTCTCTCTCTCTCTCTCTCTCTCTCTCTCTCTCTCTCTCTCTCTCTCTCTCACTCTCTCTCTCTCTCTCTCTCTCTCTCTCTCTCTCTCTCTCTCTATCGCTATCTCTCCTTCTCTCTCTTGTCATCCCTTCCACCTTCTTTCTCATCGTCTATCTCACTCCCTCTCTCTCTCAATCTTGCCCTGTTTCCCCTCTCTCCTGCTCCTCACTCTCTCTCTTACTGTTCCCTTCCCTTCCTCATCTCTCTCTTCCTCTCCCTATCTCACTCCTGCACCCCATCCCTTTTTCTCCCTCTCTCTTGCCCTTCCTCCCTGTCTCCTTCGGCCCCTCTCTCTCTCCCTCTCTCTCTCCTAACCTCCCTCTCTTGTCATCTTTGTTAGTATCATATTCCATAATTTACCCTCATCCATGAACTATCTCCATCAGTGTTCTCTATACAACGGCCTCTTTTTTGGGGTTTAGTGTTCTCTAGAGAACACTAGAGTTCTCTCTTGTTAAGGTTAGTGTTCCCTAGAGCACAACCGTCAAAGTCATACCAGTGAGCTGTGTGGACCTGACGTGGCTACACACGGCTTGACATATGACCGGGACCCATCCGGAAGGAGGGCCTAAGTGCACGGGGACGTCCCCGTATGATCCGGAGTCTTCACACGGCTTAACATATGACCAGGACCCATCCGGAAGGAGTCCCTTAGGGCACGGGGAAGTCCCCGTATGATCCGGAGTCTTCACACGGCTTAACATATGACCGGGACCCATCCGGAAGGAGGCCCTCAGGGCAGAGGGACGTCCCCGTATGATCCGGAGTCTTCACACGGCTTAACATATGACCAGGACCCATCCGGAAGGAGGCCCTCAGGGCAGAGGGACGTCCCCGTGTGATCTGGAGTCGACTCCTCCAAATGCGTTTTTTCCGGTGGCGTCTCCAACAGCCGCAGCTTTAAGTCGAGGGGCGGAGCGGTGCGCAGGTGAGAGGGAGCCTGGCGATCGATGCCTCCCCATCACGTAGGTGCTGACGGCGGCTCTGAATGAGGGAGGGAGGGGCATGGAGGGAGAGAGGGAGAGAGAGGGAGAGAGAGGGAGGGAGGGAAGGCAACAAGGGCGTGGCTCAGCAAGTGGCTTTCCTAGAACACGTAGGCCAACTGTGAGTCAGCTGCACACACAGAGGGCTGTAACGCAGCTGCGCACACATGCGCCAGGAACCGCATGTAACGCGCACCACCAGCTGGATTCAAGAAGACAAAGACACAGCTACACGAGCTGAAACAGCGAAACAAGTACAAACGAAGGGTTGACCTCGGGGACAATAGCAACAAAAACAGGTGTTTCTTTACTGAAACAAACACCCGCACAACGGACATTACCAGTCTGACAATACTAGGCACCAAGGGATAGAGCTGAGGCAGCTAGTGTGAGACTAGAGGTAACTAGGGGCGGGCGTGGTGAAGTCTGGTGCTGGTGGTCCACTGGTCCAGGGGGGTCACCGGGTCCACTGGTCCAAGGGGGAGGGTGACCGGGTCCACTGGTCCAGGGTGAGGTAACCGGGTCCACTGGTCCAGGGGGCGTGACCGGGTCCACTGGTCCAAGGGGGAGGGTGACCGGGTCCACTGGTCCAGGGTGAGGTGACCGGGTCCACTGGTCCAGGGGGGAGGGTGACCGGGTCCACTGGTCCAGGGGGGAGGGTGACCGGGTCCACTGGTCCAGGAGGGGGGGTGACCGGGTCCACTGATCCAGGGGGGTGACCGGGTCCACTGGTCCAGGGGGGTGACCGGGTCCACTGGTCCAGGGGGGGTGACCGGGTCCACTGGTCCAGGGGGGTGACCGGGTCCACTGGTCCAGGGGGGGGTGACCGGGTCCACTGGTCCAGGGGGGTTCACCGGGTCCACTGGTCCAGGGTGAGGTGACCGGGTCCACTGGTCCAGGGGGGGTGACCGGGTCCACTGGTCCAGGGGAGGGATGACCGGGTCCACTGGTCCAGGGGGGGGGGTGACATTACCAGACTCGTTAAAGGGAATTAGTATGAATAAATGATTTAGTCCTTTATTATGCCCCCCATACCAGACCCGAGGGCGCCGCTGGAAAAGATTATAGCGGCACATAATGGGTCCAGGCACTGAACCCCACAATTCACTTAGCTAAGCAGGTAACAATTATGTGAATGTAGTTACACAATTTTAATACATATATCAATAGCTTTATATATCACAAATGGTTCAAGAAGTGGCCCATCACAGTATACCAAGCAGTTTACATGTACGGTGAGTCAGTCACACAGTTACTAGTCTTGCTCCACACCCACCCAACTGGGCGGCAGCTGCACACTCATGTGCAGGCTGCACTTACGGTAATTCTTGGCAGTGCAGCATTGCGAATGAACAACTTACACATTTCTTGGAGACGAGGAATTACAATAACGTGGCTGAAATATGTTGACACAAACCACACAGAGAATCGATTGTGAATCGACTTGGGAATGGTCCAGGACGGAGCGAAACATCGTCGTCCCTTCACTTTCTCGTGTGTAGTCTAGTCAACACATTCCTTGGACACCATTGATTGTGTTGTCTCTGACTTCCGCCATTGTTTCCACATGCCATTACTTAGTGACAGGAAGTATGTGAACAGTTCTGCAGGCAGTTTATACTTAATCATAGTCTCCATCAACATGGAGTGTAAGTTACTAGAGGTACTTGTAGCCGAGCCTGACCCTGGCAGAGGCACCATCTAGAAATCCGCTAACCTTATTGGCTGGTGCAAAGATGTGCTGTTCTTCCTGCATGATAGAGTGGTGAAAGATGTGGCGCCAATCTTCAAGATGTTTAACTCATTTATTTTTAACTATTGTCCAATTACTTTCACGATTATTGATGGAAAGTTGCTTGAATGATTAATCGCCAAGAACAATTCTCTTTCATCTTGAAAAACATAGTTTAGATAATGGCTTCAAAACATGGGTTTTATTGCCCCTGTGTTAAAAGAACCTTCTCTCATTCCTTTCCAATATATTTAAAACTGTTGACAACTGATGTTATTGCAACCTACTATACCTTGCCCTTGACCCAGCCTTTGACAGTGAGCCTCAACTGAGACTCGTTAGAAAGATTCCTTCAACAAGAGGTGTTTGCGCCAGAGGTTCTTTGTTCCAAACAAATCAAAGAGTCGCCGTAAATAGTCAAGCGAGAGTAGGAAACCATTGAAAGTGAAGGGTTCCAAACCTTCATGTGTATGTGCATGCATATATATATATATATATATATATATATATATATATATATATATATATATATATATATATATATATATATATATATATATATATATATATATATATATATATATATATATATATATATATATATATATATATATATATATATATATATATATATTAGTATATTTTGGTAGCAGTCTTTCCTGTAGACATATATTATTAAATATGACCGAAAAAGTATGATTAATAATTCTAACACGAATTTTCTCAATCCTTCGTACATTTCTTTTCACTGTTGGAGGTAATTCAAAAATCAATTCGCCAAAATTCATTTTTATTTCTAGTCTGACGCGACACGAGCGCGTTTCGTAAAACTTATTACATTTTCAAAGACTTTAGTTTACAAATACACAACTGAATAGAACTTACACATCTCCGATTTTGTTTATATCTACATTTGAGTGAGGTGGATGGGGTGAGGTGGCATTAATAAGGTATTAATTTCATCAACACAAGACAGAACAAGAGGTGGCATTAATAGGGTATTAATTTCATCAACACAAGACAGAACACGAAACAATGGGTATTGAAATGGAAGCGATTGTAGAAAGCCTATTGGTCCACATTTCTTGATGCTTCTATATTGGAGCGGAGTCTTGAGGTGGGTAGAATATAGTTGTGCATTAATTGGCTGTTGATTGCTGGTGTTGACTTCTTAATGTGTAGTGCCTCGCAAACGTCAAGCCGCCTGCTATCGCTGTATCTATCGATGATTTCTGTGTTGTTTACTAGGATTTCTCTGGCGATGGTTTGGTTGTGGGAAGAGATTATATGTTCCTTAATGGAGCCCTGTTGTTTATGCATCGTTAAACGCCTAGAAAGAGATGTTGTCTTGCCTATATACTTGGGTTTTTTGGAGCTTACAGTCCCCAAGTGGGCATTTGAAGGCATAGACAACGTTGGTCTCTTTTAAAGCGTTCTGCTTTGTGTCTGGAGAGTTTCTCATGAGTAGGCTGGCCGTTTTTCTGGTTTTATAGTAAATCGTCAGTTGTATCCTCTGATTTTTGTCTGTAGGGAAAACGTTTCTATTAACAATATCTTTCAGGACCCTTTCCTCTGTTTTATAAGCTGTGGAAAAGAAGTTCCTGTAAAATAGTCTAATAGGGGGTATAGGTGTTGTGTTAGTTGTCTCTTCAGAGGTTGCATGGCGTTTCACTTTCCTTCTTATGATGTCTTCAACGAAATATATATATATATATATATATATATATATATATATATATATATATATATATATATATATGCACTTCTCAGCCTACTATGCAAGGCCCGATTTGCCTAATAAGCCAAGTTTTCCTGAATTAATATATTTTCTCTAATTTTTTTCTTATGAAATGATAAAGCTACCCATTTCATTATGTATGAGATCAATTTGTTTTTATTGGAGTTAAAATTAACGTAGATATATGACCGAACCTAACCAACCCTACCTAACCTAACCTAACCTAAGCTATCTTTATAGGTTAGGTTAGGTTAGGTAGCCGAAAAAGTTAGGTTAGGTTAGTTTAGGTAGGTTAGGTAGTCGAAAAACAATTAATTCATGAAAACTTGGCTTATTAGGTAAATCGGGCCTTGATATATATATATATATATATATATAAATATATATATATATATATATATATATATATATATATATATATATATATATATATATATATATATATATATATATATATATATATATATATGAGTGTGTGTGTAAATCACGAAAATTAACACACGAAGAAAAATGTGACAGTTTCAGACCATGGAGAAAGAAATGAAACAGGAATTTCCTTATTAAGTGCTTTCATATATAATAATATATCGTGAGAAGAAATAGAGTGAAGACCATTTCGTGACTTTTTGATGTGTAGTGCCTCGCTGATGTCGAGTCGCCTGCTATCGCTGTATCTATCGATGATTTCTGTGTTGCTTGTTGAGGTTTCTCTGATGATGGTTTGCTTGTGAGAAGAGATTATATGTTCCTTGATGGAGCCCTGTTATTTGTGCATTGTTAATCGTCTAAAGAGACGTTGTTGTCTTGCCTATATACTGAGTTCTTTTGGGCTTATAGTCTCCAAGTGGGCGTGTGAAGGCATAGACGATGTTGGTTTCCTTCAAGGCGTTCTGTTTGGTGTCTGGCGAGTTTTTCATGAGTAGGTTGTCCGTTTTTTTTTTTTTTTTGTAAATTGTCAATTGTATTTTCTGATTTTTGTCTGTAGGGATAACGTTCCTATTAATAATATCTTTCAAGACCCTTTCCTCCGTTTTATGAGAAGTAGAAAAGAAGTTTATGTAAAACAATCGAATAGTGGGTACAGGTGTTGTGTTAGTTGACTCTTCAGAGGTTGCATGGCGTTTCACCTTTCTTATTATGATGTCTTCAACATAACCGTTAGAGAAGCCTTTGTTGACTAGGACCTGCCTTACCCTACAGAAATCTTTATCGACTTGCTTCCATCCTGAGCTGTGACTGAGAGCCAGGTCGACGTAAGCGTTGACAACACTCCTCTTGTACCTGCTTGGACAGTCATTATTGGCATTGAGGCACATTCCTATGTTCGTTTCCTTAGTGCAGATTACAATGTGGAAGATTCCGTTCTATTCCGTGATTGTTACATCTAGAAGGGGCAGCTTCCAATCATTCTTCAACTCGTAAGTGAAACTTAACACAGAATTTAGCTCAAATGCCTCCTTCAGCTGCTGCAGACGTCTAACGTCAGGTACCTGCATAAAAATGTCGTCAACATACCTGCAGTATATGGCCGGTTTCAAGTCCATGTCAACAGTCTTCTCCATGTCCATGTTTGTCCAGTCCATGTCTTCTGCTCTATGGTACCCATGTAGAAGTTCGCAAACAGAACACCTAGGGGAGAACCCATGGCGACCCCATCTACTTGTTTACACATGTGCCCATCTGGACTCAAGAAGGGTGCCTCTTTAGTGCAGGCTTGGAGTACCTTTCTTCGTATGTTTTCTAGTATGTCAAGAGGAGTACAGGCCGGATCACGATACACTCTGGCTGCTATCATCCCGATTGTTTCATCCACAGGTACATTGTTAAACAGTGATTCTATGTCCAACGAGGCTCTTATCCCTGTGACCCGTGCTCCCTATCTTGAGATGATTTCGGAGCTTAGTGTCCCCGCGGCCCGGTCCTCGACCAGGCCTCCACCCCTAGAAAGCAGCCCATGACAGCTGACTAACTGCCAGGTACCTAATTTACTGTTAGGTAATAGGGGCATCAGGGTGAAAGATACTCTGCCCATTGTTTCTCGCCGGCGCCCGGGATCGAACCCGGGACCACAGGATCACGCATCCAGTGTTCTGTCCGCTCAGCTACCGGCTCACCAGCTCAGTGCAGTAAGTCAACGAATTCCTTTGGAGGCGTCAGACTGAAAGCACAAGGCACATAAGGAGTCAGCAAGCAGTTGAGTCGCTAAGCCAGTCTGTACGTGGGTGTGGGTATCTGTCTGATGATTGGCTGAAGTAGGTTTCCAGGCTTGTGGGTCTTGACATTTCCATATGAATACCCAAGTTTGTATTCCTCAATAACCTTTGGCAGGTGGAGTCCGGATTTCTTGGCGTTCACAGATTCGATCAATCTGTTTACCTTTGTTTTCAATTCAGCTGAAGTGTCCTTCGTTACCCTTTGGAATTTAGTTTGGTCGGAGAGTATGAGGTTCATTTTTGCCAGATATTCTTCTTTTTTAAGAATAATGTATATTAGTGACTTGTCACCTCTCCTGACGACTATCTCCTTATTCTCACGAAGGCTCTTAGCTGCCACTTTGAGAGCTCCGGAGACAGTATGGTGCTTCTATAGTTACTTCATATCTTTCCTCCTTCTGCAATAAGTTCCGCTTGCAAGGTGTCCAAATAATGTTGTCAGTTTCTTGATTATCCTGGTTTCGGTGCTGTGGTGATGTCGATCTGTGAGGATGTCGAGGTGTTGGTCGACTCGAGTACGGAGGTCTTCGTCGATGTTGGTGTTTCTCCATTGGTCTGTAGCATGAAGTAGTTGCGCTTTGCAATCGTTGATCTCATTTTCTACCTTGTGTATGTGATTTCGAATCAGATGTTGGGGATATTTTATCGTGAAGGCTTGATTTCTTGCTGCTGGGTCGTGTGTTTTAATATTAGTATATTTTGGTAGCAGTCTTTCTTGTAAACATATGTTGTTGAATATGACTGAAAGGGTAAGATTAATAATTCTAACACGAATCTTCTCAATATTTCTTACGTTTTTCTTCACTGTCGAGGGTAATTGAAAAATTAACTTCCCAAAATTCATTTTTTACATTTTTATTCTTGATCTGACGCCTAAAAGTGTTTCGTAAGGCATCTTACATTTTCAAAGACTGGTTTACACATAACATACATCATGCTTATATTTGTTTTGGGTGAGGTGATATGACACAAAAGTTTTGGGTGAGATGGGTATAAACTGGGTATGAAAACGTAATACTGGAAGTAACTACAGAAGGCCTATTGGCCCATACTTTCTCTTGCTGCTTCTATGTTTGTTCGGGGTCTTGAAGTGGATAGAATATAGTGCATTAATTGACTGTTGATTGCTGGTGTTGACTTTTTGATGTGTAGTGCCTCGCAGATGTCGAGCCTCCTGCTATCGCTGTATCTATCGATGATTTCTGTTGTTTGTTAAGATTTCTCTGCTGATGGTCTGGTTGTGGGAAGAGATTACATGTTCCTTGATGGAGCCCTGTTGCTTATGCATCGTTAATCGCCTGGAAAGAGACGTTGATATCTTACTTACATACTGAGTTCTGTGAGGCTTACAGTCCCCAAGTGGGCATTTGAAGACATAGACCATATTGGTTTCCTTCAAGGCGTTCTGCTTGGTGTCTGGGGAGTTTTCCATGAGTAGTTTGTCCGTTTTTTTGTTTGTTTTTGTTGTAAATTGTCAATTGTAGTTTCTGATTTTTGTCTGTTGGGATAACGTTCTTATTAATATTTGCTATTATTAATAGGAACATTATCCCAACAGACAAAAATCAGAAAATACAATTGACAATTTACAGTTCCTATTAATTGACAATTGACAATTAACGTTCCTATTTATAATAGTTATTATTAATATGAATATATTCTCGTTGATGAAAAACACCCCCCCCGCA
Organism: Procambarus clarkii; assembly: GCF_040958095.1. Taxonomy (NCBI): domain Eukaryota; kingdom Metazoa; phylum Arthropoda; class Malacostraca; order Decapoda; family Cambaridae; genus Procambarus; species Procambarus clarkii. Next base: position 6,384,608 of record NC_091201.1, read on the forward strand.
AGCACCTAATTTTGCTTGCGGGGGTTGAGCTCTGCTCTATCGGCCCGCCTCTCAATTGTCAATTAATCACCTGTTACTAACTACTAATTAACAATTTTTTTTCACGAACACACTCCCCGAGGAAGCAGCCCGTAGCAGCTGACTAACTCCAAGGTACGTATTTACTGCTAGGTAACAGGGGTCATCAGGGTGAAGGAAACTCGGCCCATTTGTTTTTCCGCCGGCTGCCGGGATCGAACCCGGGACCACAGGATCACGTGTGCAGCGTGCTGTCCGCTCGGCCATCGGCCGAGTGTGTGTGTGTGTGTGTGTGTGGGTGTGTGTGTGTGTGTGTGTGTGTACTCATCTAATTGTACTCACCTAGTTGTGCTTGCGGAAGTTGAGCTTTGGCTCTTTGATCCCGCCTCTCAACTGTCAATCAACTGATGTACAGATTCCTGAGCCTACTTGGCTCTATCATTTCTACAGTTGAAAATGTGTATGGAGTCAGCCTCCACCACATCACTTCCTAGTGCATTCCATTTACTAAGTACTCTGACACTTAAAAAGTTCTTTCTAATGTCTCTGTGGCTCATGTGGGTACTCAGCTTCCACCTGTGTCGCCTTGTGCGTGTGCCACCCGTGTTAAATAATCCATCCTTGTCCACCCTGTCAATTCCCCTGAGAGTTTTGTATGTGGTGATCATGTCTCCCCTAGCTCTTCTGTCTTCCAGCGACGTGAGGTGCAGTTCACGTAGTCTGCCCTCATAACTCATGCCTCTTAGTTCTGGGACTAACCTAGTGGCATACCTCTGAACTTTTTCCAGCTTCGTCTTGTGCTTGATTAGGTACGGACTCCATGCTGGGGCTGCATACTCCAGGATTGGCCTTACATATGTGGTATACAAGGTTCTGAAGGATTCCTTACACAGGTTTCTGAAAGCAGTTCTGATGTTAGCCAGCCTCGCATAGGCCGCTGATGTTATTTTTTGATGTGGGCTTCAGGAGACAGGTTTGGCGTGATATCAACTCCCAGATCTTTCTCTCTGTCCGTTTCGTGAAGGACTTCATCTCCCATTCGGTATTCAGTGACTGGCTTCCCAGTTCCTCCTCCTAGTTTCATTACCTTACATTTACTTGGGTTGAAATTTAGTAGCCATTTGTCGGACCATTCCTTCAGTTTGTCTAGGTCATCTTGTAGCCTCATACTATTCTCCTCTGTCCTGATCCTCCTCATAATTTTCGCGTCATCAGCAAACATCGAGAGGAACGAGTCAATTCCTTCTGGAAGATCATTTACATATATCAGAAACAGTATAGGTCCAAGGACTGACCCCTGTGGGACTCCACTAGTGACTCTCCGCCATTCCGAGACCTCACCTCTCACGGTGACTCGCTGTGTCCTGTTGCTTAGGTACTCTCTTATCCAGTGGAGTACCTTCCCTTTCACTCCTGCCTGCATCGCCAGTTTGTGCACTAGTCTCTTATGTGGTACTGTGTCAAAAGCTTTCTGGCAGTCCAGAAATATGCAGTCTGCCCAGCCCTTTCTCTCTTGCCTGATTTTTGTTGCCTGGTCATAGAACTCAATTAATCCTGTTAGGCATGATTTACCATCCCTAAACCCATGTTGATGTTGTGTTACAAAGTTCTTTTGCTCCAGATGTTCCACTAGCTTTTTTCGCACAATCTTTTCCATCATCTTGCATGGGATGCAAGTTAGGGACACTGGTCTGTAGTTCAGTGCTACACACCCCAGGAAGCAGCCCGTGACAACTGACTAACTCCCAGGTTTCCCTCTACTGCTAGGTAACAGGGGCCTAGGGTGAAGAAAACTCTGCCCATTGTTTCTCGCGGCGCCCGAGACCGAACCCGGGACCACAGGATCACGTGGCCAGCGTGCTGTCCGCTCGGTTACCGGCCGAGTTTGTGTGTTTACTCACCTAGTTGTACTCACCTAGTTGCGCTTATGGGGGTTGAGCTCTGGCTCTTTGGTCCCGTCTCTCAACCGTCAATCAACAGGTGTACAGGTTCCTGAGCCTATTGGGCTCTATCATATCTACACTTGAAACTGTGTATGGAGTCAGCCTCCACCACATTACATCCTAATGCATTCCATTTGTCAACCACTCTGACACTAAAAAATTTTTTTCTAATATCTCTGTGGCTCATTTGTGTACTCAGTTTCCACCTGTGTCCCCTTGTGCGTGTTCCCCTTGTGTTAAATAGTCTTCTGTCTTCCAACGAAGTGAGGTTTAATTCCCGTAGTCCCTCGTAGCTCATACCTCTCAGCTCGGGTACTAGTCTGGTGGCAAACCTTTGAACCATTTCCAGTTTATTATTATGCTTCACTAGATATGGACTCCATGTTGGAGCCGCATACTCCAGGATTGGTCTGACATATGTGGTATATAATGTTCTGAAAGATTCCTTCACAAGTTTCTAAAGACGGTTCTTTTGTTAGCCAACCTGGCGTATGCTGCTGATGTTATCCTCTTGATATGAGCTTCAGGGGACAGGTCTGGCGTGATATCAACCCCCAGTTCTTTCTCTCTGACTCTTGAAGTATTTCATCTCCCAAATGATACCTTGTATCTGGTCTCCTGCTTCCTACCCCTATCTTCATTACATTACATTTGCTTGGATTAAACTCTAACAGCCATTTGTTCGACCATTAATACAGCTTGTCCAGGTCTTCTTGAAGCCTCAAGCTGTCCTCCTCTGTCTTAATCCTTCTCATAATTTTGGCGTCGTCAGCAAACATTGAGAGGAATGAGTCTATACCATCTGGGAGATCATTCACGTGTATCAGAAACAGGATAGGTCCAAGTACAGAGCACTGTGGGACTCCACTGGTGACTTCACGCCATTCTGAGGTCTCACCCCTCACTGTAACTCTCTGCTTCCTATTGCTTAGGTACTCCCTTATCCACTGGAGCGCCCTACCAGTTACTCCTGCCTGTTTCTCCAGCTTATGCATCAACCTTTTATGGGGTACTGTGTCAAAGGCTTTCCGACAGTCCAAAAAAATGCAGTCAGCCCATCCTTCTCTTTCTTGCTTAATCTTTGTCACCTGATCATAGAATTCTATCAAGCCTGTAAGGCAAGATTTACCCTCCCTGAACCCATGTTGATTGGTTGTTACGAAGTCCCTTCTCTATAGATGTGTTACTAGGTTTTTTCTCACAATCTTCTCCATCACCTTGCATGGTAAACAAGTTAAGGACACTGGCCTGTAGTTCAGTGCCTCTTGTCTGTCACCCTTTTTAAATATTGGTACTACATTAGCAGTCTTCCATATTTCTGGTAGGTCTCCCGTTTCCAGTGACCTACTATACACTATGGAGAGTGGCAAGCTAAGTGCTCCTGCACACTCTTTCAATACCCATGGTGAGATTCCATCCGGCCCAACAGCTTTTCTCACATCCAGCTCCAATGTGTGTGTGTGTGTGTGTGTGTGTGTGTGTGTGTGTGTGTGTGTGTTTGTGTGTGTGTGTGTGTGTGTGTGTGTGTGTTTGTGTGTGTGTGTGTGTGTGTGTGTGTGTGTGTGTGTGTGTGTGTGTGTGTGTGTGTGTGTGTGTGTGTGTGTGTGTGTGTGTGTGTGTGTGTGTGTGTGTGCATGTGTGTGTGTGTGTGTGTGTGTACTCACCTAGTTGTACTCACCTAGTTGTGTTTGCGGGGGTTGAGCTCTGGCTCTTTGGTCCCGCCTCTCAACCGTCAATCAACAGGTGTACAGATTCCTGAGCCTATCGGGCTCTGTCATATCTACACTTGAAACTGTGTATGGAGTGAGCCTCCACCACATCACCCCCTAATGCATTCCATTTGTCAACCACTCTGACACTAAAAAAGTTCTTTCTAATATCTCTGTGGCTCATTTGGGCACTCAGTTTCCACCTGTGTCCCCTTGTGCGTGTTCCCCTTGTGTTAAATAGACTGTCTTTGTCTACCCTATCAATCCCCTTCAGAATCTTGAATGTGGTGATCATGTCCCCCCTAACTCTTCTGTCTTCCAGCGAAGTGAGGTTTAATTCCCGTAGTCTCTCCTCGTAGCTCATACCTCTCAGCTCGGGTACTAGTCTGGTGGCAAACCTTTGAACCTTTTCCAGTTTAGTCTTATCCTTGACTAGATATGGACTCCATGCTGGGGCTGCATACTCCAGGATTGGCCTGACATATGTGGTATACAAAGTTCTGAATGATTCTTTACACAAGTTTCTGAATGCCGTTCGTATGTTGGCCAGCCTGGCATATGCCGCTGATGTTATCCGCTTGATATGTGCTGCAGGAGACAGGTCTGGCGTGATATCAACCCCCAAGTCTTTTTCCTTCTCTGACTCCTGAAGAATTTCCTCTCCCAGATGATACCTTGTATCTGGCCTCCTGCTCCCTACACCTATCTTCATTACATTACATTTGGTTGGGTTAAACTCTAACAACCATTTGTTCGACCATTCCTTCAGCTTATCTAGGTCTTCTTGAAGCCTCAAACAGTCCTCTTCTGTTTTAATCCTTCTCATAATTTTAGCATCGTCCGCAAACATTGAGAGAAATGAATCGATACCCTCCGGGAGATCATTTACATATATCAGAAACAAGATAGGACCGAGTACAGAGCCCTGTGGGACTCCACTGGTGACTTCACGCCAATCGGAGGTCTCACCCCTCACCGTAACTCTCTGCTTCCTATTGCTTAGATACTCCCTTATCCACTGGAGCACCTTACCAGCTACACCTGCCTGTCTCTCCAGCTTATGTACCAGCCTCTTATGCGGTACTGTGTCAAAGGCTTTCCGACAATCCAAGAAAATGCAGTCCGCCCAGCCCTCTCTTTCTTGCTTAATCTGTGTCACCTGATCGTAGAATTCTATCAAGCCTGTAAGGCAAGATTTACCCTCCCTGAATCCATGTTGGCGATTTGTCACGAAGTCCCTTCTCTCCAGATGTGTTACCAGGTTTTTTCTCACGATCTTCTCCATCACCTTGCATGGTATACAAGTCAAGGACACTGGCCTGTAGTTCAGTGCCTCTTGTCTGTCGCCCTTTTTGTATATTGGGACCACATTCGCCGTCTTCCATATTTCTGGTAGGTCTCCCGTCTCTAGTGATTTACTATACACTATGGAGAGTGGCAAGCAAAGTGCCTCTGCACACTCTTTCAGTACCCATGGTGAGATCCCATCTGGACCAACCGCCTTTCTAACATCCAGATCCAGCAGGTGTCTCTTGACCTCCTCTCTCGTAATTTCGAACTCCTCCAAGGCCGCCTGGTTTACCTCCCTTTCTTCTAGCACAGTGACCTCACCCTGTTCTATTGTGAAGACCTCCTGGAACCTCTTGTTGAGTTCCTCACACACCTCTCTGTCATTCTCTGTATACCTGTCCTCGCCTGTTCTAAGTTTCAATACCTGTTCTTTCACTGTTGTTTTCCTTCTGATGTGACTGTGGAGTAGCTTTGGTTCGGTCTTGGCTTTGTTTGCTATATCATTTTCAAAATTTTTCTCTTCTTCTCTTCTCACCCTGACGTACTCATTCCTGGTTCTCTTGTATCTCTCCCTGCTTTCTGGTGTTCTGTTATTCCGGAAGTTCCTCCACGCCTTTTTGTTCAGTTTCTTCGCTTCCATACATGCCCTATTATACCATGGATTCTTCTGTTGCTTCTCGGATTTTTCCCTTTGGGCCGGGATGAACCTGTTTACTGCCTCCTGACACTTTTGGGTAACATAGTCCATCATACCCTGTACAGACTTGTCTCTGAGGTCTGTGTCCCAAGGTATTTCACTTAGGAAACTTCTCATCTGTTCATAATTCCCCTTTCGGTATGCCAGCCTTTTGATTCCTAGTTCTTTTTGGGGGGAGATAAGTCCTAGCTCTACCAGGTACTCAAAGTTCAATACACTGTGGTCACTCATTCCCAAGGGCGCTTCCATCTTAACTTCCCTTATATCCCATTCATTTAGGGTAAATATCAAATCAAGCATTGCTGGTTCATCTTCTCCTCTCATTCTTGTTGGCTCTTTGGTATGCTGGCTTAGAAAGTTTCTTGTTGCCACGTCCAGCAGCTTAGCTCTCCATGTTTCTGGTCCTCCATGCGGGTCTCTGTTCTTCCAATCTATCTTCCCATGGTTGAAGTCTCCCATAATTAGTAGTCCAGATCCATTCCTGCTAGCAACAGAAGCTGCTCTTTCTATTATGTTAATGGTGGCCATGTTGTTTCTATCATATTCCTGTCTAGGTCTTCTGTCATTTGGTGGTGGATTATATATGACTGCGACTATAATTTTTTTCCCTCCATTTGTTACAGTACCTGCTATGTAGTCACTGAAACCTTCACAGCCCTGAATATCCATCTCCTCAAAATCCCAGCCTTTTCTTACCAGCAGAGCTACACCACCCCCACCTCTGTGTGTACTCACCTAATTGTACTCACCTAATTGTGCTTGCGGGGGTTGAGCTCTGGCTCTTTGGTCCCGCCTCTCAACCGTCAATCAACTGGTGTACAGATTCCTGAGCCTATTGGGCTCTATCATATCTACATTTGAAACTGTGAATGGAGTCAGCCTCCACCACATCACTTCCTAATGCATTCCATTTGCTAACTACTCTGACACTGAAAAAGTTCTTTCTAACGTCTCTGTGGCTCATTTGGGTACTCAGCTTCCACCTGTGTCCCCTTGTTCGCGTCCCACCAGTGTTGAAAAGTTCATCCTTGTTTACCCGGTCGATTCCCCTGAGGATTTTGTAGGTTGTGATCATGTCCCCCCTTACTCTTCTGTCTTCCAGTGTCGTGAGGTGCATTTCCCGCAGCCTTTCCTCATAACTCATGCCTCTTAGTTCTGGGACTAGTCTAGTAGCATACCTTTGGACTTTTTCCAGCTTCGTCTTGTGCTTGACAAGGTACGGGCTCCATGCTGGGGCCGCATACTCCAGGATTGGTCTTACATATGTGGTGTACAAGATTCTGAATGATTCCTTACACAGGTTCCTGAACGCCGTTCTGATGTTAGCCAGCCTCGCATATGCCGCAGACGTTATTCTCTTTATGTGGGCTTCAGGAGACAGGTTTGGTGTGATATCAACTCCTAGATCTTTCTCTCTGTCTGTTTCATTAAGTACTTCATCTCCTATTCTGTATCCTGTGCCTGGCCTCCTGTTTCCACTGCCTAGTTTCATTACTTTGCATTTACTCGGGTTGAACTTCAACAGCCATTTGTTGGACCATTCACTCAGTCTATCCAGGTCATCTTGTAGCCTCCTACTATCATCCTCTGTTTCAATCCTCCTCATAATTTTTGCATCGTCGGCAAACATTGAGAGGAACGAATCTATACCCTCTGGGAGATCATTTACATATACCAGAAACAGTATAGGTCCAAGGACTGACCCCTGCGGGACTCCACTTGTGACGTCTCGCCAATCTGAGACCTCACCCCTCACACAGACTCGTTGTCTCCTGTTGCTTAGGTATTCCTCTATCCACCGGAGTACCTTCCCTCTCACTCCAGCCTGCATCTCCAACTTTCGCACTAGCCTCTTGTGTGGCACTGTATCAAAGGCTTTCTGACAACCCAAAAATATGCAGTCTGCCCACCCTTCTCTTTCTTGCCTTATTTTTGTTGCCTGGTCGTAGAATTCAAGTAACCCTGTGAGGCAGGACCTGCCATCCCTGAACCCATGTTGATGCTGTGTTACAAAGTTCCTTCGCTCCAGATGCTCCACTAGTTTTTTTCGCACAATCTTCTCCATCAGCTTGCATGGTATGCAGGTTAGGGACACTGGCCTGTAGTTCAGTGCCTCCTGTCTATCCCCTTTCTTGTATATCGAGACTACGTTAGCTGCTTTCCAAATATCTGGCAGTTCCCCTGTTGCCAGTGATTTGTTATACACTATGGAGAGTGGTAGGCTCAGTTCTCTTGCTCCTTCCTTTAGAACCCAAGGGGAGATTCCATCTGGGCCTATAGCCTTCGTCACGTCCAACTCTAGTAAACACTTCCTTACTTCCCCACTGGTAATCTCAAACTCTTCCAGTGGTTCCTGGTTAGCTATTCCCTCACTTACCTCTGGAATTTCTCCTTGTTCTAAGGTGAAGACCTCCTGGAATTTCTTATTCAATTCCTCACACACTTCCTTGTCATTTGTAGTGAATCCTTCCGCCCCTATCCTTAATCTCATAACCTGTTCCTTTACTGTTGTTTTTCTCCTAATGTGGCTATGCAACAATTTAGGCTGAGTCTTTGCCTTGCTTGCGATGTCATTTTCGTATTGTCTTTCTGCCTCTCTTCTCATCCTGACATATTCATTCCTGGCGTGTGTGTGTGTGTGTGTGTGTGTGTGTGTGTGTGTGTGTGTGTGTGTGTGTGTGTGTGTGTGTGTGTGTGTGTGTGTGTTTGTGTACTCACCTAGTTGTACTCACCTAGTTGTGTTTGCGGAGGTTGAGCTCTGGCTCTTTGGTCCCGCCTCTCAACCGTCAATCAACAGGTGTACAGATTCCTGAGCCTATTGGGCTCTATCATATCTACACTTGAAACTGTGTATGGAGTCAGCCTCCACCACATCACCTCCTAATGCATTCCATTTGTCAACCACTCTGACACTAAAAAAGTTTTTTCTAATATCTCTGTGGCTCATTTGGGCACTCAGTTTCCACCTGTGTTCCCTTGTGCGTGTTCCCCTTGTGTTAAATAGACTGTCTTTATCTACCCTATCAATTCCCTTCAGAATCTTGAATTTGGTGATCATGTCCTCCCTAACTCTTCTGTCTTCCAGCGAAGTGAGGTTTTATTCCCGTAGTCTCTCCTCGTAGCTCATACCTCTCTGCTCGGGTACTAGTCTGGTGGCAAACCTTTGAACCTTTTCCAGTTTAGTCTTATCCTTGACTAGATATGGACTCCATGCTGGGGCTGCATTCTCCAGGATTGGCCTGACACATGTGGTATACAAAGTTCTGAATGATTCTTTACACAAGTTTCTGAATGATGTTCGTATGTTGGCCAGCCTGGCATATGCCGCTGATGTTATCCGCTTGATATGTGCTGCAGGAGACAGGTCTGGCGTGATATCAACCCCCCAAGTCTTTTTCCTTCTCTGACTCCTGAAGAATTTCCTCTCCTAGATGATACCTTGTATCTGGCCTCCTGCTCCCTACACCTATCTTCATTACATTACATTTGGTTGGGTTAAACTCTAACAACCATTTTTTCGACCATTCCTTCAGCTTGTCTAGGTCTTCTTGAAGCCTCAAACAGTCCTCTTCGGTTTTAATCCTTCTCATAATTTTAGCATTCGTCCGCAAACATTGTGTGTGTGTGTGTGTGTGTGTTTGTGTGTGTGTGTGTGTGTGTGTGTGTGTGTGTGTGTGAGTGTGTGTGTGTGTGTGTGTGTGTGTGTGTGTGTGTGTGTGTGTGTGTGTGTGTGTGTGTGTGTGTGTGTGTGTGTGTGTGTGTGTGTGTGTGTGTGTGTGTGTGTGTGTGTGTGTGTGTGTGTGTGTGTGTGTGTGTGTGTGTGTGTGTGTGTGTGTGTGTGTGAGTGTGTGTGTGTGTGTATGTGTGTGTGTGTGAGTGTCTGTGTGTGTGTGTTAGAGTGAATATTTTCCATGTTTTCTTTCTGCGTGCAAATATGAGTGTTAGTGAAACCACAGCTGCTTATCTCACACAGTCAACTCCACAGAATTTAATTTAAAGCCAAACACCAAAAACAGATCTTCACAGATTGCCCCGCGGTAATCACCGATAAACCCACTCCAGGAAGCGGGCCGCAGATATTACCAGGCGGGAACTGCCGGAGATGCAAGGCATACCAATCGTTGCAGTAAGCAATCGCGAAAGATTGTACAAGATTGTTTACATAAGTTGATTTCCAAGAAATGGAAAATTTAAGTAAGGCCAGAGAGAGTGTGTAGAGAGAGAGAGAGAGAGAGAGAGAGAGAGAGAGAGAGAGAGAGAGAGAGAGAGAGAGAGAGAGAGAGAGAGAGAGAGAGAGAGAGAGAGAGAGGAGAGAGAGAGAGAGAGAGAGAGAGAGAGAGAGAGATAGAGATAGAGAGAGAGAGAGAGAGAGAGAGAGAGAGAGGAGAGAGAGAGAGAGAGAGAGAGAGAGAGAGAGAGAGAGAGAGAGAGAGGGAGAGGGAGAGAGAGAGAGAGAGAGAAGGAGAGAGAGAGAGAGAGAGAGAGAGAGAGAGAGAGAGAGAGAGAGTGTGTGTGTATGTGCATACAACTAAAGAGGTGTATCCATCTAGTTGTATTTGCGGGGTATGAACTGCAGCTCCTGGGCCCCGCCTCACGACCATTGGCGCACTGTATCTCAGAGCAGAGCGTGACAGAACAAGATCTATGATAGTGGATATAGATGCATTAACACGAATGAATGAAGAAGAGAGAGAGATGAAGAAAAAGAGACAAGGTCTCAACAAGGAGAAAGAGAAGGGGAGCGAGACAAAAGAGAGCAGCCAAGTCACAAATTTACACCCCAAGGAGTGGTCAATATGAGGGGGGGGGGGGGCAGGACGGGGGGGGGGAGACGGGGGGGAGGGGCCAAGACGGGGTGGGGAGACGGGGGGGGGGGAGGGGCCAAGACGGGGTGGGGAGACGGGGGGGGGCTAGACGGGGTGGGGAGATGGGGGTGAGGAGGGGCCAAGACGGGGTGGGGAGACGGGGAGGGGCCAAGACGGGGTGGGGAGACGGGGGGGGAGGGGCCAAGACGGGGTGGGGAGACGGGGGGGGAGGGGCCAAGACGGGGTGGGGAGACGGTGGGGAGACGGGGAGGGTGGAGGTAGGAGCCAGGACGGGGTGGGGAGACGGGGGGGGGGAGGAGGAAGGACGAGGGGTGGGGGAGAGGAGCCAGGGAGGGGGAGAGAGGAGCCAGGGAGGGGGAGAGAGGAGCCAGGGAGGGGGAGAGGAGTCAGGGAGGGGGGAGAGGGGACCTGGGAAGGGGAGAGGGGGCTCTGGGAGGGGGAGAGGAGCCAAGGAGGGGGGAGAGGAGCCAGGGAGGGGGAGAGGAGACAGGGATGGGGAGTGGGGGCCTGGGAGGGGGAGAGGAGCCAGGGAGGGGGAGAGGAGCCAGGGAGGGGGAGAGACGAGCCAGGGAGGGAGAGAGGAGCCAAGGAGGGGGGGGGGGAGAGGAGCCAGGGAGGGGGGAGAGGGGACCTGGGAAGGGGGTGGGGGAGACAGGTGTGAGAAATTTCACCCACTATATCAATATTATTATCTTAGAAATCATTATTTCTATATCTTATCTATATCATTCATTTGCTACATGATATCATAATCTTATATCTACTATATCCTACATGAGAATCATATTTACCATATCTTACTTCAGATTCACTATATTGTATTCAGTATATTGTATTATACATCAACAAGGTCCTACATATCCACTTGGTCACGTGCACTATATGGCTCATGTGCTTTCCTGTTATTGTGCCTTAATTCTCAAGGATCTAGAAGGTTCGAGAAGAACGTATTTATTTAAAAAATAGTTGGAACATCAATCCATTTTTTAAATTGCGCCATCTGTTGCACGTAATAGCAACATACGCTATTATAAATATGTTACGATTCCATTTCAATGTTTCTGTTTGTAATGATAAAGTTAATTTTCATAGATTTCGATTTATTTTAATTTTTTATTTAATCATTTTGTGTGTCATTGCACTAGAATTTATCTGTGTTGTTTACCACACTGTTTATTTCATGAGTATAGCTTACTTTTGTATTTTTTCATTGTTTTTTCGTTTAATTTTTTTTTAATTTTATTTATCAGTGATGGGAACATCAGATCATTTGATATTCCCATATTTCTGATCGAAACTTCAGATCATTTGGGGATGCATCAGACAAGGGAGTGTGGAATGGTGGGGAGGACGAGGGGACGGCAGTGGGGGACGAGGGGACGAGATTATGGTGGGGAGGACGAGGGGACGGGAAGTGGGGGATGGTGAAGAGTATGAGGGGACGGTGGAGTGGAGAATGGTCGGGAGAATAAGAGGACAGGGGGAGTGGAGGACTGTGGGGGAGGACGAGGGGATAGGGGGGGATGATGGAAAAGACGAAGGGGATGGGGAATGGTTGGGAGGAAGAAGGGGACGGGGGAGGGGAGAATGGTGGGGAGCACAGGGGAAGAGGGGAGGGTTGCAGTGGCCAGGTACAACTAGCCCTTAATAAGAGTCAATTGTACTGTTAAGGAAATAATCTTTAAATCCACTATCTGTTTATCTAATAATCCTATTTTATCACAAATTAGTTGTCTAGATGAGAATAAATCTTATAAATCATAAATTTTGATATAATCTTTCAGTAACTGAATCATCATCATAGACTGAATCTCTTCATATAAATATTTGATATATATATAAATATATATATATATATATATATATATATATATATATATATATATATATATATATATATATATATATATATATATATATATATATATATATTTGTCGTACCTAGTAGCCAGAACGCACTTCTCAGTCTACTATGCAGGGCCCGATTTGCCTAATAAGCCAAGTTTTCCTGAATTAATATATTTTCACAATTTTTTTTCTTATGAAATGATAAAGCTACCCATTTCATTATGTATGAGGTAATTTTTTTTTTATTGGAGTTAAAATTAACGTAGATATATGACCGAACCTAACCAACCCTACCTAACCTAACCTATCTTTATAGGTTAGGTTAGGTTGGGTAGCCGAAAAAGTTAGGTTAGGTTAGGTTAGGTAGGTTAGGTAGTCGAAAAAAAATTATATCATGAAAACTTGGCTTATTAGGCAAATCGGGCCCTGCATAGTAGGCTGAGAAGTGCGTTCTGGCTACTAGGTACGACATATTTATATATATATATATTTATATATATATATGCGGAAAATCCACAGAGAAATATGAAATGAGGTGAACGTTTCGGCTTTGTTAAAGCCTTTGTCAACACCAGACTGACTAAGGAGAAGGGAGAAGGGGGGAAGATATATAGGCCGACACCTGACCACCCATGGATGGGGTGGTCAGGTGTCGGCCTATATATCTTCCCCCCTTCTCCCTTCTCCTTAGTCAGTCTGGTGTTGACAAAGGCTTTAACAAAGCCGAAACGTTCACCTCATTTCATATTTCTCTGTGGATTTTCCGCATAAAATGATCAGTGTTTTGTGATCGTCAATTGCATATATATATATATATATATATATATATATATTTATATATATATATATCGAAACTGTGAACGCCAAGAAATCCGGACTCCACCTGCCAAAGATCATTGGGGAATATAAACCTGGATATGCGTATGGAAATGTCAAGACACACAAGCCTGGAAACCCACTTCGGCCAATCATCAGCCAGATACCAACACCCACGTACAAACTGGCGAAGCGACTCAACGGCCTGCTGACTCCTTATGTTCCTTGCGCCTTCAGCCTGAAGTCTCCAAAGGAATTTGTTGACTTACTGCGGGGCACACGGGCCACAGGGATAAGAGCCTCGTTGGACGTAGAATCACTGTTTACCAACGTACCTGTGGACGAGACAATCGGGATGATAGCCGACAGAGTGTATCGTGATCCGGCCTGCACTCCTCTTGACATACCAGAAAATATTCTAAGGAAACTACTCAAAGCTTGTACAAAAGAGGCACCCTTCTTGAGCCCGGATGGGCACATGTATAAGCAAGTAGATGGGGTCGCCATGGGTTCTCCCCTAGGTGTCCTGTTTGCAAACTTCTACATGGGTACCATCGAGCAAAAAGTCTTAGTCGAAATGAACTTGAAACCGGCCATATACTGCAGGTATGTTGACGACATTTTTACACAGGTACCTGATGTCAGACATCTGCAGGAGCTGAAGGAGGCATTTGAGCAGAGTTCCGTGCTGCGTTTCACTTACGAGATGGAAAAGGATGGGAAGCTGCAGTTTCTAGATGTAACAGTCATGGAAAAGAGCGGAGGTTTCCACACTGCAGTCTACACTAAGGAAACGAACATAGGAATGTGCCTAAATGCCAACAGCGACTGCCCAGACAGGTACAAGAGGAGTGTTGTTAACGCTTATGTCGACCGTGCTCTCAGCCACAGCTCAGAATGGAAGCAAGTCGACGAAGAACTCTGTAGGGTAAGGCAGGTCCTAGTCAACAACGGCTTCTCCAATGGTTTCATCGAAGACATCATAAGAAGGAAAGTGAAACGCCATGCAACCTCTGAAGAGACAACTAACACAACACCTATACCCCCTATTAGACTATTTTACAGGAACTTCTTTTCCACAGCTCATAAAACGGAGGAACGGGTCCTGAAAGATATTGTTAATAGAAACGTTATCCCTACAGACAAAAATCAGAGGATACAACTGACGATTTACTATAAAACCAGAAAAACGGCCAGCCTACTCATGAGAAACTCTCCAGACACAAAGCAGAACGCTTTAAAAGCGACCAACGTCGTCTATGGCTTCAAATGCCCTCTTGGGGACTGTAAGCTCCAAAAAACCCAGTATATAGGCAAGACAACAACATCTCTTTCTAGGTGTTTAACGATGCATAAGCAACAGGGCTCCATTAAGGAACATATAATCTCTTCCCACAACCAAACCATCACCAGAGAAATCCTAGTAAACAACACAGAAATCATCGATAGATACAGCGATAGCAGGCGGCTTGACGTCTGCGAGGCTCTACACATCAAGAAGTCAACACCAGCAATCAACAGCCAATTAATGCACAACTATATTCTACCCACCTCAAGACTCCGCTCCAATATAGAAGCATCAAGAAATATGGACCAATAGGCTTTCTACAAATCACTTCCATTCAATACCCATTGTTTCGTGTTCTGTCTTGTGTTTAGGAATTTAATACCCTATTAATACCACCTCACCCCATCCACCTCACTCAAATGTAGATATAAACAAATCGAAGATGTGTAAGTTCTATTCAGTTGTGTACGTGTAAGCTAAAGTCTTTGAAAATGTAATAAGTTTTACGAAACGCGCTCAAGTGTCGTGTCAGACTAGAAATAAAAATGAGTTTTGGAGAATTGATTTTTGAATTACCACCAACAGTGAAAAGAAACGTACGAAAGATCGAGAAAATTCGTGTAATTCATCTTACTTTTTCGGTCATAATATATATATATATATATAAATATATATATATATATATATATATATATATATATATATATATATATATATATATATATATATATATATATATATATATATATTAATATATTTTGGTAGCAGTCTTTCTTGTAAACATATGTTGTTGAATATGACCGAAAAGGTAATTCTTCTCTGTCGGTGGTAATAAAAATATCAATTCTCCAAAATTCATTTTTAATTGTCTGATGCCTGAACGCGTTTCGTAATGCTTATTACAATTTCAAAGACTTAATTTATACACAGATTCATCGAACTTATACTCATTTTGGGTGAGGTGATATGGTACAAAGTTTTGGGTGAGGTGAACAAACTTATGACAAACACAAGACAGAACACGAAACAATGGGTATAAATTGGATATGAGAACTGCAGAAGGCCTATTTGCCTCTTGTTGCTTCCATATTGGTTCGGGGTCTTGAATTGGATAGAATATAGTTGAGCATTAATTGGCTGTTGATTGCTGGTGTTGACTTTTTTATGTGTAGTGCCTCACTGATGTCGAGCCGCCTGCTATCACTATACCTATCGATGATTTCTGTGTTGTTTGTTAACATTTCTCTGGTGATGGTCTGGTTGTGAGAAGAGATTATATGTTCCTTAATGGTGCCCTGTTGCTTATGCATTGTTAGTTGCCTGGAAAGAGGCGTTGTTGTCTTTCCTATATACTGAGTTCATTGAGGCTTACAGGCCTCAAGTGGGCATTTAAAGGCATAGACGATATTGATCTTAAAGGCGTTCTGCTTGGTATCAGGAGAGTTTTTCATGAGTAGATTGACCGTTTTTTTTGTTTTATAATAAGCCGTCGAAAAGAAGTTCCTATAAAATAGTCTAATAGGGGGTACAAGTGTTGAGTTGGTTGACTCTTCAGAGGTTGCATGGCGTTTCACTTTCCTTCTTATGATGTCTTCCACGAAACCGTTAGAGAAGCCGTTGTTGACTATGACCTGCCTTACCCTACAGAGTTCTTCATCGACTTCCTTCCAATCTGATCTGTGGTTGAGAGCACGGTCGACGTAAGCTTTGACAACACTCCTCTTGTACCTGTCTGGGCAGTCACTCTTGGCATTGAGGCACATTCCTATGTTGATTTCCTAAGTGGAAACTGCGGTGTGGAAGCCTCCGCTCTTTTCTGTGACTGTTACATCCAGAAAGGGCAGCTTCCCATTATTCTCCAACTCGTAAGTGAAGCACAACACAGAATTCCGCTCAAATGCCTCCTTCAGCTACTGCAGACATCTGGCATCAGGTACCTGCATAAAAATGTCGTCGACATACCTGCAGTATATGGCGGGTTTCAAGCCCATGTCAACTGAGACCCTCTGCTCGATGGTGCCCATGTGGAAGTTCGCAAACAGGACACCTAGGGGAGAACCCATGGCGACCCCATCTACTTGCTTATACATGTGCCCATCTGGGATCAAGAAGGCTTCTACATGGGTACCATGTATCATGAGTTCAATTGCTGCCTTGGTCTTGTCGGCTAGTAGCGGCTTTGATGGTCCCGGTTGGCAAATTATTTGGGTGACATCGTCAGCGTATGTGATGTATTCTCCATGTTGGGGTTGGGGTAGGTCAGCCGTATATATGTTGAATAGAGTGGGGGAGAGGCAGCTTCCTTGTGGTACTCCACTTTTTCAGCAAGAGCTCAACCCCCGTAAACACAACTAGGTGAGTACGAGCCGGAACACGTAGGAATCTCAGGTCCCTCTCCTCTCCCCCCCCCCCCCTCCCCGTTTCCTTACCCCCTCCCCCCGGTCTCCTTACCCCTCCCCATCCCACCCCGTCCTGGCTCCTCCACCACGTCACCCAAATATCGGCAGTAATTCTCCTCATTCATTATATCATGGTACTTCCCCCACGGGGGAGGGGTAGAGGAGCGAGGATGGGGTGGAGAGATGGGGAGGGGTAAGGATGCTAGGGGGGGGGGACCTGAGATACCTACGTGGTCCAGCGCGTACTCACCTATTTGTGCTTGCGGGGATTGAGCTTTGGCTCATTGGTCCCGCCTCTCAACCGTCAATCAACTGGTGTACAGGTTCCTGAGCCTACTGGGCTCTATCATATCTACACTTGAAATTGTGTATGGAGTCAGCCTCCACCACATCACTGCCTAATGCATTCCATCCGTTAACTACTCTGACACTGACAAAAGTCTTAATAATGTCTCTGTTGCTCATCTGGGTACTAAGTTTCCACCTGTGTCCCCTTGTGGGAACCGACCTGTGAGATTCATATTTATTTAATTTATATGAATATATATAGAATTTATATTTACGTTAATTTATATACTTCGATAGCAATTTGTATGATAATGAGTGGACTGTATTTCTGCAATAATCTCATAATCTCACAAATCGATCCTCTACACATTAGGGGGGTTTATTAAATTTATATATGCAGCCAATCAAACTACAGGAATAGACTACATACATTGAAAAGGTTCCTTATCTTATAGTACAGCAGGTTAGTCCACCAGGTATAACTAGGGTGTAGACACCAAATTATCCTCTTTGAGGTAGCTTCCATCACCCAGTAACTGGTGCACAAATCTTGCTTCCTCGTCTTGACCTGTTAAAAGGGCGCTAGCTGTGAAGCCAGGTACCTATATATGACAAGCTATATCAGAGAAAATACTATACATGGAACAATAAAGACCTGGCTTAATTACCTTTAGTTTGAGGCTTCCACGTGCTCTAACCGGCTCACCCTATATAATGACATTAATGGCCAAAAATGAAGATACATGGGTTTCGGAAAGAACACTTAACTTGATTTGTAGACAGCGTGTTGATAATGGTACACTTCTGGTTTCCATAACACTACGTCCAAGTAAATTTAACAGGAGCCGAATTTGCTCCCGTGTGAGCCTCTGGTCTTGTATAAACAATGGCAATGTCTAACACTCCATACTACTGACGCCTGGCCGACATTGTCCAGATATGATAGGAGCCAAATTTGCTTCACACGTCTCGGAGGTGACACAACAATGGCTGCCCTCCTTCCTCCCTGACGCCTGGCCTACTTGTCCAGATGTCAATAAGTGATAGAAGGGTCACATTTACTCTACTTTAATATTGATAATTAAGTTAATTTATATAAGATGTTTTTATGATGGTAAAGTCCAAAGACTAATGTATTTAAGAATAATTCCTAGCAGAATAGCTGGTGAATTATAATAGTATGTGGTGATGATATCCCGTTTTCTATAGACGGTAATTCCACTACAAGTTACGTTTTCTATGGGTAACTTGTTTATACAATACAGCTATTATCTGTATGATTATTAAATGGTGTCGGATTTTCCGACACCCCTTGTTCGTGTCCCACCCGCGCTAAAGAGTGTCTTTGCCCACTCTGTCAATTCACCTGAGAACTGTGTAGGTGGTTATCATGTCTCCCCTTACTCTTCTGTCTTCCAGGGACGTGAGGTTTAGCTCCCTTAGCCTTTCCTCGTAGCTCATACCTCTCAGTTCTGGGACTGGTCTGGTGGCATACCTCTGAATCTTTTCTAACTTTGTCTTATGTTTAAATAGGTATGGACTCCATGCTGGAGCTGCGTACTCCAGGATTGGTCTCACATATGTGATATACAAGGTTCTGAACGATTCCTTACAGAGGTTCCTGAAGGCAGTTCTGATGCCTTAGAGCCTCGCATACGCCGCCGATGTTATTGTTTTGATGTGGGCTTCAGGAGACAGGTTTGGTGTGATATCAACTCCAAGATCTTTCTCTCTGTCCGTTTCATGTGAAACTGTGTGACACTGAGTGTGTGTGAGTGAGAGTGAGAGTGTGAATGAGACAAAGAGTACTCACCTAGTTGTGCTTGCGGGGGTTGAGCTCTGGCTCTTTGGTCAAAGTGAGTGTGAGTGAGACTGAGAGTGTGTGTACCGTGAGACTCTGAGTGTGTCTGTGAGTGCGTGCGTGCGTGCGCGTTGCTCAGGCAGGCAGAAACTGGGTCAGGTAACAGCGAGGGTTTAATTAAGAACTGCAGCGGTGACAAGAGCTTTTGTTTAGGGTGAGTAGTCGTTAGTGGTGGTGGTTGGTGGGGTCGTTAGTGGTGGTGGTTGGCGGGGTCGTTAGTGGTGGTGGTTGGCGGGGTCGTTAGTGGTGGTGGTTGGTGTGGTCGTTAGTGGTGGTGGTTGGTGGGGTCGTTAGTGGTGGTGGTTGGTGGGGGTCGTTAGTGGTGGTGGTTGGTGGGGGTCGTTAGTGGTGGTGGTTGGTGGGGTCGTTAGTGGTGGTGGTTGGTGGGGTCGTTAGTGGTGGTGGTTGGTGGGGTCGTTAGTGGTGGTGGTTGGTGGGGTCGTTAGTGGTGGTGGTTGGCGGGGTCGTTAGTGGTGGTGGTTGGTGTGGTCGTTAGTGGTGGTGGTTGGCGGGGTCGTTAGTGGTGGTGGTTGGTGGGGTCGTTAGTGGTGGTGGTTGGCGGGGTCGTTAGTGGTGGTGGTTGGTGGGGACGTTAGTGGTGGTGGTTGGCGGGGTCGTTAGTGGTGGTGGTTGGTGGGGTCGTTAGTGGTGGTGGTTGGCGGGGTCGTTAGTGGTGGTGGTTGGCGGGGTCGTTAGTGGTGGTGGTTGGCGGGGTCGTTAGTGGTGGTGGTTGGTGGGGGTCGTTAGTGGTGGTGGTTGGTGGGGTCGTTAGTGGTGGTGGTTGGTGTGGTCGTTAGTGGTGGTGGTTGGCGGGGTCGTTAGTGGTGGTGGTTGGTGTGGTCGTTAGTGGTGGTGGTTGGTGGGGTCGTTAGTGGTGGTGGTTGGTGGGGGTCGTTAGTGGTGGTGGTTGGTGGGGTCGTTAGTGGTGGTGGTTGGTGGGGTCGTTAGTGGTGGTGGTTGGTGGGGTCGTTAGTGGTGGTGGTTGGTGGGGTCGTTAGTGGTGGTGGTTGGTGGGGTCGTTAGTGGTGGTGGTTGGTGTGGTCGTTAGTGGTGGTGGTTGGTGTGGGCTCGTTAGCTGTCGTAGTGCTTGTTAATGTGGTATCCAATCCTCGCCTCTACAAACTATCGAGAGACAAAGTAACCGACTTCGATTCACGATCGTTAGCTCGGGGTTCGAACCCCTCCCTTCCCCCCGGAGTTTAAACAAATTTGCAGCGTTTCCATTCACCTCATGCCGCTGTTCACCTAGCACTAAATACGTGAACAGGTCTCCTCTCTTCCGCCCCAAACCCACCAAACGCCTCACCCACTTAGGCTCATACCTCCTCATACCTCATGCCCCATACTACCCCCTGCCCCTCCACCATCCTCTACTTCTCATCCTCTATTGGATTCTCAGACCCTCTCTACCACTCACCCCCACTATGCTCTTCAGACACCCCAAGCTACCCCCCCCCTCCATCGCCCCCTGGCGCCCAGATCCTCCTGGCCCCTCATCTCCCCCCCCCTCACTATTCCCGGGCACTTCCCACCACACAACCACTCATTACACACACAACTGCACCGCAGGCTCTCACCTGCAGCACACAGTGAGGGAGATACGTAGGCAGATGATCTATATGAACTCAAGAAGTGTCTCAAGGTTTGGTACATCAATGCTGATGGGGTATCCAATAGAGCAGAGGAAATAAAAGAAAGAGTTAGTGAAGCAGACCATGATGTAATTGCAATAGAGGAAACTAAAATAAGCTATATGATCTAGGATTTAATTTTCCCAGGGGGTTATTAGTGATAAGAATGCAAAGGACATATAGACAGGAAAGGGAAGTGGTACTCCTAATAAAGCAGAAGTGGGAGTTTGAGGAACTAAACAATTGGGGAACTAATGGAAATACAAGCTCTATACTTGGGACTCTGACAGCAGATGGGAAGAAGAGTGTGATCTTGATACTCTACAATCCCCCACCAAACAGTAGAAGGCCCAGGCAGGAGTATGATGACAACAACAAGACATGTATAGACGGACTGCAGAAGGCAGCAACAACAGCTCATAGAATGAGAGCAAAGCTGCTGGTCATGGGGGACCTAAATCACAGAGAGATCGATTGGGAATCAAGGAATCCCCATGGCGGGGAGGAAACATGGGGAGCAAAATTAGTAGAAGCTATTGACGGAAGACACAACATAAAGAGGAGGGGATACACCTAGCCTATAAGACTTGAGATTCACTCAGAACAAGGAAGATACCGAGAATTTGGGACAAGAAATACCACTAGGAATTACTGAGTCCCAGTCTTTGACTGGAACTTTAAAGTGTGACCACGGGGCAAGAAGTCAGGTGAAAGGGGAGTAGACTACAGGAAAGGGGATTACAGGAGGATAAGAGAATATCTGGGAGAAGTACAGTTGGAAGAAGAACAAAGAGGAAAAACAGTACAAGATACGATGGACCTAGTCAAGTAGAAATGCCAGGAAGCCAAAGAGAGAATTTCACACCAACAGTAAGGAGAAAAAGTAAGAGGGAATATAATAACCCATGGTTTAGTAGACAGTGTTAGGAAGCAAAATTGTAAAGGAGGAGGAAGTACAGAGGACAAAGGACAGAGGACAACAAGATCAGATGCACCAGAGTAGCTTGCATATAAGTACGAAAATGTCGGTGAACGATCAAGGCAGAAAAACAGAGGTGACAGCAGAGGAGGTAAAGGAACAGCTGACTACACTGGACGATATTAGATTAAACAGAAAATCCTGTTAAGACCAGTTACACAGAAAGAAAAACAGTAGGAGCCATGAAAAGGACTCGAACCTATGTACTGGATACTCCCAGACTGGACCATGACCCAGAGCGCATGAGGGCATTGTGTGAACCCCTGATTAGGCTTCAGGGAAAGCCTCAGGAACACCCTAGAGGATACCGATGAATACCATGTTGCAACGCTTTTTGAACACGTCGTGGTGTAGTGGTCTTGACCGTGCGTGGGAGTACCCAGCACATTGGTTCGAACCCTCCTTATCGATCCTACTGATTTCCTCATTAATATGTTACGATAATGAGACTTCACTGTGCGGTAGTTGCACGCTTAGAGAAAATTACGTATGTAAACAAACCCTAACATGGGTTCAGGGAAGGGAAATCATGCCTAACAAACTTTCTGGAGTTCTATAATAAAGTAACAAGAATAAGGCAGGACAGGGAAGAATGAGCAAATTGCATATATATGGACCGCCTAAAAGTCTTTGATACAATAACGCACAGGAAATTACAATACAAACCTGAGAGGCAGGCGGGAATAAGGGCAAAAGCCCTAACCTGGGTAAAGAACTACCTTACAGGAAGGAGCCGGAGAGTAACATTCAGGGGGCGAGAAGTCGGACTGGCGAACAGTAACGAGTGGAGTACCTCGAGGATCGGTGCTGGGACCAGTTCTATTTCTAACATACGCGAACGACATGTCTACAGGAGTTGAGGGAGTAGAGTCATATATGCCAATGTTCGCAGATGACACGAAATTAATGAAAAGAGTTGTGATAGATGAGGATTGTAGGATACTCAAAGAGGACTTGGAACAGGTTGCAGAGATGGTCGGATAAATGGCTACTGGAGTTCAACACGAGCAAGTGTAAAGTGACAGAAATGAGAACATGTGACAGGAGACTAAAGAGGACAGTTCACAATGAAGGGAAACTACTTACCTGTAACATTCACTCACTCCGTGACAAATAAAAATCGGGAAGAACTGACTGAGAACCGATGCATGAGTGATGAAGGTTATGCCACCCAAGAGATGGCACGGGCATGAAGAGCCTGTAGGTGGTATTTTTTTTTTTAGTAAATATATACTGTATTTAGTAAAATGTATACTGTGTCACATTTAAATCGTCAGGCTGCTATCGCGGGGGAGGATACTAGCGTGACAGTCTTTATGAGGGTGTCCAGCTGCTGGACACCTTTTTGGACCAGGAGTGTGACAGTGTTGATGGCTTCAGGGTGGTTACTGCAAGAGTCAGGGCCTCTTACCGCTCTTCTAAGGTGGTTGTTGTTTCACATTCCAGAAGATAGTGAAGTAATGGCTTTTCTGTGATTGTTCGGCAAAAGATGCATTCCCTCTGTCGGGATTCACTAATCTCCCAGTTGTATCTGTAACCTAGACGTAGTCTATATAGCCTAACTGCTATTTCCCTGTGGATTCCTTTTGGGATATTTAACCTTTCTAACTTGTTGGCCTGAATATACCATATTGCAGATGGCGAACCTTCAGCTATTCTCTGGTGCAGGTAGGCTTTGTTGAGATGTGAGAGTTTTTTTGGTGATGATGTTTTTTATGTTCTCTAGGCTGGGTTGAATTGTTTTGTATATCACTGGATGACGAGTTGCCAATTTAGCAATATCATCGACTTTCTCATTTAAAGGGAATCTAAAATATAATGAGATCCAGTTTAGGGTTATGTTGAGTCCTTTGCCTTTAGCGACTGCTCCAAGATACAAAATAGTGGTAATTATTTCCACGTTGTCTTTCCACTGCTTTTGTCCTAATATGTGAAGTGCAGCTTTTGAGTGCAGTGTATGATTGCATTTTGTGTGCTTTGTGCAATCACATATGGGAATGCCTGTTGTATGGCAAACAGCTCAGTTTGGGTTGATGATACTGGTCCTCCCAGTCTCCAATATGCCTGTACGCTGGCCGTGCAAAGAGCAGCGCCAGCACTCTCATATTCTGTGTCCACCGATTGTGAGATTTTTCTCTACGCCTACCTCCCTTAAGAGGTGGACTACAAGTTTAAAGTCTGCTCACGGCAGTTAAGCATGAGTCCAGTAGAAAAAGGAAAAGCGGGAGCAAACCGCCAGGCTTCCACCACCAAGGGTGAAAACCTGTCCACAATAGGCCGCTGGCTCCTCCTAGTTAAACAGGACGTTAAAACTAATAAAGGGTAACCGACGGGTTCTCACAATCAAATATTTATATTTGAAGTGGCGCTATGAATTGGAATTCGAATTCCCAAGAACAGCCGCCTTATCAAGATCACATCAACATTTAATGATATTATGCAGAAATATAGTGGAATAATATGGTTGAAGGGTTGACATCAAAGACTGTTTTCTATAACATAACAATTTATTAATAACAAGAGACTAACTACTACATTACCGAGTTTACGTTACGTTAATGTCAATCCAGTGGCACGATAACAAAACAGCTAAATAGCAACCCTTGCTGTGAGGCTGCATACTGAACTAACCTGAACACAGGTGTGCCCACTGATGACGCAATATTGCAAATCAAAGAAAAATATCACAGACTAAGTTACACCACAGCGAATGGTTACGTTATTGTACATCAAGTGGCATTTGCAACACAGCTATTCAACAGCCCCTCGAGAAGTGACAGCAGGCTCCATCTTGCTGACACTTCGGGCTGACACATGAACTAACTGAACAAATGAAGGATCCACTGAAACAAAGACACAAGCAGGCAATCAATAGTGTCACGGTTTCCCTGACAGCTACTATAATCACAAGCTTAGGGATCCTCCCGCCCCCCAGGAGACCCACGTAACTAGGCGGAAGTCTAACAGTGACTCCCCCCTATCACAACCCCGTGTGAACACTCTTTGCAACTCCCACTAAGAAGTTGCCCTGTTGTAACCCGATACACCGACAGGCAAGGCGGGAATTCTGGGACACAGCTCCACAGATCCCTAGTATGACTCTACTCTCGTCACCAGACGACAACCAAAAGAAATTGCCTGAAGTGATTAATTACGTTAATTGACTGATCGCAGCAGTCAGCAACAAAGTACCACGGTAATCACAAACAATTGTCTCCCACTAGACAACAACATGATGGTACTCTACGTTAACCTTTAACACTTGTCTCTCTCTTGTTAACAATAACTCAACATATCACAACACACTTGACTCCTTGCAAGTATTCAGTGAGTAATTCTCAATTAAGGTCAAACGGACCACTAATTACATCCCCATTGAGTTACGTTAACTAAGCCTACCCTAACTTGGTAGCTTCTCCACAGTCCGTGTCAAAAAAATTACTAGTGAGTGTTAATTACCCTAATTAACCCACTAATTACTGAGCCATTAATTAACTGTCACCAGGACCGATAATTAACCATCCATAAATACGTCTCACTCCGCACTGCCTAAGCAGGTCTCATCAAACACTGTGAATTCACGGGAAAGGAGTTAATTACCCTAATTAACAAGATGTGCCAATAATCCATTGTCCTCAGACAGGATATGATTAATACAACGATTTATGCTAGCTCCATGACCTCGCTTTACCGAGTCACCGGAGCTCTCCAATGCTAATTACTCCACTAATTAACATGAGCCACTAATGCTATACCCCTGAAAGGTAATTAGTCTCGAGCATATTACGTTAACACAAATACTGACAGACTCTGACAGAACCTCTCCCACTACGTGAATTCATGATGAGAAGGCTAATTACATAATTAGCTAGAGTGGTCAATTAACTGTCACATGGACAATTAATTGCTCCCGAGACGTATCTCATTATAGCTCAACACTGTTCCCTTAACAGCCCCCACTCACTCCCCAATACTAAGTGTGCACCCCTTATCCAGTTAATTACCCCTTAATTAACTCACTGAATCCTTAAGTCCTCAACATAACTTAAAGAACAAAGTAACCCCAGCGTTACATAGGTCACACTATAATGGCATGCAACATCATATCAGCACTACCCACACATATAGTTGCAGCACTGCAACTCGCTAATTACTGTGCCCACACAATAAAACACACGGTTGTGCAACACACACAAGTATACTAATATTACTGCCGCTCCTCTTCTTTTACTTGCACCCGATTGCAAAGGAATACTGTGAACACACACATACTTCAGCCAGGCAATTAACCCATCAATTGCCTGCTCTCATTAAGTACTGAAAATTCCCCTGAATAATCCTAGAGGTCCCTTACCCTCAACACAGTTCCTGGGGCAATAATATTGTATACTGATAACAACACTGCACAAACCTGCAACATAATGATGCCGTCAGCATACCCCACATGCTAATGACATCATTAGGCACTCGGTCAGCAATCACCTCTACTGACCACCACACAACACAGTACATAGACATGCAAATAAACACATAGAAATGGCCTTCACATACTCTCTGAAAATTATATCACCAAGTAATATGTACTAATTACACAGACTTCAGGGGTCCTCACTGACACTCCTGACTACCTCTAATGATTATAATTTTACCGTACTCTATGGCATTAATCCAGCCTGAACGATTATATAGAATCGACAGGCTGGATCACTTATATGGTAAATCTCTACACTGACTGGTCACATCCTCTAGTCAGTCTACCAACATACTACCATACAGCGTGGTCCCGTGTATAATCTCTATCTCCAGGTACCCCCCTACCCGACATCTGGATTCCACTGACAGCTGCCCCCCAGCTGTTTTTTCCTGGCCTGGCGAGGCTCTGAGATAACTCTTACCGGGAACATCCACCGGTACTCATCACACTGTAACAGTACTCATTTCTACTCATTTCTACTGCCTTATTTTTTTCTCATTCCCAAAACTGACTACCACACTTAGCTGACTTGCTCCTCATGCGTCGACAAGATGTGGCCCTAGGCTGTCCCGGGAAAGTGGCCAAGGCATGTGGCCAAGGCAGGTGGCCACAGCGCCCCTCCCGAGCTGAGAGAGGGGGGGTTGGGTGGCCTGGGGTGGCCGGCTCGCGGGTGGCCTGGGTGGCCGCCTCGCGGGCAGGCGGGTGGGTGGCCTGGGGTGGCCGGCGCGCGGGCAGGCGCGGGTGGCCACGGGTGGCCGCGGGCTGGCAGGCTGCCGCCCACAGGAGTACCCATGCGGCTGGGGAATCTCCACCCCATCACTCTAGAACCATGCCTTTGTTCTACACTGGGGTGACAATGGTTGGTGGCGTCCCCAGGCGGCGTCCCCATACTGACGCAGCCTGGCGGAATGCAGAGTCCAACATGGGCCTGCAATCACACATACGCGTACACTGGCCAACATCAATTGTCCATGCCACTAGGCAGGATGCTCAGACCCGAGGGATGAGGGATCAATCTGATACTCCACGAGGCTTCTGCCAGCCTGCCTCATGCGTTCACACAGTCAACTGTCCCTTAACTTTTTACTGTTTCTACCGTAAATCCCTGGCCCCAATTCACTTAATTAGGCCTTGAGACAACCCCTGATGGCAGGAGTGCCACCAATCGAGTAATTTGGACGACAGAAGCGATTAACAGGGGGTGGAGGCGGCAAGCGTGCCGCCCCACCCAAACACCTCTTCCTTCCCTGGCCGCCCAATTCAAACTCCCGATTTCGCGGGCTCAGGGTACAACAGATACCCATACCTACTCCCTACAATTCCTAGACCAATCAGCTTGGAGCCGGCACAGCCCCTCGTGCCGCCCCCAATCAGAATTCTTCGCGCCAAAACTAGGCTTGGACCACACGTGCCCCAAACCAATCACCTCTCTCCGTCACCCTCGGCGTCTTGTGACGTCACAAGGAGGAGGAGGCCTAAGGAGTGGCGTGATGTCTCCCATGTGGGGGGGGGGGGGTGAGGCAGCGCTCCCCCACTCTTCCCCCCCCCCACCTCTAACGGTTTTAGTCAAGTATCCTCTCACACTCACTCTCAACTCACATCCTATTCCACAGAAACAGGAAAATCTCTGTAATTCTCTCTACAGAGCAATCACAGACTTCTAACTACTCTCAAGTGATAGTTCTTGACATAAGCTTTCATTCAACACCCAACAAGCATATGTTATTTTTGAAAGCTTCAATTTCTAGAGTGTCTAGCCTGCTCTAGAAACTAGAAAAACTAGCTGAGGGATCTAGATCCCTCACACCGATCCGTCTGTGAAGATATGGGTGGCTCCTGCTACTGCAATGATGCTCATTTGCTTTTCAATGATGCGCCTTAGGACTGTTTGATCATAGGCAGCATTTTTCATTGGAAGATCTTCTATTACTATTTTGAAGGTAAGCTCCTCCCACGGTGCGGAACTTGTGAAGTTTGGGTGTGGTTGATCACCTCCTCTATCAAGAATCATGCTTTTTAATTGTAGTCTGTTTAGGACATTCCCCACTCTGGCGGCCCAAGAGTTTCTGTTGTTTTGGCCACGTCCAACCACCAAGGCCTGCCGTACTGGGACTGGATCAGGGGAAATAATGATCATACTAATAATCGTAGCAGTTCTTTGTGATATTCGTTCTTGAAGAGATGGCAAACCCGTTTCCAGTCTTAGAGTTTCAAGCCTGGTCCACATGGGGGCTCCCAGTGTAGCTCTCATAGCATTGTTTTGGGCAACTTCAAGCTTTTTCCACTGTTGTTGTGATAGATTTGTGAGTGCAGGTGCGGCATAGTCGATCACTGATCTGACTGCCAAATGGAATGCATTAGGGGGTGATGTGGTGGAGGCTGACTCCATACACAGTTTCAAATGTAGATATGACAGAGCCCGATAGGCTCTGGAATCTGTACACCTGTTGATTGGCGGTTGAGAGGCGGGACCAAAGAGCCAGAGCTCAACCCCCGCAAACACAACTAGGTGAGTACAACTAGGTGAGTACACACACACACACACACGCACAGATTTATTTTTTCATACATGCTTCATACATGGAACTCTGACAGTGGATGGGAAGAAGATTGTAATCTTGATACTCTACAATCCCCCACCAAACAGTAGAAGGCCCAGGCAGGAGTACGAGGACAGCAACAAGACATATATAGATGAACTGCAGAGGGCAGCAACTATAGCGCATAGAATGAGAGCGAAGCTGCTGGTCATGGGGGACCTAAATCACGGAGAGATAGATTGGGAAATGAGGAATCCCCATGGCGGGGAGGAGACCTGGGGAGCGAAGCTGGTAGACGTTATTGACAGGAATTTCCTAACACAGCATGCGAAGGAAGATACTAGGGAAAGAGGAGGGGATACGC
Source organism: Procambarus clarkii (assembly GCF_040958095.1). Taxonomy (NCBI): domain Eukaryota; kingdom Metazoa; phylum Arthropoda; class Malacostraca; order Decapoda; family Cambaridae; genus Procambarus; species Procambarus clarkii. The sequence goes on from NC_091201.1 coordinate 6,413,579, forward strand.
CCAGCCTATTAGATCTCATTTTCACCCAGAATGTAGAAGACATCGAGCAGTTGGAACATGAAATACCACTAGGAGCCAGTGACCATTGTGTCCTAGTCTTTGACTACATGATGGAGCTTAAAATTGTGACCAAAGGACAAGAGGTCCGGGAAAGGAGACTTGATTACAGAAAAGGGGACTACAGAAGGATAAGGGACTACCTGGGAGAAGTGCAGTGGGAGGAAGAACTTAGAGGAAAAACAGTACAAGGTATGATGAACCAAGTCATATTGAAATGCAAGGGGGCTGAAGAGAGATTTATTCCAACAATAAAGGAAAAAAGCAGGAGGGAATATAATAACCCATGGTTTAATAGACAGTGTCAGGAAGCAAAGGTAAGAAGCAGGAGGGAGTGGAGGAAGTACAGAAGACAAAGGACAGAGGACAACAGGATTAGATGTAACAGAGCTAGGAATGATTACGTTAACATAAGACGAGTGTCGGAAAGAAATTATGAGAATGATATTGCAGTCAAAGCGAAAAAGCAACCTAAATTTCTACATAGCCATATAAGAAGGAAGATGTCGGTAACCGACCAAGTGACAAGACTGAGGAAAACAGAAGGGGCATATACAGAAAGCGACAAGGAAATCTGCGAGGTACTGAAGGCAAAATTCCATGGAGTGTTCACAACCGAGCCTGAGCAGCTCCCATTGTTAGAAGCGATTACCCTAGATGAGAGACTATCAGATATAGAGGTGACAGCAGAGGAGGTAATGAAACAGTTGACAACACTGGATGCAAATAAAGCTGTTGGACCAGACAAAGTATCACCGTGGATACTTAAAGAGGCAGCGCAGGCTCTCAGCGTGCCTCTGGCAATGATCTTTAATGAGTCACTTATGTCGGAAGAATTGCCCAGTTGCTGGAAGGAGGCAAATGTCGTACCGATTTTCAAGAAAGGTGATAGGGAGGAGGCACTTAACTACAGACCCATATCACTGACAAGCATCCTCTGCAAAATACTTGAAAGAATAATTAGGCTAAGACTTGTTGAGCACCTGGAGAGCATTGGGTTTGTAAACAAGCACCAACATGGGTTCTGGACAGGGAAATCATGCCTAACAAACCTTTTAGAATTCTATGATAAAGAAACAAGGATAAGGCAGGACAGAGAAGGCTGGGCAGACTGTATATTTCTTGACTGCCAAAAGGCCTTTGATACAGTACCGCACATGAGACTGCTATACAAACTTGAGAGGCAGGCAGGATACAATACTTTCACAATACTTTCCAAAGTATTGTGAAAGGCCCTAGTATGGGTGAAGAACTACCTAACAGGAAGGAGCCAGAGGGTAATGGTAAGAGGCGAGAAGTCGGACTGGCGAACAGTAACAAGTGGAGTACCTCAAGGATCGGTGCTGGGACCAATCCTCTTTCTAATTTACGTAAATGATATGTTTACAGGAGTGGAATCATACATGTCAATGTTTGCGGATGATGCAAAATTAATGAGAAGAGTTGTGACAGAGGAGGATTGTAGGATCCTCCAAGAGGACTTAAACAGGTTGCAGAGATGGTCAGGGAAATGGCTACTGGAGTTTAACACCAGTAAATGTAAAGTTATGGAAATGGGATCAGGTGATAGGAGACCAAAGGGACAGTACACAATGAAGGGGAACAGCCTACCTGTAACGATTCGAGAAAGAGACCTGGGAGTGGATGTGACACCTAATCTAACTCCTGAGGCACATATAAATAGGATAACGACAGCAGCGTACTCAACACTGGCGAAAATTAGAACTTCATTCAGAAACCTAAATGAGGAGGCTTTTAGGGCGCTTTACACTGCCTACGTGAGACCCGTCTTAGAGTATGCCGCGCCATCATGGAGCCCCCACCTGAAGAAACACATAAAGAAACTGGAGAAGGTTCAGAGGTTTGCGACGAGGCTTGTCCCAGAGTTACAAGGGATGGGATATGAAGAGCGTGTGCAGGAACTGAACCTTACGACACTAGAGAAAAGAAGGGAGAGAGGAGATATGATAGGGACATATAAAATACTCAGGGGAATTGACAAAGTGGAAATAGATGAAATGTTCACACGTAATAACAGAACGAGGGGACATGGGTGGAAGCTGGAAACTTAGATGAGCCACAGAGATGTTAGGAAGTTTTCTTTTAGCGTGAGAGTAGTGGAAAAATGGAATGCACTTCAGGAACTGGTTGTGGAAGCAAATACTATTCATACTTTTAAAACTAGGTATGATAGGGAAATGGGACAGGAGTCATTGCTGTAAACAACCGATAGCTGGAAAGGCGGGATCCAAGAGTCAATGCTCGATCCTGCAAGCACAAGTAGGTGAGTACAAATAGGTGAGTACACACACACACACACACACACACACACACACACACACACACACACACACACACACACACACACACACACACACACACACACGGCTACTGGAGTTCAACACGAGCAAATGTAAAGTTATGGAAATGGGACTAGGTGATAGGAGACCAAAGGGACAGTACACAATGAAGGGGAACTGCCTACCTGTGACGTATGTACATGGGTGTACATACACACACACACACACTCACTTGTGTATTCACCTAGTTGTGTTTGCGGGGGTTGAGCTTTGCTCTTTCGGGCCGCCTCTCAACTTTCAATCAACTGTTTGCTTACTACTTTTTTTTTCTTCCACACCACACACACACACACACACACACACACACACACACACACACACACACACACACACACACACACACACACACACACACACACACACACACACACCAGGAAGCAGCCTGTAACAGCTGACTAACTCCCAGGTACCTATTTACTGCTAGGTAACAGGGGTATTCAGGGTGAAAGAAACTTTGCCCATTTGTTTCTGCCTCGTGCGGGAATCGAACCCGCGCCACAGAATTACGAGTCCTGCCCGCTATCCACCAGGCTACGAGGCCCCGATGGTGTGTGTGTGTATGTGTGTGTGTGTGTGTGTGTGTGTGTGTGTGTGTGTGTGTGTGTGTGTGTGTGTGTGTGTGTGTGGTGTGTGTGTGTGTGTGTGTTTACCTACGCGAGGACGCATGCGTCGCTCTCCCTCTCTCTCTCGCGTCTCAACCATCACTCACAGTTTACCAGCCGCCTGCATTAGCGATGAACGAGGCGCCGTAACGACCCTTGAGCCAATATGGGTCATGGCTGGCCAAATAGGCCAGCCTAAGCGCCGGCTGTCCCCATATTGTGGAGCCGTACACTGTTCCTCGCCCCGCGTGGGGTCAGTCTCGCTGGCTGTAGTGATGTACACAGTCACTCTGCGTAAAATGACTTCACATTATACGCTCGTAATGCGGGTAAGTGTCGTCTGGTCGTGTGACCTCGGCTCGCAATTAGTCCATATATAATCTGGATTTATGCTCATTAATCGGGTTGTCAGTCCATTAATCCAGTGGTCACAATACGTTTTCCAAAGTATTGTGAAATAGAGCCTTATAATGGAGGTATATGAAACCTTGTATATATGGCGAAGAATATGCATTGATGAGAGTGTCTATTGGTCGAGCACTTAGTTCCTGGACTCTGCCTTTCTAGCCATCAATTGTCTAATGTCCCGACCTATTTTCCTCTGTCATATGTACTATATATATATACATATATATATATATATATATATATATATATATATATATATATATATATATATATATATATATATATATATATTAGTATATTTTGGTAGCAGTCTTTCCTGTAGACATATATTATTAAATATGACCGAAAAAGTAAGATTAATAATTCTAACACGAATTTTCTCAATCTTTCGTACATTTCTTTTCACTGTTGGAGGTAAATCAAAAATCAATTCTCCAAAATTCATTTTTATTTCTAGTCTGACGCGACACAAGCGCGTTTCGTAAAACTTATTACATTCTCAAAGAGTTTAGTTCACAAATACACAACTGAATAGAACTTACGCATCTCCGATTTTATATCTACATTTGAGTGAGGTGGAAGGGGTGATGTGGCATTAACACAAGACAGAACAAGAGGTGGCATTAATAGGGTATTAATTTCATCAATTGATGAAATTAATACCCTATTAATGCCACCTCACCCCTTCCACCTCACTCAAATGTAGATATAAAATCGGAGATGCGTAAGTTCTATTCAGTTGTGTATTTGTGAACTAAAGTCTTTGAAAATGTAATAAGTTTTACGAAACGCGCTCGTGTCGCGTCAGACTAGAAATAAAATGAATTTTGGAGAATTGATTTTTGATTTACCTCCAACAGTGAAAAGAAATGTACGAAAGATTGAGAAAATTCGTGTTAGAATTATTAATCTTACTTTTTTGGTCATATTTAATAATATATATATATATATATATATATATATATATATATATATATATATATATATATATATATATATATATATATATATATATATATATATATATATATATATATATTTTATATATATATATATATATATATATATATATATATATATATATATATATATATATATATATATATATATATTTTATATATATATATATATATATATATATATATATATATATATATATTTCTCTCACACACACACATGTTCGTAGGAACCAACAGTACCAGCTGTCTATTGACAGCTGGTACTGCTGTCAATATTACCAGCTGGTGCTATTGACCAGCTAGTACCAGTCAATAGTACCAGGATGGATACTATTGGGTACAAGTCCTTTTGTTCAGTTTCTTTGCTTCCATACATGCCCTATTATACCATGGATTCTTCTGTTGCTTCTCGGATTTTTCCCTTTGGGCCGGGATGAACCTGTTTACTGCCTCCTGACACTTTTGGGTAAGATAGTCCATCATACCTTGTACAGACTTATCTCTAAGGTCTGTGTCCCAAGGTATTGCACTTATGAAGCTTCTCATCTGTTCATAATTCCCCTTTCGGTATGCCAGCCTTTTGATTCCTAGTTCTTTTTTGAGGGAGATAATTCCTAGCTCTACCAGGTACTCAAAGTTCAATACACTGTGATCACTCATTCCCAAGGACACTGCCAGCTTAACTTCCCTTATATCCCACTCATTTAGGGTAAATATCAGATCGAGCATGGCTGGTTTATCTTCTCCTCTCATTCTTGTTGGTTCCTTGTTGTGCTGGCTAAGAAAGTTTCTTGTTGCCACGTCCAGCAACTTAGCTCTCCATGTTTCTGGTCCTCCACGCAGGTCTCTGTTCTCCCAATCTATCTTCCCGTGGATGAAGTCTACCATGATTAGTAGTCCAGATCCATTCCTGCTAGCAACAGAAGCTGCTCTCTGTATTATGTTAATGTTGTTTCTATCATATTCCTGTTTGGGTCTTCCGTCATTTGGTGGTGGATTATATATGACTACGTCTATAATTTTGTGTGTGTGTGTGTGTGTGTGTGTGTGTGTGTGTGTGTGTGTGTGTGTGTGTGTGTGTGTGTGTGTGTGTGTGTGTGTGTGTGTGTGTGTACTCACCTATATGTACTCACCTATATGTGCTTGCAGGATCGAGCATTGACTCTTGGATCCCGCCTTTCTAGCTATCGGTTGTTTACAGCAATGACTCCTGTCCCATTTCCCTATCATACCTAGTTTTAAAAGTATGAATAGTATTTGCTTCCACAACCTGTTCCCCAAGTGCATTCCATTTTTCTACTACTCTCACGCTAAAAGAAAACTTCCTAACATCTCTGTGACTCATCTGAGTTTCCAGTTTCCACCCATGTCCCCTCGTTCTGTTATTATTACGTGTGAACATTTCATCTATTTCCACTTTGTCAATTCCCCTGAGTATTTTATATGTCCCTATCATATCTCCTCTCTCCCTTCTTTTCTCTAGTGTCGTAAGGTTCAGTTCCTTCAGCCGCTCTTCATATCCCATCCCTCGTAGCTCTGGGACAAGCCTCGTCGCAAACCTTTGAACCTTCTCCAGTTTCTTTATGTGTTTCTTCAGGTGGGGGCTCCATGATGGCGCGGCATACTCTAAGACGGGTCTCACGTAGGCAGTGTAAAGCGCCCTAAAAGCTTCCTCATTTAGGTTTCTGAATGAAGTTCTAATTTTCGCCAGTGTAGAGTACGCTGCTGTCGTTATCCTATTTATATGTGCCTCAGGAGTTAGATTAGGTGTCACATCCACTCCCAGGTCTCTTTCTCGAATCGTTACAGGTAGGCTGTTCCCCTTCACACACACACACACACATGTGTGTGTGTGTGTGTGTGTGTGTGTGTACTCACCTAGTTGTACTCACCTAGTTGTGTTTGCGGGGGTTGAGCTCTGGCTCTTTGGTCCCACCTCTCAACCGTCAATCAACAGGTGTACAGATTCCTGAGCCTATCGGGCTCTGTCATATCTACACTTGAAACTGTGTATGAAGTCAGCCTCCAGCACATCACTTCCTAATGCATTCCATTTGTCAACCACTCTGACGCTAAAAAAGTTCTTTCTAATATCTCTGTAGCTCATTTGGGCACTCAGTTTCCACCTGTGTCCCCTTGTGCGTGTGCCTCTTGTGTTAAATAGCCTGTCTTTATCAACCCTGTCGATTCCCTTCAGAATCTTGAATGTGGTGATCATGTCCCCCCTAACTCTTCTGTTTTCCAGCGAAGTGAGGTTTAATTCCCGTAGTCTCTCCTCGTAGCTCATACCTCTCAGCTCGGGTACAAGTCTGGTGGCAAACCTTTGAACCTTTTCCAGTTTTGTCTTATCCTTGACAAGATATGGACTCCATGCTGGGGCTGCATACTCCAGGATTGGCCTGACATATGTGGTAAACAAAGTTCTGAATGATTCTTTACACAAGTTTCTGAATGCCGTTCGTATGTTGGCCATCCTGGCATATGCCGCTGATGTTATCCTCTTGATATGTGCTGCAGGAGACAGGTCTGGCGTGATATCAACCCCAAAGTCTTTTTCTTTCTCTGACTCCTGAAGAATTTCCTCTCCCTGATGATACCTTGTATCTGGCCTCCTGCTCCCTGCACCTATCTTCATTACATTACATTTGGTTGGGTTAAACTCTAACAACCATTTGTTCGACCATTCCTTCAGCTTGTCTAGGTCTTCTTGAAGCCTCAAACAGTCCTCTTCTGTTTTAATCCTTCTCATAATTTTGGCATCGTCCGCAAACATTGAGAGACATGAATCGATACCCTCCGGGAGATCATTTACATATATCAGAAACAAGATAGGACCGAGTACAGAGCCCTGTGGGACTCCACTGGTGACTTCACGCCAATCGGAGGTCTCACCCCTCACCGTAACTCTCTGCTTCCTATTGCTTAGGTACTCCCTTATCCACTGGAGCACCTTACCAGCTACACCTGCCTGTCTCTCCAGCTTATGTACCAGCCTCTTATGCGGTACTGTGTCAAAGGCTTTCCGACAATCCAAGAAAATGCAGTCCGCCCATCCTTCTCTTTCTTGCTTAATCTTTGTCACCTGGTCGTGGAATTCAATTAAGCCAGTCAGGTAAGATCAGTGAGCCGGTCGGCCGAGCGGACAGCACACTGGACTTGTGATCCTGTGGTCCTGGGTTCGATCCCAGTCGCCGGCGAGAAACAATGGGCAAAGTTTCTTTCACCCTATGCCCCTGTTACCTAGCAGTTAAATAGGTACCTGGGCGTTAGTCAGCTGTCACGGGCTGCTTCCTGGGGGTGGAGGCCTGGTCGAGGACCGGGCCGCGGGGACACTAAAAGCCCCGAAATCATCTGTCGGAAAATCCGACACCATTTAATAATAATATCATACAGACAGATAAGAGCTGTGTTGTATAAACAAGTTACCCATAGAAAACGTAACTTGTAGTGGAATTACCGTCTAAAGAAAACGGGATATCATCACCACATACTATTATAATTCACCACCTATTATGGTGGGAATTATTCTTAAATACATTAGTCTTTGGACTTTACCATCATAAAAACATCTTATATAAATTAACTTAATTATCAATATTAAAGTAGAGTAAATGTGACCCTTCTATCACTTTCTGAAATCTGGACAAAGTAGGCCAGGCGAGAGTGGAGGAGGAGGGCAGCTGTTGTATATTGAGACCAGAGGCTCACACAGGAGCAAATTCGGCTCCTGTTAATTTTACTTGGACGTAGTGTTATGGAAACCAGAAGTGTACCATTGTCAACACGCTGTCTACAAATACAAGTTAAGTGTCTATCCGAAACCCGTTTATCATTCATTTATGGCCATTAATGTCAGGATATAGGGTTAGCCGGTTAGAACGCGAAATCGCCTCATACTAAAGGTAATTAAGCCAGGTCTTTAATGTTCCATGTACTGTATAGTGTTTTCTCTGATATAGCTTGTCATATATAGGATTCTGGCTTCACAGCTAGCGCACTTTTGACAGGTCAAGACGAGGATGCAAGATTATGTGCACCAGTTACTGGGTGATAGAAGCTACCTCAAAGAGGATAATTTGGTGTCTACACTCTAGTTATACCTGGTGGACTAACCTGCTGTACTATAAGAGAAGGAACCTCATCAATGTATGTAGCTATTACTGTAGTTTGATTGGCTGCATATATATATTAATTTAATAACCCCCCCTAATGTGTAGAGGATCGATTTGTGAGATTATGAGATTATTGCAGAAATACAGTCCACTTATCATTATACAAATTGCTATCGAAGTATACAAATTAACGTAAATATAAATTCATATAAATTAAATAAATATAAATCTCACAGGTCGGTTCCCACATTATTTGGACCTTCGGAACCGGAATATTTGGTCCTATGAACCCACATTTGGTCATCTTAGTACCGGATGAACCAGTTAACCAGTGGATTCATTAAATATACTAGTGCAGTGTGATTTAAACAAAGGCCTGCCAGTCATAGACGGTAGCGTAGCCTCGTGGGAGCTCAGGAGCCTCCCTCAGCCCAGTTCAGCTTCGTCAGCGGTTTCATGCACACCCACAGATATTTGGTGGCGTGTTATTTCGTGAAATGACAGCGCTAATATAGAAGCCAGCCTAATTAGTGACTGTGTCTTCGCGATATTGTTCACGGATTTCGTGGTGTTACATTTCGCGAGAGATTATCCACGAATTTTGTGGACTTTATTTCGCGAGGTCACTAATAATATTTAATACTTCTAGATAGTATTAGAAGTTTCATAGAGGCTAATTAAGAGGCTATTATCAATAATTGTGTATATTATTTCTCCAAATAGAGAATTATTTAATATAAATTGCACTAGTGATCACAGTATAATATTTACTAATTGCCAACCCACAACAGGGTAGGATAAAACCATTGACTAGTTGAACTATTATCGTTCATCCTAGTCCCATTATTACCATAGTCAGTTGTACTATATTGAACAACCTAACACCATTAATGAATGGTCCAGACCCTATTTTGGGTGTAATTTTTATCAACTCGAGTTGAGTTGTGTATATATAATAATTTACTTATGATCATTACACCTTTGAGTGATTAATTAGTGTCTCTACCATCCTAGGGTGATATAGAAGAGCTAACCTAAAGGTACTTCCAGTGACACTGGTTTATCACTCAAATCATTAGTGTGTATGATTGTATATATATAATGTGTATTAATTTTAAGTGCTAACCTCTAGTAGAGGTAGGATTATTGCCTAGTGAGTGCAGAATTAACCCTAGGCTACCATTAGAGCTTGTTCAGTAATATGAGCAGCCCAAGTACAAGCCCCACAAGGCTTCACCAACTAGCCAGTATGGATAATGCAGGGAGAATGAAAAGAACCCTTGCAGGTCTTAAAGGCCACTTAACAAGACAGATCAAGAAATGTGAAGATTTGTCACAACAATCTCAAGTTGATTATGCTGACCTGGAAAGCTATTATCAAGCAGCTGCAGGTAAATTTGAGCAAATCAAATGTCAAATAGCAACATATGTGGCTGAACTTGCCAACACCAATTTATCAGAAACAGAAATAGACGACATTATGGTTGATCTTGCGAATTATGAAGATCACACTCAGGCCACGTTACAGCCTTATGTCAAATTAATTGCCCAGAACAAGGCAGCAACAACAACAACAGTTGCATCTAATACGAGTCAAGCGGAAGCTCGACTCCCTCCAATTAATTTACCCACTTTCTCAGGAAAAGATGAGGAAGATTGGGACGAATTTTGGAACAAATTCGTTGACCTTGTAGACTCAAAACAATCTTTACCAAAGAGTAGTAAATTCTCTTATTTGCAAGGCCAATTATCAGGTGAGGCTAAAACAGTAGTATCCCATCTGAGATTAACTAATGACGGCTATGATCTGGCAGTAAAACTCCTCAAGGATAATTATGCTGATCCAGAAGTAAGAACATCACATTTAGTTCATGAGCTGTTGCATTTACCCCCACCGGAGGCTTCAGCTGATTCACTCCAAGTCTTCAAGCTGGAGGTAGAATCATTGATCAATGCCCTCAGCCTGACAGCAGATACAAACGGGGCTGAGTGGGTCTTGAAAATAATTGTCCAGGAGAAAATACCTAGGGACATATTGAGACAAATGAGTGCTCATTACAATAAAAGCATCTTATCTATGAATGAAATATCTGAAGGTTTAAAGTCAGTAGTTCATCAATTACGAACACATGACAAATTAAAACCACCAAGTAAACCCTCAGAAACCAATAATAGTAAACCACAGAGTACCAAAGGTACTCCAAATCAATCTAGACAATATAATTCAACACCAAAGTGGAACAGTAGCAGTGTGGGCGTATATGCAGTGGGACCCTCCAAGCCTATAGTTACTGTGTCACCCAAGAACGTGACACCAAAGGGTACTGGAAGCTATGGAACATGTTTGTTCTGCAATGAGAAACATTCAATGTACCACTGCTCTAATTTTCCTGATAGTGACGCCCGTGTTGAGCGACTCAAGGATTTGCAACATTGCACGAGGTGCCTCAGGAAACATAACATCAAGGACTGTGATACCCAATTACACACCTGTAATAGGTGTAACAAAGGTCAGCACCATGCAGCATTGTGCAGAGACACCAAAACAACGTATCCAAACCCCAAGGTGGAAGATAGCATTCCCACCACAGTACAGTACTGCAAGGTGCAACCAACAAAGAGTGTCCAATCGGCAAAGTCTAAAGGTAATACGACTTTGCCTACTGCCCAAATTACCATCCTGAATAAGAGGGCCAAGGTCCATACCCGTGGGTTGTTTGACCAAGGATCCCAGAGAACATATATCACTAAAAAGTTGGCAGATGAATTACAATTAAGGCCTGTAGCCCAGATGTCATTCAACATCTCAGGGTTTGTAACAGATGCAGGACCTCAAGTCTACCAGGTGGTACAACCATCAGTACGTTTAGGCAGGTACGTCTGTCGAGTACAAGCCATTGTGGTGGACAAAATACCAGTAGACCTACAAGTTCAAGGTCTGAGAGCAACAGCCAAATTCCTGAGAAATAGAGGAATAAAATTGGCAGATAATATTAAGTCTGATCACCTCACTGACTTCGGTCTCCTTGTAGGGACAGACTATTGTCATCGATTCATCGGTAGCCCTACTAAATATCAGGGTATAACCATGTTAAACTCTGCAGGAGGTAAATTACTCTCAGGCCCAGTATCAAGCCTGAGGAGACCTATGCCTGCAGATAAACAATACCAATAGAAATCTAAATTTGTCAGCTGATTATATTTCTCCAGTAGCATTATACTAAGGAGATTACAGCTGACTATACCAACAGAGGTTGATGTTAGTATCATCATATAAAGCTGGAGATGAGTTCATGAGGCCTCAGTGGCAAATCAGTGAACAGTAGCCTAAAACAGCTACAAGTCACTGCGACCAATGTCACTGAACCCACTGCAGTCTCAGAACCATACTTTGCTTTAATGATGAGCTATTCAATCTTCTGAAACAATTAACTAAATTAAACCCCAATAAATCTGATGACTGATTTGATACATTTATTATTTAATCAAGATGTATTCCATGGGCCTCAGTGTTTATATATCAGTGACCAGTTACCTGAAGAAACTTCAAGTTATATCTAATGTCACTGATCTCACTGCAGTCCCTGAATCATACTTGACTGTAGTACTTGATCACATCCAGTCTTCTGGGTTAAATAATATGTAATAAGGCTTGAATATTAGCCTTTCAAGAGTTGACAGGGAAATGAAATTGCATTAGACTTCTAACCCCTGCAACTCTAGTACGGGACATCCGTCCTGTACGAACAGACACACAAATGTGTGATTACTAACTATAATTCGAAGGAGGAGTATCGGTGTTCGTCTGTTCTAAAGAGGACTTCGACCCGTGAGCAGCCCCCTGGGGAATTATGTCGGAAAATCCGACACCATTTAATAATAATATCATACAGACAGATAAGAGCTGTGTTGTATAAACAAGTTACCCATAGAAAACGTAACTTGTAGTGGAATTACCGTCTAAAGAAAACGGGATATCATCACCACATACTATTATAATTCACCACCTATTATGGTGGGAATTATTCTTAAATACATTAGTCTTTGGACTTTACCATCATAAAAACATCTTATATAAATTAACTTAATTATCAATATTAAAGTAGAGTAAATGTGACCCTTCTATCACTTTCTGAAATCTGGACAAAGTAGGCCAGGCGAGAGTGGAGGAGGAGGGCAGCTGTTGTATATTGAGACCAGAGGCTCACACAGGAGCAAATTCGGCTCCTGTTAATTTTACTTGGACGTAGTGTTATGGAAACCAGAAGTGTACCAATGTCAACACGCTGTCTACAAATACAAGTTAAGTGTCTATCCGAAACCCGTTTATCATTCATTTATGGCCATTAATGTCAGGATATAGGGTTAGCCGGTTAGAACGCGAAATCGCCTCATACTAAAGGTAATTAAGCCAGGTCTTTAATGTTCCATGTACTGTATAGTGTTTTCTCTGATATAGCTTGTCATATATAGGATTCTGGCTTCACAGCTAGCGCACTTTTGACAGGTCAAGACGAGGATGCAAGATTATGTGCACCAGTTACTGGGTGATAGAAGCTACCTCAAAGAGGATAATTTGGTGTCTACACTCTAGTTATACCTGGTGGACTAACCTGCTGTACTATAAGAGAAGGAACCTCATCAATGTATGTAGCTATTACTGTAGTTTGATTGGCTGCATATATATATTAATTTAATAACCCCCCCTAATGTGTAGAGGATCGATTTGTGAGATTATGAGATTATTGCAGAAATACAGTCCACTTATCATTATACAAATTGCTATCGAAGTATACAAATTAACGTAAATATAAATTCATATAAATTAAATAAATATAAATCTCACAGGTCGGTTCCCACATCATCTCAAGATAACCTCAAGATTTACCCTCATTGAACCCATGTTGGCGATTTGTCACGAAGTCCCTTCTCTCCAGATGTGTTACCAGGTTTTTTCTCGCGATCTTCTCCATCACCTTGCATGGTATACAAGTCAAGGACACTGGCCTGTAGTTCAGTGCCTCTTGCCTGTCGCCCTTTTTGTATATTGGGACCACATTTGCGGTCTTCCATATTTCTGGTAGGTCTCCCGTCTCCAGTGACTTACTATACACTATGGAGAGTGGCAAGCAAAGTGCCTCTGCACACTCTTTCAGTACCCATGGTGAGATCCCGTCTGGACCAACAGCCTTTCTAACATCCAGATCCAGCAGGTGTCTCTTTCTCTTTCTCTCGTAATTTCGAACTCTTCCAAGGCCGCCTGGTTTACCTCCCTTTCTCCTAGCACAGTGACCTCACCTTGTTCTATTGTGAAGACCTCCTGGAACCTCTTGTTGAGTTCTTCACACACCTCCCTGTCATTCTCTGTATACCTGTCCTCGCTTGTTCTAAGTTTCAATACCTGTTCTTTCACTGTTGTTTTCCTTCTGATGTGACTGTGGAGTAGCTTTGGTTCGGTCTTGGCTTTGTTTGCTATATCATTTTCAAAACTTTTCTCTCCTTCTCTTCTCACCCTGACGTACTCATTCCTGGTTCTCTGGTATCTCTCTCTGCTTTCTGGTGTTCTGTTATTCCGGAAGTTCCTCCACGCCCTTTTGTTCAGTTTCTTCGCTTCCATACATGCCCTATTATACCATGGATTCTTCTGTTGCTTCATGGATTTTTCCTTTTGGGCCGGGATGAACCTGTTTACTGCCTCCTGATACTTTTGGGTAACATAGTCCATCATACCCTGTACAGACTTATTTCTGAGGTCTGTGTCCCAAGGTATTTCACTTAGGAAACTTCTCATCTGTTAATAATTCCCCTTTCGGTATGCCAGCCTTTTGATTCCTAGTTCTTTTTTGAGGGAGATAATTCCTAGCTCTACCAGGTACTCAAAGTTCAATACACTGTGATCACTCATTCCCAAGGACACTGCCAGCTTAACTTCCCTTATATCCCACTCATTTAGGGTAAATATCAGATCGAGCATGGCTGGTTTATCTTCTCCTCTCATTCTTGTTGGTTCCTTGATGTGCTGGCTTAGAAAGTTTCTTGTTGCCACGTCCAGCAGCTTAGCCCTCCATGTTTCTGGTCCTCCATGCGGGTCTCTGTTCTTCCAATCTATCTTCCCATGGTTGAAGTCTCTGATAATTAGTAGTCCAGATCCATTCCTGCTAGCAACAGAAGCTGCTCTTTCTATTATGTTAATGGTGGCCATGTTGTTTCTATCATATTCCTGTCTAGTGTGTGTGTGTGTGTGTGTGTACTCACCTAGTTGTGTTTGCGGGGGTTGAGCTCTGGCTCTTTGGTCCCGCCTCTCAACCGTCAATCAACAGGTGTACAGGTTCCTGAGCCTTTTGGGCTCTATGATATCTACACATGAAACTGTGTATGGAGTCAGCCTCCACCACATCACTTCCTAATGCATTCCATTTGTCAACCACTCTGACACTAAAAAAGTTAATTCTAATATCTCTGTGGCTCATTTGGGCACTCAGTTTCCACCTGTGTCCCCTAGTGCATGTGTGCCCCTTGTGTTAAATAGCCTGTCTTTATCAACCCTGTCGATTCCCTTGAGAATCTTGAATGTGGTGATCATGTCCCCCTAACTCTTCTGTCTTCCAAAGACGTGAGGTTCAATTCCCGTAGTCTCTCCTCGTAGCTCATACCTCTCAGCTCGGGTACTAGTCTGGTGGCAAACCTTTGAACCTTTTCCAGTTTAGTCTTATGCTTGACTAGATATGGACTCCATGCTGGAGCCGCATACTCCAGGATTGGTCTGACATATGTGGTATATAATGTTCTGAAAGATTCCTTACACAAGTTTCTAAAGGCCGTTCTTATGTTAGCCAACCTGGCATATGCTGCTGATGTTATCCTCTTGATATGAGCTTCAGGGGACAGGTCTGGCGTGATATCAACCCCCAGGTGTTTCTCTCTCTCTGACTCTTGAAGTATTTCATCTCCCAAGTGATACCTTGTATCTGGTCTCCTGCTTCCTACCCCTATCTTCATTACATTGCATTTGCTTGGGTTAAACTCTAACATCCATTTGTTCGACCATTCCTGCAGCTTGTCCAGGTCTTCTTGAAGCCTCAAGCTGTCCTCCTCTGTCTTAATCCTTCTCATAATTTTGGCGTCGTCAGCAAACATTGAGAGGAATGAGTCTATACCCTCTGGGAGATCATTTACGTATATCAGAAACAGGATAGGTCCAAGTACAGAGCCCTGTGGGACTCCACTGGTGACTTCACGCCAGTCTGAGGTCTCACCCCTCACTGTAACTCTCTGCTTCCTATTGTTTAGGTACTCCCTTATCCACTAGAGCGCCCTACCAGTTACTCCTGCCTGTTTCTCTAGCTTACGCATCAACCTTATATGTGTGTGTGTGTGTGTGTGTGTGTGTGTGTGTGTGTGTGTGTGTGTGTGTGTGTGTGTGTGTGTGTGTGTGTGTGTGTGTGTGTGTGTGTGTGTGTGTGTGTGTGTGTGTTTGTGCGTGTGCGTGTGTGTGTGTGTGTGTGTGTGTGTGTGTGTGTGTGTGTGTGTGTGTGTGTGTGTGTGTGTGTGTGTGTGTGTGTGTGTGTGTGTGTGTGTGTGTGTGTGTGTGTGTGTGTGTGTGTGTGTGTGTGTGTGAGTGCGTGTGCGTGTGTGTGTGTAACACTGTTTGCGTGCAGGGGCCGGCCACCAGCACGGTGCGGCTGCCATAAACCAATCAGAAGGTCCGGCGCTCAATAATGTAACATGATTGGCCGTGACGTCAGACGCCGGCTTTAAATAACAGCGGAACGTCGTCCAATTTTCACCGGACAACTGCTTCGTGTTGGCCCTGACCTCGGGACGACCCGTGTATACCCTGGGACGACCCGTGTATACCCCAGGACGACCCGTGTATGCCCCGGGACGACCCGTGTATACCCCAGGACGACCCGTGTATACCCCGGGACGACCCGTGTATACCCCAGGACGATCCGTGTATACCCTGGGACGACCCGTGTATACCCCAGGACGACCCGTGTATGCCCCGGGACGATCCGTGTATATCCCAGGACGACCCGTGTATGCCCCGGGACGACCCGTGTATACCCCAGGACGACCCGTGTATACCCCAGGACGACCCGTGTATACCCCGGGACGACCTGTGTATACCCCGGGACGACCCGTGTATACCCCGGGACGACCCGTGTATACCCTGAGACGACCCGTGTATACCCTGGGACGACCCATGTATAACCTGGGACGACCCGTGTCTACCCCAGGACAACCCGTGTTTACCCCGGGACAACCCGTTTATACCCCGGGACGACCCATGTATTCCCTGGGACGACCCATGTATACCCTGGGACGACCCGTGTATACACTGGGACGACCCGTGTATACCCAGGAACGACCCGTGTATACACTGAGGCGACCCATGTATACCCTGGGACGACCCGTGTATACCCTGAGACGACCAGGGTTTACTCTGGGACAACCCGTGTATACTCTGGGACGACCCGTGTATACCCTGGGACGACCCGTGTATACCCGGGACGACCCGTGTATACCCTGGGACGACCCGTGTATACCATGGGACGACCCGTGAATACCATAGGACTACCCAGGTATACCATGGGACGACCTGTGTATACACCGGGAGGACCTGTGTATACTTACGCTTGAAGCAAAGCACTTTTTTCCTACCACAGACGTGGCCACACATTTACAATGCTGACCAGCATATATACATTTTCTTCTGTCCTCCATGGACAGGGTTAGAGAAGTGTTAAACATATAGTTCAAGGGTTTATTGAACACTCAACCACAGAAGGTGATTCGGTGCTTTTAAAATGCTAATCTAACCTACATACGTAAATACATATATATACACAGATTTACGTATGCCCTACATAAAGTGTTCGATGTGTCTTTTACATAGTGTCATTAATGTGCATTTATAAAGTGAAATGTAATTCTGATCAGCTTCCATTTATACTTTATACACATACATATACATACACACACACATATATATGTACACATACATATATACATGTATACATACATATATACACACACACACACATGCATTCACATACATTTGTCTCTTTTATTCTGACAGAGTGAGATAGCTGATAGAGAAACTAGTGTGCAATTAGGCACTTAATCACTGAAGGTGATGAAGGTGCTTTTACAAGCTCAGGTTATATAGTTACATCACATACATACATTATATAATTGATACATTACATGGTTAATCTTGGGTACAAGTCCAATACATCATCAAGTGTGCCAGTACTCATATAGTAATTACACAGTTCAGCATACCTTAGCCCAGGAGGGCGAAAGTCAGTCAATATGGGACATTCTACAATATAATGTTCAAGAGAGTGCATGTTTTCTCTTTCACAAAGATGACACATTGTGTACTCGACATTTGGGTTTTGAGAAAGCTGCCAGATACGTCTATATCCCAGCCGTATTCTGGCCACTATAACATCATATTGCCGGGTTCTTGTTCTATTAGTCCCATATGTGAATCTAAGCAAAGCACTGTATACCCAGGGGTCAAGCATGGCACTCTATACCCTGGGGTCAAGCAAGGCACTGTATACCCAAGGGTCAAGCATGACACTGTATACCCTTGGGTCAAACAGGGCACTGTATACCCAGGGGTCATACATGGCACGGTATACCCAGGGGTCAAGCATGACACTGTATACCCTTGGGTCAAACAGGGCACTGTATACCCTGGGGTCAAGCAAGGCACTGTATACCCAAGGGTCAAGCATGACACTGTATACCCTTGGGTCAAACAGGGCACTGTATACCCAGGGGTCATACATGGCACGGTATACCCAGGGGTCAAGCATGACACTGTATACCCAAGGGTCAAGCAAGGCACTGTATACCCAGGGGTCAAGCATGGCACTGTATACCCAGGGGGTCAAGGATGACACTGTATACCCAGGGGTCAAGCATGACACTGTATACCCAGGGGTCAAGCATGACACTGTATACCCAGGGGGTCAAGGATGACACTGTATACCCAGTGGTCAAGCATGACACTGTATACCCAGGGGTCAAGCATGACACTGTATACCCAGGGCTCAAGCATGGCACTGTAAACCCAGGGGTCAAGCATGACACTGTATACCCAGGGGTCAAGCATAGCACTGTATACCCAGGGGTCAAGCATGACACTGTAAACCCAGGGGTCAAGCATGACACTGTATACCAAGGGGTCAAGCAGGACACTGTATACCCAGGGGTCAAGCATGACACTACATACCCAGGGGTCAAGCAAGACACTGTATACCCAGGGGTCAAGCAAGACACTGTATACCCAGGGGTCAAGCATGGCACTGTAAACCCAGGGGTCAAGCATGACACTGTATACCCAGGGCTCAAGCATGGCACTGTAAACCCAGGAGTCAAGCATGACATTGTATACCCAGGAGTCAAGCATGACACTGCATATCCAGGGGTCAAGCATAGCACTGTATACCCAGGGGGTCAAGCATGACATTGTATACCCAGGGGTCAAGCAGGACACTGTATACCCAGGGGTCAAGCAGGACACTGCATACCCAGGGGTCAAGCATGACACTGCATACCCAGGGGTCAAGCAAGACACTGTATACCCAGGGGTCAAGCAAGACACTGTATACCCAGGGGTCAAGCATGGCACTGTAAACCCAGGGGTCAAGCTTGACACTGTATACCCAGGGGTCAAGCATGACACTGTATACCCAGGGGTCAAGCATGACACTGTATACCCAGGGGTCAAGCATGATACTGTATACCCAGGGGTCAAGCATGACACTGTATACCCAGGGGTCAAGCATGACACTGTATACCCAGAGGTCAAGCATGTCACTGTATACCCAGGGGTCAAGCATGACACTGTATAATCAGGGGTTAGCAAGAAACTGTATTCCTAGGGGTCAAGCAAGACACTGTATACTAAGGAGTCAAGCAAGGCACTGTAAACCTAGGGTTCAAGCAAGACACTGTATACCCAGGGGTCAAGCATGGCACTGTAAACCCAAGGCATAAGCATGACACTGTATACCCAGGGGTCAAGCATGACACTGTATACCCAGGGGGTCAAGCAAGAAACGGTATACCCAAAGGGTCAAGCATGACACTGTATACCCAGGGGTCAAGCATGACACTGTATACCCAGGGGCCAAGCATGACACTGTATACCCAGGGGTCAAGCATGACACTGTATACCCAGTGGTCAAGCATGACACTGTATACCCAGGGGTCAAGCATGACACTGTATACCCAGGGCTCAAGCATAGTACTGTAAACCCAGGAGTCAAGCATGACACTGTATACCCAGGGGTCAAACATGCCACTGTATATCCAGGGGTCAAGCATAGCACTGTATACCCAGGGGGTCAAGCATGACATTGTATACCCAGGGGTCAAGTAGGACACTGTATACCCAGGGGTCAAGCATGACACTACATACCCAGGGGTCAAGCAGGACACTGTATACCCAGGGGTCAAGCATGACACTACATACCCAGGGGTCAAGCAAGACACTGTTTACCCAGGGGTCAAGCAAGACACTGTATACCCAGGGGTCAAGCATGGCACTGTAAACCCAGGGGTCAAGCATGACACTGTATATCCAGGGGTCAAGCATAGCACTGTATACCCAGGGGGTCAAGCATGACATTGTATACCCAGGGGTCAAGCAGGACACTGTATACCCAGGGGTCAAGCATGACACTGCATACCCAGGGGTCAAGCAAGACACTGTATACCCAGGGATCAAGCAAGACACTGTATACCCAGGGGTCAAGCATGGCACTGTAAACCCAGGGGTCAAGCATGACACTGTATACCCAGGGGTCAAGCATGACACTGTATACCCAGGGGTCAAGCATGACACTGTATACCCAGGGGTCAAGCATGACACTGTATACCCAGGGGTCAAGCATGACACTGTATACCCAGGGGTCAAGCATGACACTGTATACCCACAGGTCAAGCATGTCACTGTATACCCAGGTGTCAAGCATGACACTGTATAATCAGGGGTCAAGCAAGAAACTGTATTCCTAGGGGTCAAGCAAGACACTGTATACTAAGGAGTCAAGCAAGGCACTGTAAACCTAGGGTTCAAGCAAGACACTGTATACCCAGGGGTCAAGCATGGCACTGTAAACCCAGGGGTCAAGCATGACACTGTATACCCAGGGGTCAAGCATGGCACTGTAAACCCAGGGGTCAAGCATGACACTGTATACCCAGGGCTCAAGCATGGCACTGTAAACCCAGGAGTCAAGCATGACATTGTATACCCAGGAGTCATGCATGACACTGTATACCCAGGGGTCAAGCATGACACTGTATACCCAGGGGTCAAGCATGACACTGTATACCCAGGGGTCAAGCATGACACTGTATACCCAGGAGGTCAAGCAAGAAACGGTATACCCAGGGGTCAAGCACGACACTGTATACCCAGGGGTCAAGCATGACACTGTATACCCAGGGGTCAAGCATGACACTGTATACCCAGGGGTCAAGCATGACACTGTATACCCAGGGGTCAAGCATGTCACTGTATACCCAGGGGTTAATCATGACACTGTATACCCAGGGGTCAAGCAAGAAACTGTATTCCCAGGGGTAAAGCATTACACTCTATACCCAGGGGTCAAGCATGACACTGTATACCCAAGGGTCAAGCATGACACTGTATACCCAGGGGTCAAGCATGACATTGTATACCCAGGGGTTAAGCAAGACACTGTATACTCAGGAATCAAGCATGGCACTGTATACCTAGGGGTCAAGCATGACACTGTATACCCAGGGGTCAAGCATGACACTGTATACTCAGGGGTCAAGCAAGGCACTGTATACCCAGGGGTCAATCATGACACTGTATACCCAGCGGTCAAGCAAAACATTGTATACCCATGTGTCAAGCATGTCACTGTATACCCAGGAGTCAAGCATTACACTGTATACCCAGAGGTCAAGCAAAACACTGTAAACACAGGGGTCAAGCAAGGCACTGTATACCCAGAGGTCAAGCATGGCACTGTAAACCCAGGAGTTAAGCATGACACTGTATACCAGGGGTCAAGCATGACACTGTATACCCACCCAGCAAACATAAATCGTATAGAAAACGTTCGTCTATCTGTTCCCATAGGTGTAGGAACGGAACGACTTGCATTGAGAATGGTGTAGGAGAGCCTTTGAGAAACTTTTAATAAAAAAATCCAAACACAAAGGTTTTATAATAAATTGTTTTTCTATGACTATTTTGTTCCTAATGTATTACAAATAGTTTTTACATGTTTAAATATAAAATTTATGGTGTTTTTTGTAAAATTCATTAATAAATTGTGAATGATATTTAATGGCTGAATGAAACCTTTAAAATTCATTTAGTTATTTTATGATCAGAAAAAAGTAGTTTTCCAAATTTTCTAAAGATCACTCTTTTTAACACAACTTGACTCCTTATGCTTTCCACTAAACACTAATATCATGTTTAAATATATAATTTATTTATTATTCCCTAAAATAATTGATATAAATTATAAATGTTGCTGGAAAGTGGTGTGAAAGAATCTGAAAACGTTTTGTTGTCTTATATATTGGAGGAGAGCAAAGAGGAAGGAGGAGGAGGAGGGCGAGGAGGAAGGAGGAGGAGGAGGGCGAGGAGGAAGGAGGAGGAGGAGGAGGAGGGCGAGGAGGAAGGAGGAGGAGGAGGAGGAGGGCGAGGAGGAAGGAGTAGGTCTAGGAGGAGGGGAGAAGAGGGGGGAGGGGGAAGAAGGAGGTGCAAGGAGGAGGACCTCGGGGAGGGGGGAACTAAGTGACGGAGGAGAAGAGGGGGAGAATAGCAGGGGTAGAAGTAGTAGAGGTAAATGGGGGAGGGAGAAGAGGAGGAGTAAGGGAAGAGGGATGAGAAGGAAGGGGAAGTGGAGGGGGTGAGGGTAAGGAGGGGGAGGGGTAAGAGAAAGGGGGATGGGGAGGAGGGCGAAAAGGAGGGGTAACAGACGGGGATGAGGAGGAAGGGGAAGAGGAGGGGGGAGAGAGGAGGGGTAAGAGAAGGGGAAGAGGAGAGGGAGGGGTAAAAGAAAGGGGGTAAAAAGGGGGGAGGGGTAAGTGAAGGGTGGAGGAGGGGAGGATGAGGAGGATGAGGAAGAGAAAAAGGATGAAAATGAGGAGGAAGGAAAAGAGGAGGGGGAAGAGGGGAGGGGAAAGAGAAGGGGGATGAGGAGGAATGGGAAGAAGGGAGGGGGGTAAGAGAAAGGGAAAGAGAATGGGGTAGGGGTAAGAGAAGAGGGAGGAGGAGGGGGAGGGGTAAGGGAAGGGGGATGAGGAGTGGGGAGGGGGTAAGAAAAGGGGGGATGTGAAGGAAGGGAAAGAGGGGAGGGGTAAGAGAAAGGGAATGAGAAGGAGGAGGGGGGAAGAGGATAGGAGGGAAGAAAGGAAGGTGGGGAGGGAGTGTAACAGGATCTGTGTGACAGCTGGGGCATGTACACTATAGGCCTACAGAGTTGCCATGACGTGTTAGGGCGCTGGATTAAACAGGCATGTCTTGGTAGATGACTATGGTGTGTTCATCTTCATAAAATACAGCAAGAAAAATAAAGAATAAGATAATAATGTTTTACATTAATTTATCTCTGACTTTACTAATGAATTAAATTAATATTATTAAGTGAACATGCAGGTTGGTGAGGCAGTGACGGTTGTGATGTGGGTCCCACCAGGTGACTACTAGCTGACCATCACCTGGGTGGTGGTCCAGTGTTTATACCCACGCGTAGTGACCATCACCCCCTCCCCCTGCTCTACCCCTGTCTTCTCTTACCCCTCCCCCTGCTCTACCCCTGTCTTCTCTTACCCATCCCCCTGCTCTTCCCCTTCCTTCTCTTACCTCTCCCCCTGCTCTACCCCTGTCTTCTCTTACCCCTCCCCCTGCTCTTCCCCTGTCTTCTCTTACCCCTCCCCCTGCTCTTCCCCTTCCTTCTCTTACCCCTCCCCCTGCTCTACCCCTGTCTTCTCTTACCCCTCCCCCTGCTCTTCCCCTTCCTTCTCTTACCCCTCCCCCTGCTCTACCCCTTCCTTCTCTTACCCCTCCCCCTGCTCTACCCCTTCCTTCTCTTACCCTCCCCCTGCTCTACCCCTGTCTTCTCTTACCCCTCCTCCTGCTCTTCCCCTTCCTTCTCTTACCCCTCCCCCTGCTCTACCCCTTCCTTCTCTTACCCCTCCTCCTGCTCTTCCCCTTCCTTCTTTTACCCCTCCCCCTGTTCTTCCCCTTCCTCCTCATCCCCCCTTCTCTTCCCCCTACCCTCTCCCCCTCCTCTTCCCCTTCCTTCTCGTCCCCCTTCTCTTACTCCTCCTCCTCCTCTTCCCCCTCCCCCCTCTTACCTGTACTACTCCTACCCCTGCTATTCTTCCCCCTCCTCTTCTCCTCCATTATCTAATTCCCCCATTTCCCCCCCAGACGTCCTGCTCCTTCCCCCCTCCTCCTTTCCTCTCCCCCTTCTTCCTCCATCCTCTTAGACCTACTCCTTCCTCTTTTTCATCCTCCTTCCTCCTCTGCCTCGACCTCCTCCTTCTCCTTCCTCCTCGATCTCCTCCTTCCTCCTCAATCTCCTTCTTCCTCCTCGACCTCATCCTCTTACCTGGAATTCTTCCTCCTCTACCTCTTCCTAAGAATATGAGTATAAATGATGAATTAACATTTATTATGACCCTGTTTCATTTTACTAAATGTAGAAATATACTTTTATATTTCTACATTTATATAAATAACAGCAATAAAAAACTACGATTATGAAACATTTAAGGTTGCCACAAGGTTTAAATTTTTTTTAGCCAACGTTTCGTACAATACGTTTTAGAAACTTATTTACATCCACACAAAATTACGCATCTAATGCGTGAAAACAAACGTTGCCAATACTTTCCAACACTTTCCAGCTACGTTGTGGCAACCTAAAATTGTTTCCTGGGCAAGGGGTCAAGCAAGACACTGTATACGCGGGGGTCAAGCAAGACACTGTATATCCAGGGGTCAAGTAAGACACTGTATACCCAGGGGTCAAGCAAGACACTGTATACCCAGGGGTCAAGCAAGACACTGTATACCCAGGGGTCAAGCAAGACACTGTATACCCAGGGGACAAGCATGACACTGTATACCCAGGGGTCAAGCAAGACACTGTATACCCAGGGGTCAAGCAAGACACTGTATACCCAGGGGTCAAGCAAGACACTGTATACCCAGGGGTCAAGCATGACACTGTATAATCAGGGGTTAACCATGACACTGTATACCCTGGGGTCAAGCAAGACACTGTATACCCAGGGGTCAAGCATGACACTGTATACCCAGGGGTCAAGCATGACACTGTATACCTAGGGGTCAAGCAGGACACTGTATACCCAAGGGTCAAACAAGACATTGTATACCCAGGGAACAAGCATTACACTGTATACCCAGGGGTCAAGCTTGACACTGTATACCCAGGGGTTAAGCAAGACACTGTATACCCAGGGGTCAAGCATGTCACTGTATACCCAGGGGTCAAGCAAGACACTGTATACCCAGGGGTCTAGCAAGACACTGTATACCCAGGGGTCGAGCATGACACTGTAAACCCAGGGGTTAAGCATGACACTGTATACCCAGGGGTCAAGCATGTCACTGTATACCCAGGGGTCAAGCATAACACTGTATACCCAGGGGTCAAGAATGTCACTGTATACCCAGGGGTCAAGCAAGATACTGTATACCCAGGGGTCAAGCAAGACACTGTATACCCAGGGGTCAAGCATGTCACTGTATACCCAGGGGTCAAGCATGACACTGTATACCCAGGGGTCAAGCATGTCACTGTATACCCAGGGGTCAAGCAAGACACTGTATACCCAGGGGTTAAGCATGTCACTGTATACCCAGGGGTCAAGCAAGACACTGTATACCCAGGGGTTAAGCATGACACTGTATACCCAGGGGTCAAGCATGACACTGTATACCCAGGGGTCAAGCATGACACTGTATACCCAGGGGTCAAGCATAACACAGTATACCCAAGGGTCAAGCATGACACTGTATACTCAGAAGTAAAGCATGGCACTGTATACCCAGGGGTCAAGCATGACACTGTATACCAAGGGGTCAAGCATGACACTGTATATCAAGGGGTCAAGCATAACACTGTACACCCCAGGGGTCAAGCATGGCACTGTATACCCAGGGGTCAAGCATGACACTGTATACCCAGGGGTCAAGCATGACACTGTATACCCAGGGGTCAAGCATGATACTGTATCCCAAGGGGTCAAGCATGACACTGTACAGCCCAGGGGTCAAGCATGGCACTGTATACCCAGGAGTCAAGCATGGCACTGTATACCCAGGGGTCAAGCATGACACTGTATATCCAGAAGTCAAGCATGACACTGTATACCCAGGGGTCAAGCCTGCCACTGTAAACCCAGGGGTCAAGCATGACACTGTATACTCAGAAGTAAAGCATGGCACTGTATACCCAGGGGTCAAGCATGACACTGTATACCCAGGGGTCAAGCATGACACTGTATACCCAGGGGTCAAGCATGTCACTGTATACCCAGGGGTCAAGCATGGCACTGTATACCCAGGGGTCAAGCCAGACACTGTATACCCAGGGGTCAAGCATTACACTGTATACCCAGAGGTCAAGCAAGACACTGTATACCCAGGGGTCAAGCATGACACTGTATACCCAGGGGTCAAGCATGACACTGTATACCCAGGGGTCAAGCATGACACTGTATACCCAGGGGTCAAGCATAACACTGAATACCCAAGGGTCAAGAATGACACTGTATACCCAGGGGTCAAGCATGTCACTGTATACCCAGGGGTCAAGCATGACACTGCATACCCAGGGGTCAAGCATGACACTGTATACCCAGGGGTCAAGCATAACACTGAATACCCAAGGGTCAAGAATGACACTGTATACCCAGGGGTCAAGCATGTCACTGTATACCCAGGGGTCAAGCATGACACTGTATAACCAGGGATCAAGCATGACACTGTATACCCTGGGGTCAAGCATGTCACTGTATACCCAGGGATCAAGCATTACACTGTATACCCAGTGGTCAAGCATGACACTGTATATCCAGAGGTCAAGCATGACACTGTATACCCACGGGTCAAGCAAGACACTGTATACTCAGGGATCAAGCATGGCACTGTATACCCAGGGGTCAAGCATGACACTGTATACCCAGGGGTCAAGCATGACACTATACCCAGGGGTCAAGCATGACACTGTATGCTCAGGGGTCAAGCAAAGCACTGTATACTCAGGGGTCAAGCATGACACTGTATACCCAGGGGTCAAGGATGACACTGTATACCCAGGGGTCAAGCATGACACTGTATACCAAGGGGTCAAGCATTGCACTGTATACCCAGGGGTCAAGCATGACACTGTATACCCAGGGGTCAAGCTTGCCACTGTAAACCCAGGGGTCAAGCATGACACTGTATACTCAGAAGTAAAGCATGGCACTGTATACCCAGGGGTCAAGCATGACACTGTATACTCAGGGGTCAAGCATGACACTGTATACCGAGGGGTCAAGCATGTCACTGTGTACCCAGGGGTCAAGCATGGCACTGTATACCCAGGGGTCAAGCCAGACACTGTATACCCTGGGGACAAGCATTACACTGTATACCCAGGGGTCAAGCAAGACACTGTATACCCAGGGGTCAAGCATGACACTCTATACCCAGGGGTCAAGCATGACACTGTATACCCAGGGGTCAAGCATGACACTGTATACCCAGGGGTCAAGCATAACACTGTATACCCAAAGGTCAAGAATGATACTGTATACCCAGGGGTCAAGCATGTCACTGTATACCCAGGGGTCAAGCATGACACTGTATAACCAGGGATCAAGCAAGACACTGTATACCCAGGGGTCAAGCATGTCACTGTATACCCAGGGATCAAGCATGACACTGTATACCCAGGGGTCAAGCAAGACACTGTATACCCAGGGGTCAAGCATGACACTCTATATCCAGAGGTCAAGCATGACACTGTATACCCAGGGGTCAAGCAAGACACTGTATACTCAGGGATCAAGCATTGCACTGTACACCCAGGGGTCAAGCATGACACTGTATACCCAGGGGTCAAGCATGACACTGTATACCCAGGGGTCAAGCATGACACTGTATACTCAGGGGTCAAGCAAAGCACTGTATACCCAGGGGTCAAGCATGACACTGTATACCCAGGAGTCAAGGTTGATACTGTATACCCAGGGGTCAAGCATGACACTGTTAAGCCAGGGGTCAAGCATGGCACTGTATACCCAGGGGTCAAGCATTACACTGTATACCCAGGGGTCAATCAAGACACTGTATACCCAGGGGTCAAGCATGACACTGTATACCCAGGGGTCAAGCATGACACTGTATACCCAGGGGTCAAGCATGGCACTGTATACCCAGGGGTCAAGCATGACACTGTATACCCAGGGGTCAAGCATAACACTGTATACCCAAGGGTCAAGAATGACACTGTATACCCAGGGGTCAAGTATGTCACTGTATACCCAGGGGTCAAGCATGACACTGTATAACCAGGGATCAAGCAAGACACTGTATACCCAGGGGTCAAGCATGTCACTGTATACCCAGGGATCAAGCATGACACTGTATACCCAGGGGTCAAGCAAGACACTGTATACTCAGGGATCAAGCATTGCACTGTATACCCAGGGGTCAAGCATGACACTGTATACCCAGGGGTCAAGCATGACACTGTATACCCAGGGGTCTAGCATGACACTGTATACTCAGGGGCCAAGAAAAGCACTGTATACCCAGGGGTCAAGCATGACACTGTATACCCAGGGGTCAAGGATGACACTGTATACCCAGGGGTCAAGCATGACACTGTATACCCAGGGGTCAAGCATGACACTGTATACTGTGACGGTGTTCCCCCCCTTATATTTCTCCCACGCCTGCAGTAAGAGTCATGTCTACTTTTCCCAAGCATTCTCTACGTAGCAGGCTTCAATTTGATATATGGGAGAGAGTGGAGTGTTCTCGGAGAGCCGAGAAATTAGCGAAATAGTAATATTTTGGCCTGTGGTATAGGCCCTTTAGGAAGCCAAGATGGCGCTGGCCTTCGTGATTCCCCGCCAAAACTGTGTGACGTCAGTGGCACCGGATTGGTCACCGACAGCAATGTGGCACCGGGAGCCAATGAGAACTTCCCGTGGCGAAAGTGACGTCACGAAGGAAGGGGGTCCAGGCCGCGCGCCGCGCTGGCGCCATCAGTCAGACACGACACGTCAAAGAGGTTGGACGTGCGACGATTGGTCCTGTCAGTTTGACAGTTGTTTCCCGCTCCCGTGGATTTACGCGTCACCTGAAGTCTGCCAGTACTCTGTGAGGTCTTCCCTAGTTCATGTGTTGAACCAGAGAGGGAATCGACGGTTATTTGAGCAACAAGTGCTCCAGTCAGGTACTGTGCAAGAAGCAGTGAAGCCGTGCAGTGACGTATGTGACGTCTGTGGTAGTTCACCAGTTCGTGACAGCGTAGTGGCTGGCAAAGCCACTGGGTAGCTGAGGAAGGAGAGGACTATTTGGGGAATCCGGACGACTGCAGCTGAGACGTAGGCGGCAGCCGTTGCTGGGAGAAGACGACGGCCAGGAGACCGACTCCAACCCTACCAGAAGCAGAGAAGGAGCACGGACCTGCAGAGGAAGAAGGCACGGAGACGACGCGCTAAACGGTGGGACGACGAGTGGTTCCGGTAGGACACGACGACGTGTGTGTGGGGGCGTTCCCGACACGAGGACCAGGAGCTACATCTCAACTCTCATCGGAGGATAGGTTGAAGTAGGTGTTTCTAGTTCCCTCCCCATTCCCCTTTAGTTAGCTATATTATTCGGCTATATTATCTAGCCTGAGGATTTTATATGTCGTGAGCAAGTCTCACCCGTGTCACAGTGAGGCACCAGTTTGCCGTGTAGTACTATCAAGAGTACTTATAATACTTATGTTG
Organism: Procambarus clarkii; assembly: GCF_040958095.1. Lineage (NCBI taxonomy): Eukaryota > Metazoa > Arthropoda > Malacostraca > Decapoda > Cambaridae > Procambarus > Procambarus clarkii. The sequence continues at coordinate 6,443,125 of NC_091201.1, forward strand.
ATTATTGGTGTGTACAGGCACCAGGAACAAGTGATAAATTTACTGTGTTTTATATATCTTTCTACAGATTTTGATGTGAACATATAGTGGTAAATTATATATAATATTATGCCAGTATTTGGAAGTTAGGCTACGTGCCCAGAAACTATTTATTTTCCATGTATTGATGTTTGATGTATATACATTATATATGTCTATGTTCATGCAGTGATTAATCATTTGTGAGTACAGTGAATTATTGCTTTATCACCCACGAGAGAAAGTACTGAAAACTCCAGTGTTAATATTGCATAATATATCGTTGAATGAAGGGCAATGTAAAACCATTACAGTGAGTCATTGTAGCATTGATTGTAGAAACGACTGTTTGAGCCCGAGTATAGTGTAACTAAGTAATACGTTCTATTGTGCCAATATCGAGAGTGCAAGCTTCTGGTAATATTGGAGAACTTAAAGAAACAGCGAGCGTGAATCTAGAAACAAGCAATAAACTTTCGCGCGGGGCCAGGCGATCAGCTGTTCTTGACACTTGACGAGGAGGGGAGGTGTTGCCACTTAGTGAGTGCATACTATTCGTGGGAACTACCGGCCGCAGCCAGGATCAGTTGATTTATTTATTATTGTTTGGCCTTGTGACATCTTTCGTGCATTTTAAGTAAAATACAAAATTACCTGTGTGTTTATATCATCCCCTCCATTTATCTTGTGGCTATATTATACTGAAAGCATAGAGTGATAAAAGTACATACCTGCCTGAACTCCTGATCTTTTGAGTGTGACCTTGCCAAGGCTACCACTAATTCAACCAGTCCACTGAGGTGTTACTGGCCACCTAAAACACCAGTTGGCGACCTTGTGGTTAACCGTAGAGCCCGATTGTTGGGGAGGGCACATGACAGTCAAGTGAACGAGTCGTGTTCCCACTCCTTCTCAATCAGAGGCCGTTGAGATTGACTGGGAGACTCTCCTGGCGTGCAGTGGCGCCGTGAGGATCGAGTGAAAACCCGCAGGGCTACGGTGAGTGACCTTGAGCATAACTATTGCTCACCCCAGAGTAAGAATAGAGTAGTAAACCCCAACATTGGCGACCTCGCCAGGATATCGATCGAAGTAAAGATTGCAGTGGTGATACTTGGCAGTGGTGTTAGAGATCAGGCGCAGGTTATCACTCATAGCACAAGATGGAGGATGATAAAGTAGCAAGGTTTATTGACTCTAGAGACGAACAGGTGCTGGAAGAGTGCAACAAGGCACAGCTACAGGTAATAGCGGATTATTTTGGAATAAAGCTGAGATCTGCCAGAGTTGGTGAAAGAAGACTAGAGATAATGGCTCAGCTCAGGGCTCGAGACGAAGCTTTGGGGGAGGAACGGCCCCAAACACCTGCCAGTGTGGGTGAACACCTGAGCATTGGTGGAAGCAGCAGGGGATCCAGCGGCAGCAGGCACAGCGTGAAGCTGGAAATAATGAAGTTGCAGCTGGAAGCACAAATGAAGCGTGAAGAGCGAGAAGCACAACAGCGCAAAGAAGAGCGAGAAGCACAACAGCGCAATGAAGAGCGAGAAGCACAACAGCGCAAAGAAGAGCGAGAAGCACAACAGCGCAAAGAGGAGCGAGAAGCAGAAGCACAGCAGCGCAAAGAAGAGCGAGAGGCACAACAGCGCAAAGAGGAGCGAGAAGCACAGATGAAGCGTGAGGAGCGAGAAGCACAGATGAAGCGTGAGGAGCGAGAAGCACAGATGAAGCGTGAGGAGCGAGAAGCGCAGCTACGCAGGGAAGAACAAGAGCGAGAAGCGCAGCTACGCAGGGAAGAACACGAGCGAGAGGTTAGGCTGAGACAATTGGAAATAGAAGCCAACCAGGAGGTGGAGCTGAAGCGAGCTGAGCTAGGACTAGGTGCACCTGCTCCGCCGCCACAGGAAGACCGACGAGTGAGGGAACGAGACCTGCCGGTCTTTGTGCCTAGTGAAGCCGAAAGTTTCTTCGATCACTTTGAGAGAGTTGCTGCTCTGAAGAGGTGGCCGAGGGCGGAGTGGGCGGAGTTAGTTCAAGGGAGGCTCACAGGTGAAGCTCGTGAAGCCTTCACTATGCTCGACTTCCAAGAATGCACCAACTACGATGCGGTAAAACGAGCTGTGCTCCGTTCCTTCAAGCTCACGCCGGAGTGTTACCGAAAGAGGTTTAGAGAATGTACCCGGTCGCCAGGCAAATCATATGCGGAGACGGCGAGGCACATGGAAAGAAAGTTCCTTAAGTGGCTGGACTCTGAAGGAGCGAGGTCGGTCAAAGAGGTCAAGGAGCTAGTGGTCATGGAAAAGTTTATGTCCGTGCTCTCTCCTGAGATCAGGATGAGGATAAAGGAGGCGGACATAAAGAACCTAAGGGCCGCAGCCGACCGAGCCGACATGTTAGAGGAAGCACTACGCCCAAGCCGAGAGGGACAGCACCGATCACCCGTGTACTCCGGAAGCAGTAGGAATTATAGGAGGACGGATGGATGGAGGACAGAAGCGAGTTCTCCCAAGTCCCACCGCTCGAGATGGGACGACAGAGGAACAAAAGGTGCTGTAGAGCCGATAGAGGAGAACCAAGCAGAGAGCTCGGGAGCTGTTACTGCAACGAAGGAAACGACAAGTGGGGCGAGAAGGACACAGGGAGCGACGGCCTCTGGAGGCAGTGCTAAGGCGAGCGGTGGCGGATGGTCTCCGCCGAGGGTCCGCTGCTACAACTGCGGAATAATCGGACACGTCGCGCGGGAATGCAGACGCCCTAAGCAGCGGGGACACATTGCTTTAGTGATGTTCGAGGACCAGAGGGCCGAGAGAGTGCGGGATGAACCCGTACTGGATGGGGAGAAGAAAGTTCACCCATTCGTGTGTCAAGGAACCGTAAGGATGGGGGACGCAGACCCCATCCCCGTGAAGATCTTAAGAGACACTGGGGCCGATTTTACCCTGGTGAGTGAAACCCTGTTCCCCGAGGGTTACAAGAGTACCAGTGTGGGAGTGGCAAGTGTGACCACTGTGGGAGGCCCAGTGAGGGTGCCCCTACACCAGGTAACTTTGGATTCCGATTATGGCTGCCAAACCCTAGTGGTGGGAGTCTGTACATCAATGCCCAAGATGGAGGCGCTGGTCATCTTGGGGAATGACGCGTGTGGAGGATATGTCCTTCCGAATCTCGTGAAGGGCGAAGACTGCCTAGAACAATACAAGGAGACAGGCGGAGAGTTGAACGCCTGTGGGGGCGAGAAGGGAATCGCACCGGTGGCGATCCCAGTTTGTGCTGTAAGGCCGAGACAGCGCGAAGAACCAGGAGGTTGTGGATCTGATGGGGCTGAGGAGACGACTGACAGCCTGGGAACAGATCACCTCTGCGTAGGACCCAGAGAACGAGTGGAGGGCGAAGGTAGCCCGAATGGTGAGTTGCAGGTGACCCTCACCAGTTCTCTAGGGGTAGACCGCACTCGTCTCGGAGAGTTGCAGCAGGAAGAGTTCCCCGAATTGATTAGTGAGGCCAATGGAGGACGTGTGGGTCCTGAGAAGGCTTACTTTCCATTTATCTATGTTATATATGCCATGCTATCCATGCTGAGGGAACAATGGACACCAGGAGCAACCGTGGGAACGGTGATTGGATATGTCCAGAAGTTCAGAGAACGTCTCACCCTAACGAAGGAACTGGCTGGGAAACACCTAAAGGAGGCGCAGCGTAAGATGTCGGAGTGGTACGACAGGAGAGCTGCGCAGAGGGATTTTCAGGTCGGATCCCAAGTAATGGTTGTGCTGCCAGGTAAAGGTAGGGTGACCGAGTCGCGGTTTGAGGGACCATACCAAGTGCTGCGACAGTTGGGTCCAGTGTCGTACGAGATTGGGAAGCCGGACAAACCCCGAAAGAAACGGGTGTGTCACGTCGTCCGCCTAAAACCTTTCTTCACTGTGGAAGGGGGAGCCGCCAGGCAGGAAGGAACGATGATCCGAGAACCCCAGCGGAAGACGGTTCTGTGTGTACAGGGGGACCGAGAATTCCCGGAGGAGGAAGGAAAGTGGTCCAGGGCGGACGGCGCCCGTCTCATCAACACTGAGAGTCTGACAAAGATCAGGATCGAGCACATCAAGGGGAAGGACGACGTGGTAGCGGATGCCCTATCCCGCATACACTAACCAGACATGACTCTTATTTTAAGGGGAGGGATTTGTGACGGTGTTCCCCCCCTTATATTTCTCCCACGCCTGCAGTAAGAGTCATGTCTACTTTTCCCAAGCATTCTCTACTTAGCAGGCTTCAATTTGATATATGGGAGAGAGTGGAGTGTTCTAGGAGAGCCGAGAAATTAGTGAAATAGTAATTTTTTGGCCTGTGGTATAGGCCCTTTAGGAAGCCAAGATGGCGCTGGCCTTCCTGATTCCCCGCCAAAACTGTGTGACGTCAGTGGCACCGGATTGGTCACCGACAGCAATGTGGCACCGGGAGCCAATGAGAACTTCCCGTGGCGAAAGTGACGTCACGAAGGAAGGGGGTCCAGGCCGCGCGCCGCGCTGGCGCCATCAGTCAGACACGACACGTCAAAGAGGTTTGACGTGCGACGATTGGTCCTGTCAGTTTGACAGTTGTTTCCCGCTCCCGTGGATTTACGCGTCACCTGAAGTCTGCCAGTACTCTGTGAGGTCTTCCCTAGTTCATGTGTTGAACCAGAGAGGGAATCGACGGTTATTTGAGCAACAAGTGCTCCAGTCAGGTACTGTGCAAGAAGCAGTGAAGCCGTGCAGTGACGTATGTGACGTCTGTGGCAGTTCACCAGTTCGTGACAGCGCAGTGGCTGACAGAGCCACTGGGTAGCTGAGGAAGGAGATGACTATTTGGGGAATCCGGACGACTGCAGCTGAGACGTAGGCGGCAGCCGTTGCTGGGAGAAGACGACGGCCAGGAGACCGACTCCAACCCTACCAGAAGCAGAGAAAGAGCACGGACCTGCAGAGGAAGAAGGCACGGAGACGACGCGCTAAACGGTGGGACGACGAGTGGTTCCGGTAGGACACGACGACGTGTGTGTGGGGGGCGTTCCCGACACGAGGACCAGGAGCTACATCTCAACTCTCATCGGAGGATAGGTTGAAGTAGGTGTTTCTAGTTCCCTCCCCATTCCCCTTTAGTTAGCTATATTATTCGGCTATATTATCTAGCCTGAGGATTTTATATGTCGTGAGCAAGTCTCACCCGTGTCACAGTGAGGCACCAGTTTGCCGTGTAGTACTATCAAGAGTACTTATAATACTTATGTTGATCATTGGTGTGTACAGGCACCAGGAACAAGTGATAAATTTACTGTGTTTTATATATCTTTCTACAGATTTTGATGTGAACATATAGTGGTAAATTATATATAATATTATGTCAGTATTTGGAAGTTAGGCTACGTGCCCAGAAACTATTTATTTTCCATGTATTGATGTTTGATGTATATACATTATATATGTCTATGTTCATGCAGTGATTAATCATTTGTGAGTACAGTGAATTATTGCGTTATCGCCCACGAGAGAAAGTACTGAAAACTCCAGTGTTAATATTGCATAATATATCGTTGAATGAAGGGCAATGTAAAAACCATTACAGTGAGTCATTGTAGCATTGATTGTAGAAACGACTGTTTGAGCCCGAGTATAGTGTAACTAAGTAATACGTTCTATTGTGCCAATATCGAGAGTGCGAGCTTCTGGTAATATTGGAGAACTTAAAGAAACAGCGAGCGTGAATCTAGAAACAAGCAATAAACTTTCGCGCGGGGCCAGGCGATCAGCTGTTCTTGACACTTGACGAGGAGGGGAGGTGTTGCCACTTAGTGAGTGCATACTATTCGTGGGAACTACCGGCCGCAGCCAGGATCAGTTGATTTATTTATTATTGTTTGGCCTTGTGACATCTTTCGTGCATCTTAAGTAAAATACAAAATTACCTGTGTGTTTATATCATCCCCTCCATTTATCTTGTGGTTATATTATACTGAAAGCATAGAGTGATAAAAGTACATACCTGCCTGAACTCCTGATCTTTTGAGTGTGACCTTGCCAAGGCTACCACTAATTCAACTAGTCCACTGAGGTGTTACTGGCCACCTAAAACACCAGTTGGCGACCTTGTGGTTAACCGTAGAGCCCGATTGTTGGGGAGGGCACATGACAGTCAAGTGAACGAGTCGTGTTCCCACTCCTTCTCAATCAGAGGCCATTGAGATTGACTGGGAGACTCTCCTGGCGTGCAGTGGCGCCGTGAGGATCGAGTGAAAACCCGCAGGGCTACGGTGAGTGACCTTGAGCATAACTATTGCTCACCCCAGAGTAAGAATAGAGTAGTGATACCCCAACAATACCCAGGGGTCAAGGATGGCACTGTATACCCCAGGGGTCAAGGATGACACTGTATACCCAGGGGTTAAGCATGACACTGTATACCCAGGGGTCAAGCATGACACTGTATACCCAGGGGTCAAGGATGGCACTGTATACTCAGGGGTCAAGCATGACACTGTATACCCAGGGGTCAAGCATGACACTGTATACCCAGGTGTCAAGCATGACACTGTATACCCAGGGGTCAAGCATGACAATGTATACTCAGGGGTCAAGCATGACACTATATACCCAGGGGTCAAGCATGACACTGTATACTCAGGGGTCAAACACGACACTGCATACCCAGGTGTCAAGCATAGCACTGTATACCCAGGTGTATACATTGGGTACACTGACTCAACAAACTGCAACACTGACTCAACAAACTGCAACACTGACTCAACAAACTGCAACACTGACTCAACAAACTCCAACACTGACTCATCAAACACCATCACTGACTCACCAAACTCCAACACTGACTCAACAAGCTCCAACACTGACTCAACAAACTCCAACACTGACTCAACAAACTCCAACACTGACTCATCAAACACCATCACTGACTCAACAAACTCAAACACTGACTCAACAAACTCCAACACTGACTCAACACACTCGAACACTGACTCAACAAACTCCAACACTGACTCAACAAACTCCAACACTGACTCAACAAACTCCAACACTGACTCAACAAACTCCAACACTGACTCAACAAACTCCAACACTGACTCAACAAACTCCAACACTGACTCAACACACTCGAACACTGACTCAACAAACTCCAACACTGACTCAACAAACTCCAACACTGACTCAACAAACTCCAACACTGACTCAACAAACTCCAACACTGACTCAACAAACTCCAACACTGACTCAACAAACTCCAACACTGACTCAACAAACTCCAACACTGACTCAACAAACTCCAACACTGACTCAACAAACTCCAACACTGACTCAACACACTCCAACACTGACTCAACACACTCCAACACTGACTCATCAAACACCAACACTGACTCATCAAACACCAACACTGACTCATCAAACACCAACACTGACTCAACACACTCCAACACTGACTCATCAAACTCCAACACTGACTCATCAAACTCCAACACTGACTCATCAAACTCCAACACTGACTCATCAAACTCCAACACTGACTCATCAAACTCCAACACTGACTCAACAAAGTGCTGACGAGTGATGACGTCAGCAGCCGCCAGCCATAGCGTGACCAGGGTGTCAAGTGTCGACTTTTGTCAAATATTTACCCCCAATCCTTCACTCATAAATGTATAACTTTTTAACATCTACTCTTCAAGGTCATCACATTCAAACATATATATATAAAACAAACAAAGACATCATGACAGTAATTGTATTGATTGCAATATTATTAATAATACAACAAATAAATCAAAACAAATCAAGACGGCAGCAGGGTAATGTGTAGCGTGGGTGGGCGCGGGCCCATGAATGGAGCCCAGTCTCTCCTGGGAATCGTTGGCAGCGTATTAGGAGTAGGGGGCGTCCTTCCTGGGAAACGGCGAGTCACCGGCTTATACGTCATGTTGGCACCCTGCCAGTGGGTAGGTATGTAGGCCGCTGGGGGGGGGGGGGGTGATCAGCACAGGCTACAGATGGTCAATACAGGGCTTGCCTGGTCAATACAGGACTTGGGCTGGTCAATACAGGACTTGGGCTGGTCAATACAGGACTTGGGCTGGTCAATACAGGACTTGGGATGGTCAATACAGGACTTGGGCTGGTCAATACAGGACTTGGGCTGGTCAATACAGGACTTGGGCTGGTCAATACAGGACTTGGGCTCAGACCTGCCCAGCAAACAATGACGAAGGAAATATGTAGACAATTCAGGGAACGATTCAATAGATAAGCAACATCTAGGCAAACATTGCAACAACCAATGAAGTGTGGCAAATATGACTTATCATCTGCAGCAACATTTTGTAAACAAATTTTAAAACTTTATTGTTAGTTTTAAAAGTTGCCAGAATGTTATCTGTGTAAGAGCTCGTTGAATGTTGTCTGAATGTTACCTGTTGGTAAGTAGCCATTCATGGTTGCCTGAATGTTACTTGTATGACTAAACGTATATATATATATATAATATATATATATATATATATATATATATATATATATATATATATATATATATATATATATATATATATATATATATATATATTTAAATATTTATAAATATTCAGGAATGTGTGTGTCAATGATGAATAGCTTAGCACGTGATGAATAATGTGATAATGTATAACCAAGAAGTTAAAGGTTGAGCGACTTGCTGTTCATTTATTTAAATAGTTTTAAAATGGATTAAGAAAATACAATATGTTACTAATATTCATATGGAATGATTTTCTTATTTGTATTAAAACAGATTCAACAACATTAATGTTTCAAATGCTGTGATAAGTGTCGCTGTATAGGACTCTTCCAACCATTTGGTAAGAATTTTCAGACAAATGATTTAATAGAGTATTAGTCATTTGATTATTTCTAAGTGAATTGATGTGTTGATATCTGAGGGGAGACTGAAGTAGGCCACAGCTTGGCCGAGCATAGACGGCCCCTCTCTGCCTCTATCTCTGTCTGTCTGTCTCTCTCTCTGTCTCTCTCTCTCTCTCTCTCTCTCTCTCTCTCTCTCTCTCTCTCTCTCTCTCTCTCTCTCTCTCTCTCTCTCTCTCTCTCTCTCTCTCTCTCTCTCTCTCTCTCTCTCTCTCTCTCTCTCTCTCTCTCTCTCTCTCTCTCTCTGTCCCTCTCTGTCTGTCTGTCTCTCTCTCTCGCTCTTCTTAAAACCATTTTTCTTAAAACCATCTCTCTCTCTGTCTCTGTCTCTCTCTCTCTCTCTCTCTCTCTCTGTCCCTCTCTGTTTGTCTGTCTCTCTCTCGCTCTTCTTAAAACCATTTTTCACTGCCCGTTATCAGCAGTGATACGTCACCAAAAAACATTTTTCACTGCCCGTTATCAGCAGTGATACGTCACCAAAAACCATTTTTCACTGCCCGTTATCAGCAGTGATACGTCACCATACATATATCAGCCACAATATAAATGAGTTCCCCCGATACCATGACGTCAGCCTGTATCCGTTGATACAGGCTGTTGTATCCGTTGTAACCTGTTGATACCCTGTGCCAGAGAACCATCTTCACCTCACACAGACTGTAGGCCTTCTCTATGGGGCTCCACCTCTGAGCCCTGCCGTTAACAATGATTTAAACGTTAGTTAAATTATTGTTAGTGCAGCAGCCACCCCCAACAAAACTAACAAAACTGTTAGTCACAAAACTGTGACTAACAAAAATTAACATATTACTTCCATCTGATAATATTCGACCCTTGTTCGAAATGAACCTTGCTCCCGTCCTGATTTCCAAGCTGGTCAGTGAATCACTCTCTCAGTGATTCACTAACGTCAGCCTGTCTATATAAAACTAAACCTATTCTCATCAACAAGGGCAAAATGTTTATACAGTCACCCAAGCGTCTGTATATTAATATAGAACACAGTTCTGAAAAATAAATGACTGATAGAGACGTCGTAGAGGAAAACAGAGAATGTATTAGAACCTCTTAAGGCTCTCTCCCTCCACTGACCTTATCCAGCAGCACTCACTGCATAAGATGATGATGATGAATAAACTAAAGGCGTCTTGACTCACTTGGACGCAAACTTTATAATAAATGAACCCAAAGAATCGTGTGATAAATGTTGAAATAGTTGTGAGTCGAGCAGTTTACCGTGTCAAGAACTGCTGGCGCTGTTAGTCTCGGCACCACGACTCATTGACTCAGGTGCTGCTTCACAACTCACGCCTGGGACCACGAATCACAGCTCTCTCATATAGGTCCATGTTGGTCGAATACCAGACAATTTTGGCCAAGTACCATTGAATGTTGGTCGAATACCAGACAATTTTAACCAAGTACCATTGAATGTTCGTCGAATACCAGTCAATTTTGGCCAAGTACCATTGAATGTTTGTTGAATACCAGTCAATTTTGGCCAAGTACCATTGAATTTTGGTCGAATACCAGTCAATATTAGCCAAGTACCATTGAAGTTTGGTCGAATACCAGTCAATATTGGCCAAGTACCGTTGAATGTCGGTTGAATACCAATCAATTTTGGCAAAGTACCATTCAATGTCGGTCGAATACAGGCCAATATTGGTTGAGTACTGGTTAATGCTGGTTTCATTAGATAAAGTAAGACTAACAGAGCCTAGGTTGAGTCTTTCCATCAATCAGAACCAAGACTAATGACCACGACGTAGAAAATACAGACCTGAATGTCTTAATAAATCTAAACATCTTCACGCTAAATGTTTAATACTAATTAGAATCTGGTCTACACTTCTCAATTCATTCGTTCTTCATTGTATCTTCAAGTTTCTTGATATATAAACATTCCTGTGAATAGTGCAAATATTTGGACAACATTTCAGAAATTATTTGGTATCTTGTTGAGATAATGACTTTATCGAGCGTTTTTTTTGGTTATCTTGAGATGATTTCGTGGCTTTGCATCAAAGCGGCCCGGTCCTCGACCAGGCCTCCTTTCTGTTACACACCCCCAGGAAGAAGCCCGTAGCTGCTGTGTAACTCCCAGGTACCTATTTACTGCTAGGTTAACAGACGCATCAGGGTGAAAGAAACTTTGCCCTTTTGGTGAATTAATTGTTTTCACGAGCGGGTCTCAGAAGCTAAACACTTCAACTGTTTCTCTTATGTTGCAATAAACGGTGACTCCAAAGGTGTTGCAATAGACAATGCCTCCAAAGGTGTTGCAATAGACAATGCCTCCAAAGGTGTTGCAATAGACAATGCCTCCAAAGGTGTTGCAATAGACAATGCCTCCAAAGGTGTTGCAAAAGACAATGACTCCACTGAGCCTCCAGATGACTTGACATACACAGGGCTTGTATACACACTGAGGGAAAGTGTCCACACACTGAGGGGAAGTGTCCACACACTGAGGGGAAGTGTCCACACACTGAGGGGAAGTGTCCACACACTGAGGGAAAGTGTCCACACACTGAGGGGAAGTGTCCACACACTGAGGGGAAGTGTTCACACATTGAGGGGCAGTGTCCACACACTGAGGGGAAGTGTCCACTTCCCCTGATAGTGACCTATCAGAGACAATTCATGTAATTGGATCAATGAAACAATGACACGGAATGTAAAGTGATACAGGAAAAATTAAATGGATTGCGATATTTTTACAAAACTCTGTGAGGGTGTGAGTTAAAAATAGTTACGTGTCATTCATATAAATTTATATATATATATATATATATATATATATATATATATATATATATATATATATATATATATATATATATATATATATATTATATCTATAATAAATAAAAATGGAAATGTTCGTTTGTTCAAAATCGCTAATGTCCGAAAATCCTTCACGGATTGCTTTAAAATTCTCACACAACGTTCCATTCCCATCCGATCAGGTTTATATATACATACTATATAGATGTCACGTCTCTGATGGTAAAAAAAAATGTGTTTTGATAAACGGTGTTTTTCATGCGAGGGAAATCTTCGAAACATCTTTACCGATTGCTTTGAAATTTTGACACAACGTTGCATTCAAATAGGCGCGTCTTTTTATATATCTACTATATACATGTCTCACCTGTGACAGGGATTTTTATTTTTTTTTTAACGCCGCCATCTGTTGGACGTAAAAGTGTCCAACGCTGTAATCTCAAAAAGTTCTTCACTTATTGCTTTGAAATTTTGACACAAAGTTCCATTCGAATATGAGTGAGTTTTTATATACAATATAGATGCCACACCTGTGACAGGCAAAAACATGCTTATTTTGAAAATCAGCTTCATCAAAACAATAGCTTGTGTTGCTATTATATGCATGTAATAGCAACACACGCTATACTAAATACGTTATGATTCCATTTCAATGTTTCCGATTTCATTGATAAATTTAATTTTCATAGATTTCGATTCATTTTTATTTTGAGTTAATTGTTTTCTGTGACATTGCACTGGAATTGAGCTGTGTTGTTTTTCATACCATTTGTAGCGAGTAGATTATCCCAATAATATACTCGCTCCAAATGCATTGTTAACATTCATCTCCAAAGGTTGACAGGAATATTAACAATGCATTTGGTGACAGTATGGTGACAAATAAACACAGACACTAAGATACTATATATATATTTGGTCGAATATACAGAAGTACACAGGTGATACTTTGGTGTGAGTTGAGCGCACTGAGCGTCGGTACAGTATCTTGCAAGTGTCTGCTCTAGACCACACTTGAAAGTAGACTAGTTAATGTTTGCTATTCTGCTGCTTATATGCTCGGGCAACACCTCACCGTGTTGCCCGAGCAACGCCTCACCTCATTCATCTCCAAAGGTTGACAGGAATATTAACAATGCATTTGGAGCGAGTATATTATTGGGATAATCTACTCGCTACACATTCATTCATCCCGTGAGTATAAGTATAGATGCCACACCTGTGACAGGTAAAAACAGGCTTTTTTTTTAAAAACAGCGCCATATATTGCACGAAAGAGCTACACACGCTATACTAAATATGTTATGATTTCATTTTAATGTTTCCGATTTCATTGATAAATTTAATTTTCATAGATCTCGATTTATTTTCATATCCTAAGCCTAGGCTATTATTATAACCTAAGCCATATTAAGCCTAGCAGTAGTGACGTCAAGAAGTGTGATGACCTTGCTGGAAGACCAACAGGCTCTTCTTTAATAAAAAAATTATGATAGATGGCATAATTAGTGTAAATTTAAATTTTTCTCAGGTCTACTAGACTTTGTTTCAGTTCCTTATATATTATTACACTCAGGTATCTCAAAGACAATCCAAAATGGCAATCAACTTCTTTAAGTGCACGTGCTCTTAAGAAGCCAACTCATTAGTTCCGTCATGCCTTTAGAGGCGAATATGAGATGAGATCCACAGAAAAAATAGACTTCAATGATTATTTTACTATATCTGTGCCTAGCTTCGAAGACATCCAAATTCCAGTATTATATTGTTGAGTTGAATAGACTGCGTCGTACACATATGTCTGATGCTAGGCTGTTTCTGATCTTCTCTAGATGTTTAACAAGTCTCATCCTTATTATTATTTCGAGTAATAAGCTCGGGGGGGGGGGGGAAGGATTTTCATTGATACTAGTCTGTAGTTAAAATGCTCCTTGCTCTCTCCAATGTTGTGTATTGGTACCACATTAACCATTTTCCAACATCTAAGCAAACCTTATGTATCGTTAAATTCTTAAAAACCAGAGCTACAGGAAAACTTTTTTTTAATTCTTCTTTCAAATCTTCTTCCGTCTTTCTTTTCTCCTCTTTGTAATATAATTTAAGGCACAGTCTCTGTTCTGCAACTGTTATTTGTGCCTGCAGGATCGAGCTGTTAGCTCTTGGACCCCGACTTCCTAACAATGGGTTGTCTCATAGTGACTCCCGCTCTATATCCCTCCATCATATCTACTACATCATTTTATCTCACAAACACACAACCCCAAAATGCAGCCCATAGCAGCTAACTCCCGCAACTTATTTACTGCTAGGTGAACAGGTGCATCAGGTGTGTATATGTGTGTGTGTTTGTGTACTAACCCAGTTCTGGTTGAGCCTCGGCTCTTTGGTCCCGCCTCTTAACCGTCAATCAACAAGTGTACAGGTTCCTAAGCCTACTGGGCTCTATCATATCTACACTTAAAACTATGAATGGAGTCAGCCTCCACCACATCACTGCCTAATGCATTCCATTTATTAACTACTCTGACACTAAAAAATCCTCTTTCTAATGATTTTATGGCTCATTTAGGCATTCAATTTCCAAATGTCCCCTAGTGTGTGTGTGTGTGTGTGTGTGTGTGTGTGTGTGTGTGTGTGTGTGTGTGTGTGTGTGTGTACCGTAGTAGTGACGTGTGAGGCCACGTACGTCAGACAGTGTGGGAAGAAGACAGCGTTCCAGGAGGATGAGGTCCACCCCCCCCTCCTCATAATCCAGGTCGGCAGCAGTAAAGTTAATTAATTAACGAAAATAGCATTCTACAATATTAACTTTGATTAATTTTTGCTTCTTGCGTTCCTGTTAATTTGTCTTATTTTTCTGTCGTAATCAAAAGAGATTTAGAACAAACAAAAAGGATTTTTCGAGAACATTTGTACACGTAAAAGTGCACCAGTGATTGTTGACAATCACCGCAGGACTGGCAGGAGCTTATGGTGTCACCATCCAAGCCTCAGGCCATGGTCGTCCATGCTGTGGTCGTCACCATCCTCAGACCATGGTCGTCCAGGCTCTGGTCGTCCAGGCTCTGGTCGTCCAGGCTCTGGTCGTCCAGGCTGTGGTCGTCCAGGCTCTGGTCGTCCAGGCTGTGGTCGTCACCATCGTCAGACCATGGTCGTCCAGGCTGTGGTCGTCACCATCGTCAGACCATGGTCGTCCAGGCTGTGGTCGTCATCATCGTCAGACCATGGTCGTCCAGGCTGTGGTCGTCACCATCCTCAGACCATGGTCGTCCAGGCTGTGGTCGTCATCATCGTCAGACCATGGTCGTCCAGGCTGTGGTCGTCACCATCCTCAGACCATGGTCGTCCAGGCTGTGGTCGTCACCATCCTCAGACCATGGTCGTCCAGGCTGTGGTCGTCCAGGCTGTGGTCGTCACCATCGTCAGACCATGGTCGTCCAGGCTGTGGTCGTCACCATCGTCAGACCATGGTCGTCCAGGCTGTGGTCGTCATCATCGTCAGACCATGGTCGTCCAGGCTGTGGTCGTCACCATCCTCAGACCATGGTCGTCCAGGCTGTGGTCGTCACCATCCTCAGACCATGGTCGTCCATGCTGTGGTCGTCACCATCATCAGACCATGGTCGTCCAGGCTGTGGTCGTCCAGGCTGTGGTCGTCACCATCGTCAGACCATGGTCGTCCAGGCTGTGGTCGTCACCATCGTCAGACCATGGTCGTCCAGGCTGTGGTCGTCATCATCGTCAGACCATGGTCGTCCAGGCTGTGGTCGTCACCATCCTCAGACCATGGTCGTCCATGCTGTGGTCGTCACCATCCTCAGACCATGGTCGTCCAGGCTGTGGTCGTCACCATCCTCAGACCATGGTCGTCCAGGCTATGGTCGTCACCATCCTCAGACCATGGTCGTCCAGGCTGTGGTCGTCCAGGCTGTGGTCGTCACCATCCTCAGACAATGGTCGTCCAGGCTGTGGTCGTCACCATCCTCAGACCATGGTCGTCCAGGCTGTGGTCGTCACCATCCTCAGACCATGGTCGTCCAGGCTCTGGTCGTCCAGGCTGTGGTCGTCACCATCGTCAGACCATGGTCGTCCAGGCTGTGGTCGTCACCATCCTCAGATCATGGTCGTCCAGGCTGTGGTCGTCACCATCCCCAGACCTTGGTCGTCCAGGCTGGGGTCGTCACCATCCTCAGACCATGGTCGTCCAAGTTGTAGTCGTCACCATCCTCAGACCATGGTCGTCCAGGCTGTGGTCGTCCAGGCTGTGGTCGTCACCATCCTCAGATCATGGTCGTCCAGGCTGTGGTCGTCACCATCCCCAGACCTTGGTCGTCCAGGCTGGGGTCGTCACCATCCTCAGACCATGGTCGTCCAAGCTGTAGTCGTCACCATCCTCAGACCATGGTCGTCCAGGCTGTGGTCGTCACCATCCCCAGACCTTGGTCGTCCAGGCTGTGGTCGTCACCATCCTCAGACCATGGTCGTCCAAGCTGTAGTCGTCACCATCCTCAGACCATGGTCGTCCAGGCTGTGGTCGTCACCATCCCCAGACCTTGGTCGTCCAGGCTGTGGTCGTCACCATCCTCAGACCATGGTCGTCCAGGCTGTGGTCGTCACCATCCCCAGACCTTGGTCGTCCAGGCTGTGGTCGTCACCATCCTCAGACCATGGTCGTCCAAGCTGTAGTCGTCACCATCCTCAGACCATGGTCGTCCAGGCTGTGGTCGTCACCATCCCCAGACCTTGGTCGTCCAGGCTGTGGTCGTCACCATCCTCAGACCATGGTCGTCCAGGCTGTGGTCGTCACCATCCCCAGACCTTGGTCGTCCAGGCTGTGGTCGTCACCATCCTCAGACCATGGTCGTCCAAGCTGTAGTCGTCACCATCCTCAGACCATGGTCGTCCAGGCTGTGGTCGTCACCATCCCCAGACCATGGTCGTCCAGGCTGTGGTCGTCACCATCCCCAGACCATGGTCGTCCAGGCTGTGGTCGTCACCATCCCCAGACCATGGTCGTCCAGGCTGTGGTCGTCACCATCCCCAGACCATGGTCGTCCAGGCTGTGGTCGTCACCATCCCCAGACCATGGTCGTCCAGGCTGTGGTCGTCACCATCCCCAGACCATGGTCGTCCAGACCAGGAAAAAAATTATATAATACCTCCAATACCACATCTCTTTTTACTTAGTAGAAAACTTGGTTTAAATATAGTTAAATTACTGCGTTTTTAGGAGGTCGTGGGTGATTAATATA
This sequence comes from Procambarus clarkii, assembly GCF_040958095.1. Taxonomy (NCBI): domain Eukaryota; kingdom Metazoa; phylum Arthropoda; class Malacostraca; order Decapoda; family Cambaridae; genus Procambarus; species Procambarus clarkii. Next base: position 6,460,118 of record NC_091201.1, read on the forward strand.
GGCTCGTGCTGCATGACCTGCTGTTTCACAGCTACGGGGGGACCCCAGAAGGTAGTTGATTGGGATCGAAGCATCGTTGCAGCTTCCGTGCCGATGTTTCTGACAGCTGCCCTGGCAACAGGGTGCCGAAGTGTGTTCCCCACCGCGAGGCGCAGTCCAGCAGCGAGGAGAATAGTGACTCGCTGAGACGATAGAGTCCATTGGCTGGTCCCACTCAGGATTTGTTGTGGTAACCTTGAGAAAACCTTGTGGTACCTTGTGGAACCTTGTGGGACTTTGTGGAACCTTGTGGTACATGAGGAGCCTTGTGGTACTTTGTGGAACATTGTGGAAAATTGTGGAACCATGTGGTGCTTTATGGAATCTTGTGGAACCTTGTGGAACCTTGTGGTACCTTGTGGAATATTGTTGTATCTTGTGGAACCTTGTGGAACCTTCTGGAACCTTGTGGTACCTTGTGGAATCTTTTGGTACCTTGTGGAACCTTGCTATACCTTTAGAAACCTTACGGTACCTTGTGGTACCTTGTGGAACCTTGTGGTACCTTGTGGAACCTTGTGGTACCTTGTGGAACGTTGTGGTACCTTACGGAACCTTGTGGTACCTAGTAGAAACTTGTGGTACCTTGTGGAACCTTGTGGTACCTTGTGGAACCTTGAGGAATCTTGTGGAACCTTGAAGATCCTTGTGGAACCTTGTGGTATCTTGTGGAACCTTGTGGTACCTTATGGAACCTTGTGGAACCTTATGGAACTTTGTGGTATCTTGTGGTACCTTGTGGAACCTTGAAGATCCTTGTGGTATCTTGTGGAACCTTGTGGTATCTTGTGGAACCTAGTGGTACCTTGTAGATCCTTGTGGTACATTGAAGATCCTTGTGGAACCTTGTGGTACCTTGTGGAATCTTTTGGTACCTTGTGGAACCTTGTGGAACCTTGTGGTACCTTGAGCAACCTTGTGGTATCTTGTGGAACCTTGTGGAATCTTGTGGAACCTTGAAGATCCTTGTGGAACCTTGTGGTACCTTGTGGAACCTTGTGGTATCTTGTGGAAACTTGTGGTACCTTACGGAACCTTGTGGAACTATATGGAACTATTTGGTATCTTTTGGTACCTTGTGGAACCTTGAAGATCCTTGTGGTATCTTGTGGAACCTTGTGGTATCTTGTGGTATCTTATGGAACCTAGTGGTACCTTGTGGAACCTTGTGGTACGTTGAAGATCCTTGTGGAACCTTGTGGTATCTTGTGGTATCTTGTGGAACCTAGTGGTACTTTGTGGAACCTTGTGGTACGTTGATGATCCTTGTGGAACCTTGTGGTACCTTGTGGAATCTTGTGGTACCTTGAAGATACTTGTGGAACCTTGTGGTATCTTGTAGAACCTTGAGGTACTTTGTGGAACCTTGTGGTACCTCGTGGAACCTTGTGGTACCTTGTGGAAGGTGGTACCTTGAAGAACCTTGTGGAAATTTATGGTACCTTGTGGAACCTTGTTGTACCTTGTGGAACCTTGTGGTACCTTGTGCAACCTTATGGTACCTTGTGGAACCTTGTGGTACCTGGCGGAACCTTGTGGTACCTTGCGGAACCTTGTGGTACCTTGCGGAACCTTGTGGTACCTTGCGGAACCTTGTAGTATCTTGTGGAACCTTGTGGTATCTTGTGGAACTTTGTGATACCTTGTAGAACCCTGTGAATCCTTGTGGTATCTTGTGGAACTTTGTGGTACTTTGTGGAACCTTGTGGAACCTTGAAGATCCTTGTGGAACCTTGAAGATCCTTGCACTATTTTGTGAAACTTAATGGTACCTTGTGGCATCTTGTGGAACCTTGTGGAACCGTGTGGTACCTTATGGAACCTTGTGGTACCGTGTGGAACCTTGTGGAATCTTGTTGTATCTTGTGGAACCTTCTGGAACCTTGAGGTACCTTGTGGAATCCTTTGGTAACTTGTGGAACCTTGTGGTACCTTTAGAAACCTTGTGGAACCTTGTGGAACCTTGTGGTACCTTGTGGAACCTTGTGGTACCTTACGTAACCTTGTGGTACCTTGTAGAACCATGTGGTACCTTGTGGAACCTTATAGTACCTTGTGGAACCTTGTGGAATTTTGTGGAACCTTGAAGATCCCTGTGGAACCTTGTGGTACCTTGTGGAACCTTGTGGAACCTTGAAGATCCTTGTGGAACCTTGTGGTAACTTGTGGAACCTTGTGGTACCTTTGTAACCTTGTGGAACCATGTGGTACCTTGTGGAACCTTGTGGTACCTTGTGGAACCATGTGGTACCTTTTGGAACCTTGTGGTACCTTGTGAAACCTTGTGAAATCTTGTGAAACCTTGTGGAATCTTGTGGTACCTTACGGAACCTTGTGGAACCTTGTGGAACCTTGTGGTACCTTGTGGAACCTTGTGGAATCTTGTGGAACCTTGTGGAACCTTGTGGAATCTTGTGGAACCTTGAAGATCCTTGTGGAACCTTGTGGAACCTTGTGGTACCTTGTGGAACCTTGTGGTACCTTATGTAACCTTGTGGTACCTTGGTGAACCATGTGGTACCTTGTGGAACCTTGTGGAACCATGTGGTACCTTGTGGAACCTTGTGGTACCTTAGGGAACCATGTGGTACCTTGTGGAACCTTGTGAAACCTAGATGATCCTTCTGGAACCTTGTGGTATTTTGTGGAACATTGTGGTACCTTATGAAACCTTGTGGAACCTTATGGAACTTTGTGGTATCTTGTGGAACCTTATGGAACTTTGTGGTATCTTGTGGTACCTTGTGGAAACTTGAAGATCCTTGTGGTATCTTGTGGAACCTTGTGCTACCTTGTGGTATCTTGTGGAACCTAGTGGTACCTTGTGGAATCTTGTGGTACCTTGAAGATATTTGTGGAACCTTGTGGTATCTTGTAGAACCTTGTGGTACATTGAAGATCCTTGCGGAACCTTGTGGTACATTGAAAATCCTTGTGGAACCTTGTGGTACCTTGTGGAATCTTGTGGTACCTTGAAGATATTTGTGGAACTTTGTGGTATCTTGTAGAACATTGAGGTACCTTGTGGAACCTTGTGGTACCTTGTGGAACCTTGTGGTACATTGAAGATCTTTGTGGAACCCTGTGGTACCTTATGGAATCTTGTGGTACCTTGTGGAACATTGTGATATCTTGAAGATCCTTGTGTAACCTTGTGGTATCTTGTGGAATCTTGTAGTGCCTTGAAGATCCTTGTGGAACCTTGTGGTATCTTCTGGAACCTTGTGGTATCTTCTGGAACCTTGTGGTATCTTCTGGAACCTTGTGGTACTTTGTGGAACCTTGTGGTACCTTGACAAACCTTGTGGTATCTTGTGGAACTTTATGGTACCTTGTGGAACCTTGTAGTACCTTGTGGAGCCTTGTGGAACCTTGAAGATCCTTGTGGAACCTTGATGATCCTTGTGGAACCTTGAAGGTCCTTGTACTTTTTTGTGGAACCTTGTGGTACCTTGTGGAACCGTGTGGTATCTTGTGGAACCTTTCGGTATATTGAGGAACCTTGTGGTACCTTGTGGAACCTTGTGGTACCGTGTGGAACCTTGAAGATCCTTTTGGAACCTTGTGGTATCTTGTGAAACCTTGTGGTACCTTACGGAACATTGTGGAACCATGTAGTACCTTGTGGAACCTTGTGGTATCTTGTGGAACCTTGTGGAATCTTGTGGAACCTTGAAGATCCTTGTGGAATCTTGTGGTACCTTGAAGATATTTGTGGAACCTTGTGATATCTTGTAGAACCTTGAGGTACCAAGTGGAACCTTGTGGTACCTTGTGGAACATTGTGGTACATTGAAGATCCTTGTGGAACCTTGTGGTACATTGAAGATCCTTGTGGAACCTTGTGGTATCTTGTGGAATCTTGTGGAACCTTGAAGATCCTTTTGGAACCTTGTGGTATCTTGTGGAACCTTGTGGTACCTTATGGTACCTTGTGGAACATTGTGGTACCTTGAGGATCCTTGTGGAACCTTTTGGTATCATGTGGAACCTTGTGGTACCTTACGGAACCTTGTGGTACCTTGTGGAACCTTGTGTTACCTTGTGGAACCTTGTGGTACCTTGTGGAATCTTATGGTAACCTGCGGTGTCAGATGGGTTTGGGGTTAGTGGGTTAATATATCAGAGGCCAGGACCGTATGGTTATTTTTAATTAACTCGTCCTGTCGGGGACAGGAAGCCTGAGCATATGTGTATATACTTTAGGTTTCACAAGGTTGAACTACTGACCCTCCCCCACGACGCAACCCCACAAGGCCCAACACCCAAGTAACTATTCACTGCTAGGGTGAAGAGGTGCATGAGGAAAAAGAAAACGGGCTCACCCATTTCTGTTCCATCGGGGGAAACTTATTTACACTGATTTATTTTCCAGAGAATATTTCCATAAATGTGCAGAGTAATTTGTATTGTGTCGGTCATAATGATATAAAGATTTTAAATGGTGATAATTAAATTAAAGCATTGGTAATAGGAATTAATTAAAACACTGTTAAGTGCGATTAATTAAATCACTGCTAATAGCAATTACAGCCTTGTTACACAACGCGAAGATTAACCCTGGATCACATGTAACACGATCATTGTGTCCTTGTACATACAGGTACATGTATTAAATGTCATCCGGCAGAAGCAGATCACGCGGGATTAGTCACCGTCTCGACGCTGCTGACTATAAATGGAACACAATCCCCAGGCGACGCAAGTGATTAATTATAGCAGGTGAACAGCTGCCTGGGGGTGATGCTGCTCTGATGTTATCCCTTGATATGGTGACCCCCTGATATGGTGACCCCCTGATATGGTGACCCCCTGATATGGTGACCCCCTGATATGGTGACCCCCTGATATGGTGACCCCCTGATATGGTGACCACCTGATATGGTGATCCCTCTGATACGGTGACCACCTCATACAGTGACCCCTTACATGGAGACCCCTGACACGGTGACCCCTGATACGGTGACCCCTGACATGGTGACCCTTGACATAGTGACCCTTGACACGGTGACCCCTGACACGGTGACCCCTGACACGGTGACCCTTGACACGGTGACCCTTGACACAATGACCTCTGACACGGTGACCCCTGACACGGTGACCCTTGACACAATGACCCCTGACACGGTGACCCTTGACACGGTGACCCTTGACACGGTGACCCTTGACACAATGACCTCTGACACGGTGACCCCTGACACGGTGATCCCTGACACGGTGACCCCTGACACAGTGACCCCTGACACGGTGACCCCTGACACGGTGACCCCTGACACGGTGACCCTTGACACGGTGACCCCTGACACGGTGACCCCTGACACGGTGACCCTTGACACGGTGACCCCTGGCACGGTGACCCCTGACACGGTGACCCCTGACACGGTGACCCCTGACACGGTGACCCCTGACACGGTGACCCCTGACACGGTGACCCCTGACACGGTGACCCTTGACACGGTGACCCCTCACACAGTGACCCCTGACACGGTGACCCCTGACACGGTGACCCCTGACACGGTGACCCTTGACACGGTGACCCCTGACACGGTGAACCTTGACACAATGATCCCTGACACGGTGACCCTTGACACGGTGACCCCTCACACAGTGACCCCTGACACGGTGACCCCTGACACGGTGACCCCTGACACGGTGACCCTTGACACGGTGACCCCTGGCACGGTGACCCTTGACACGGTGACCCCTGACACGGTGACCCCTGACACGGTGACCCTTGACACGGTGACCCTTGACACGGTGACCCCTGACACGGTGACCCCTGACACGGTGACTCTTGACACGGTGACCCCTGACACTGTGACCCTTGACACGGTGACCCTTGACACGGTGACCCCTGACACGGTGACCCTTGACACGGTGACCCCTGACACGGTGACCCTTGACACGGTGACCCCTGACACGGTGACCCTTGACACGGTGACCCCTGACACGGTGACCCCTGACACGGTGACCCTTGACACGGTGACCCCTGACACGGTGACCCTTGACACGGTGACCCCTGACACGGTGACCCTTGACACGGTGACCCTTGACACGGTGACCCCTGACACGGTGACCCCTGACACGGTGACCCTTGACACGGTGACCCCTGACACGGTGACCCCTGACACGGTGACCCTTGACACGGTGACCCCTGACACGGTGACCCCTGACACGGTGACCCCTGACACGGTGACCCCTGACATGGTGACCCCTGACACGGTGACCCTTGACACGGTGACCCCTGGCACGGTGACCCTTGACACGGTGACCCTTGACACGGTGACCCCTGACACGGTGACCCTTGACACGGTGACCCCTCACACAGTGACCCCTGACACGGTGACCCTTGACACGGTGACCCCTGACACGGTGACAACTGACACATAAAAGCCAGTTACCAGTTTCCGTGGCGTAGTGGTAAGACACTCGTTTCCACAATAGTGGTTTCGTGAGCGCTTTGGTCTAGGTTCGTCTCCTGGCCGGTGAGGATTTTACTGGCGCTAATCTTCAACTGTTGCCTCTGTTCACCCAGCAGAACAATGGGTACCTGGTTGTTAAACAGTTTGGCTGGTCGTATTCCGTGGAATATTAGGATTAAGGAATATTGAGGATTAATATTAGGTTAAGTGGCAGTACAAGAATGTAACAACGCTTGTATATATTAGAAAAATACACGGGCTCACCATAGTCCGTGCTGCTTGGAACTTTTTGTTCCAAGTAGAGAATCTTAAACAACAACAACATATAAAAAGAAAGAAGAAAAGAAAAAAATCAGAGGGTTGATTTGCTTGCGGGGGTTGAGCTCTGGCTCTTTGGTCCCGCCTCTCGACTGTCAGGGGGAGTGTACTCACCTAGTTGTGCTTGCGAGGGTTGAGCTCTGGCTCATGGGTCAGTGTGTGTGTGTGTGTGTGTGTGTGTGTGTGTGTGTGTGTGTGTGTGTGTGTGTGTGTGTGTGTGTGTGTGTGTGTGTGTGTGTGTGTGTATGAGTGTATATACTATTTGTGTCTGCAGAATCTAGTTATTAGCTCTTGGGCCCCGCCTTTTTTTTAATTTATTTTTCTTTAATAATCTCTACTACTTATATTTCTAACACACACACACACACACACACACACACACACACACACACACACACACACACACACACACACACACACACATTAGACCTGATTTTCACCCAGAACGTAGAAGATATCGAGAATTTAGAGCATGAAATACCTCTAGGGGCCAGTGACCATTGTGTCCTAGTCTTTGACTACATGATGGAATTCAAACTTATGACCATGGGACAAGAGATCTGGGAAAGGAGAGCTGACTACAGGAAAGGGGACTATATGAGGATAAGGGACTATCTGGGTGAAGTGCAGTGGGAGGAAGAAATTAGAGGAAAAACAGTCCAAGATATGATGGACCTAGTCATACAGAAATGCCAGGAGGCCGAAGAGAGATTTATACCAACGGTAAAGGGAAAAAATAAGAAGGAATATAATAACCCATGGTTTAATAGACAGTGTCAGGAAGCAAAAATGGCCAGCAGACGGGAGTGGAGGAAGTACAGAAGACAAAGAACAGAGGACAACAGAAGCAGATACAACAGAGCTAGGAACGATTACATTAACATAAGACGAACATCGGAAAGGGACTATGAGAACGATATTGCAATCAAAGCGAAAAAACAACCTAAGTTACTACACAGTCATATAAGAAGAAAAATGTCGGTGAACGACCAAGTGACAAGACTAAGGAAGACAGAGGGGGCATATACTGAAAGTGACAAGGAAATCTGCGAGGCACTGAATGCCAGTTTCCATGGAGTGTTCACTACCGAGCCTGAGCAGCTCCCATTGTTGGAAGGGGTTACCCTAGATGAAAGACTATCAGATATAGAGGTGACAGCAGAGGAGGTAATGAAACAGTTGACAACTCTAGATGCAACTAAAGCAGTTGGACCAGACAATGTATCACCGTGGATACTAAAAGAAGCAGCACAGGCCCTCAGCGTGCCTCTGGCAATGATCTTTAATGAGTCACTTATGTCAGGAGAATTGCCCAGTTGCTGGAAGAAGGCAAATGTCGTACCGATCTTCAAGAAAGGAGATAGGGAGGAGGCACTTAACTACAGACCTGTATCACTGACAAGCATCCCCTGTAAAATACTGGAAAGAATAATTAGGCTGCGACTGGTTGCACACCTGGAGAACATTAGGTTTGTGAACAAACATCAACATGGGTTCTGGACAGGGAAATCGTGCCTAACAAACCTTCTGGAATTCTATGATAAAATAACGAGGATAAGACAGGACAGAGATGGTTGGGCAGACTGCATATTTCTGGACTGCCAAAAAGCCTTTGATACAGTACCGCACATGAGACTGCTGTTCAAGCTCGAGAGGCAGGCGGGGGTGAGGGGAAAGGTCCTAGAATGGATAAGGAACTACCTAACAGGAAGGAGCCAAAGAGTTACGGTAAGGGGCGAGAAGTCGGACTGGCGAACAGTAACAAGTGGAGTACCACAAGGATCGGTGCTGGGACCAATTCTATTTCTTGTATATGTTAACGACATGTTTACAGGCGTAGAGTCCTACATGTCGATGTTTGCGGATGATGCAAAGTTGATGAGAAGAGTTGTGACAGATGAGGATTGCAGGATCCTCCAAGAGGACCTGAACAGATTGCAGAGATGGTCAGAGAAATGGCTACTAGAATTCAACACGAGCAAATGTAAAGTCATGGAAATGGGACTAGGAGATAGGAGACCAAAGGGACAGTACACAATGAAGGGGAACAGCCTACCTGTAACGACGCGTGAAAGAGACCTGGGGGTGGACGTAACACCTAATCTATCTCCTGAGGCACATATTAATAGGATAACGACAGCAGCGTACTCTACACTGGCAAAAGTTAGAACATCATTCAGAAACCTAAGTAAGGAGGCATTTAGGGCGCTTTACACTGCCTACGTAAGGCCAGTCTTAGAGTATGCCGCCTCATCATGGAGTCCCCATCTGAAGAAGCATATAATGAAACTGGAAAAGGTTCAGAGGTTTGCAACGAGACTCGTCCCAGAGCTACGAGGGATGGGGTATGAAGAGCGCCTGAGGGAACTGTGCCTTACGACACTAGAAAGAAGAAGGGAGAGGGGGGACATGATAGGAACGTATAAGATACTCAGAGGAATTGACAGAGTGGACATAGACGAAATGTTCACACGGAATAGTAACAGAACGAGAGGACATGGATGGAAGCTTGAAACTCAGATGAGTCACAGAGATGTTAGGAAGTTTTCTTTTAGCGTGAGAGTAGTGGGGAAATGGAATGCACTTCAGGAACAGGTTGTGGAAGCAAATACTATTCATAATTTTAAAACCAGGTATGATAGGGAAATGGGACAGGAGTCATTGCTGTAAACAACCGATACTCGAAAGGCGGGATCCAAGAGTCAATGCTCGATCCTGCAGACACAACTAGGTGAGTACAACTAGGTGAGTACACACACACACACACACAGACTTAGGAAGCAGCCCGTAGCAGCTGTCTAACTCCCAGGTATATATTTACTGCTAGGTGAACAGGCGCATCAGGATGAAAGAAACTCTGCCTATTTGTTTCTGCATCGGCTGGGGATCGAACCCGAGATTTAAGGTATACGACCGCTAGAGAACTGTCAACTTCCCCACGATGTCCCCCAGTGTGTGGGTGTGTACTCGCCTACTTGTGCCTGCAGGATCGAGCTCGATATCTTGGACCCCGCTTTTCTAGCCGTTGGCTGTCTAATGCATTGACTCCTGGCCTGTTTCCACCTTGTCAATCCCTGTAAGTATTTTATACGTCTGTATCATGTCCCCCTCTCCACCTCTCCTTATTAACGTCGTCAGGTTTAGTTCATTCAGTCGTACTTCATCCCTCGCAGCTCTGGGACGAATCTCGTTGCAAACTTCTGCACCTTTTCGAGCTTTCTTATATGTGCATTTAAGATGGGTCTCCAGGATGGTGCGGCATACTCTAAGACTGGCCTCACATGGGCGGTATACAGTGATCTAAAAGGGTTAGTAGTGACAGGCTAGTGGGTTAATGGTGAAAGGCTACTAGGTTTGTAGTGACAGTAATGGGTTAGTAGTGACTGGCTAGTGGGTTAGTAGTGACAGCTAATTGGTTAGTGCAGACAGGCTAGTGGGTTAGTAGTGGCAGGGTAGAGGTTTAGTACCTGGTTGATACCTGGTTGATGGGGTTCTGGGAGTTCTTCTACTCCCCAAGCCCGGCCCGAGGCCAGGCTCGACTTGTGAGAGTTTGGTCCACCAGGCTGTTGCTTGGAGCGGCCCGCAGGCCCACATACCCACCACAGCCCGGTTGGTCCGGCACTCCTTGGAGGAATAAATCTAGTTTCCTCTTGAAAATGTCCACGGTTGTTCCGGCAATATTTCTTATGCTCGCTGGGAGGACGTTGAACAACCGTGGACCTCTGATGTTTATACAGTGTTCTCTGATTGTGCCTATGGCACCTCTGCTCTTCACTAGTTCTATTCTACATTTTCTTCCATGTCGTTCACTCCAGTACGTTGTTATTTTACTGTGCAGATTTGGTACTTGGCCCTCCAGTATCTTCCAGGTGTATATTATTTGATATCTCTCTCGTCATAGTAGTAGTGACAGGCTAGTGTGCTAGTGGTGACAGGCTAGTTGGTTGGTCGTGACAACTAATGGTGTTGTAATCCACAAGTTAGTAGGAATTATTAGCTAGAGGATCATTACTACAACACTTAACGAATGATGATTGAAAGTACATGTAAGTAGACAGACTATGGATCACATATCTAAGAAAGGTCAATGGATTAAGACCGAAGCTGTTTAGCCAAATTAATAATTCCTGGAAAGAGGAATTATTCTTCGTCAGGCTTCTAGGAACAAGATTACCGCTCTAGGGATAAGGTTAATCGGATTATACCTTCCTTGAGAGGAGTGGTGAAATGTTTGAGGCCATGGCTGACTGGAGGCAGTCTGGTTGTGGAAGTTGAACTAGCAAGTCCTCCAAGGTCTCTGTTTGTGGCAGCAGCGAAGTGTAGCAGACAGCTATGCGAGAGCCTGTTGTGATCTTAGTGACCAAGTTAAGTCTGCAGTATGTGAGTATTGAATGTAAGACTAACCGGGTGTGGAGCGTTGTAGTAATCATTCCGTATTAGGGACTTAGGCGGAAGTTACGAGTGTGTGTGGTGATCGCGGAGGTCAAGTGGTCTATGGGTATTGGAAGTGTATTGACCTAATAGAGTATGTTAATTAATATAGTATTATTTGTCAGAGTCTATTCTTCGTAATTAAATGACAAAACCCGACGGCCTTTAAATACCTTCCGTATGTTCATTCAATGTGTTCCAGTACAAACCTAGTGGTACGCCTCAAGAGTCTGGTGTGTGTAGGAGTACACGGTGGTAGTAACGGTTGCTGAGGCAAGGTGTTATGTGTTGTGTAATCGCTGTGTTCGGAATGAACCGGGGTTCAGCGTCACGACAATGGGTTAGTGGAGACAGGCTAGTGGGTTAATAGTGACAGGGTAGATGTTTAGTGGTGACAGGCTAGTGGTTAGTAGTAACATTAGAAGTGACAGGTTAGTGGGTTAGTTGGTGACAGGTTAGTGTGTTACTAGTGACAGGGTTGTGGGCTAGTGGTGACATACTAGTTGGTTAGTAGTAATTGCGTAGCGGGTTAGTGGTGACAGGGTAGTGGGTTAGTAGTGACAGGTTAGTGGGTTAGTTGTGACAGGGTAGTGGGTTAGTAGTGACACGCTAGTGGGTTAGTAGTGACAGGTTAGTGGTTAGTTGTGACAGGGTAGTGGGTTACTAGTGGCAGGCTAGTGGGTTAGTGGTGACATACTAGTTGGTTAGTAGTAATTGCGTAGCGGGTTAGTGGTGACAGGCTAGTGTGTTAGTGGAGACAGGCTAGTGGGTTAGTAGTGACAGGGTAGATGTTTTTTGGTTACAGGCTAGTGGTTAGTAGTAACAGGCTAGTGGGTTAGTGGTGACAGACTAGTGGGTTAGTAGTGACAGTTAATGGGTTTGCAGTGACAGGCTAATGGGTTAGTAGCGACAGGTTAGTGGGTTAGTTGTGACAGGGTAGTGTGTTACTAGTGACAGGCTAGTGGGTTAGTGTTGACATACTAATTGTTTAGTAGTAATTGGGTAGCGGGTTAGTGGTGACAGGGTAGTGGGTTAGTGGTGACATACCAGTGGGTTAGTTGTGACAGACTAGTGGGCTAGAGGTGACATACTAGTTTGTTTGTAGTGTTTGGGTAGCGGGTTAGTGGTGACAGGCTAGTGGGTTAGTAGTGACTGGGTAGAGGATTAGTGGTGACAGACTGTTGGGTTATTAGTGACAGGCTAGTGCGTTTGTGGGGACAGGCTAGTGGGTTAGTAGAGACAGGCTAGTTGGTTAGTATTAACAGGCTAGTGTGTTAGTGATGACTAGATAATGGGTTAGTGGTGACAGGGTAATCAGTTAGAAGTGACAGGTTAGTGGGTTAGTGGTGACGGGCTAGTGGATTAGTGGTGACAGAGTAGTGGGTTTGTGGTGACATACTAGTTTGTTAGTAGTGACAGGCTAGTGGGTTAGTGGTGACTGAATAGTGAGTTAGAAGTGACAGGTGTTACGGACCCGAGTCCAATGTCGTAGCACGGAGCAGTGACGACAACGCCATCTGTGAGTCTGCTCCCGAAACCCACTGCAAATGGACAACGCCATCTAGTGAGGACGGGATATACCGGCCACAGGTGCTGGATTCCCGTCTTAATCAGCTCGTAACATAGCCGCTACTGACCTCTGGTGAGGTGGCGCTTAGACAGCAACGCCATCTATGGAGCAGAGAGGTGGACATTTGTGTCTAAGCCTGTAAGTGAGGTTCCCTAGTCCCAGTACTAATGACATGTCTGATTGCAGAGTCGACCTGGGACTGCTGTATTGGACGGTGGATCAGTCTACCCAAGGCAGCCATAGTCTCTCCACGAGTTTGCTGAAGAAGCTGTGAGTCATCCCCGGACGAACACTGCTGAGAGTGTTAGCCTGCCTGTGACGTGGCAGTATCAGGAATCGCCTTATCTGGGGCTGGCTGGTGGAAGAGACTAGCCACTGTGGTGCTTAGAGAGGAGGGTGATCAGTGGGATCACACGAGGCTCCTGCCTAGGGCTCGCAACCCTAGTATCGGTCGTGGAGTGGCCTGCACAGTGGAGCTGATCGGAACCTGCCAGCTACAGGCTGGATTGTGGTTGAAGGCCTCCACGACGGAGCACCCAGTGGGACTGTGATTTGGCTGGCCTGTGGCCAGGGTAGATTCGCCGAGAGAAGCCAAGAGGATTAATCGTGGGCCACGGAGGAAGGAACCAGGGCTACTCAAAGTGCGCAGCGTGGAGCATCCTGTGTCTTCAGAGGAAGACAACCTTGTATATTTTCGTGTAGTTATAAACCCCGTGTGATTGTTATTTATTTAAATGGCGGTTGTGAGAATATATATATAAATCAGAACATTTGTATCCCTCCCCCTTTATTTTAACTTGCGTTACGGAACACATCCCTTGAAAGCCTCTACTAACTTGGGGCCGGATTCCCAAATTCTAATAACACCAGAAAAGAACCCGTTTACGCCCCAGTAGGGCCGTAACAACAGGCTAGTGGGTTAGTAGTGACAGCTAATGGGTTAGTGCAAACAGGCTAGTGGGTTAGTAGTGACAGCTAATGGGTTAGTGGAGACAGGCTAGTGGGTTAGTAGTGACAGCTAATGGGTTAGTGCAAACAGGCTAGTGGGTTAGTAGTGACAGGGTAGAAGTTTAGTAGTGACAGGCTAGTGGGTTAGTGGTGATAGGCTAGTGGGATAGTATTAACAGGCTAGTGGGTTAGTGCTGACTAGATAATGGGTTAGTGGTAACAGGGTAATCTGTTAGAAGTGACAGGATAGTGGGTTATTGGTGACAGGGTAATGGGTTAATAGTGACTGGATAGTGGGATAGTGGTGACAGGCTAGTGGGTTAGTGGTGACAGGCTAGTGGGTTAGTGGTGACAGGCTAGTGGGTTAGTGGTGACAGGCTAGTGGGTTAGTATTAACAGGCTTGTGGGTTAGTGGTGACTAGATATTGGGTTAGTGCTGAATGGGTAATCTGTTAGAAGTGACAGGATAGTGGGTTAGTAGTGACAGGCTAGTGGATTAGTTGTGACAGGGTAGTGGGTTTGTGGTGACATACTTGTTGGTTAGTAGTGACAGGCTAGTGGGTTACTGGTGTCAGGTTAGATGTTTAGTGGTGACAGGCTAGTTGTAAGTAGTAACGGGCTAGTGGGTTAGTGGTGAAAGGCTAGTAGGTTTTGTAGTGACAGTAATGGGTTAGTGGTGACAGTATATTGGGTTAGTACTGACAGGGTATTGGGTTAGTGGTGATAGGCTAGTGGGTTAGTAGTGACAGGCTAGTGGGTTAGTGGTGACTAGCTAATAGGGTAATAATGACAGGGTAGTGTGCTAGTGGTGACAGGCTAGTAGGTTAGTAGTGACAGTTAATGGGTTGGTGGTGACAGGGTAGTAGGTTAGTAGTGACATGCTAGTGGGTTAGTTGTGACAGGGTAGTGGGATAGTATTGACAGGCTAGTAGGTTAGTGGTGACTAGATAATGGATTAGTGGTAACAGGGTAATGGTTGAGTAGTGACAGGATAGTGGGTTAGTAGTGACAGTCTGGTGGGTTAGTGGTGACCGCCTAGTGGGTTTCTGGTGACAGGGTAATGGGTTAGTAGTTACTGGATAGTGGGTTTGTAGTTACTGGATAGTGGGTTAGTAGTGACAGGCTAGTGGGTTAGTAGTGACAGGGTATATGTTTAGTGGAGACAGGCTAGTGAGTTAGTGGTGACAGGCTATTGGATTAGTTATGACAAGGTAGTGGGTTAGTAGTGACAGCTAATTGGTTAGTGCAGACAGGCTAGTGGGTTAGTAGTGACAGGGTAGAGGTTTAGTAGTAACAGGCTAGTGTGTTAGTGGTGACAGGCTAGTTGGTTGGTCGTGACAGCTAATGGGTTAGTGGAGACAGGCTAGTGGGTTAATAGAGACAGGGTAGATGTTTATTGGTGACAGGCTAGTGGTTAGTAGTAACATTAGTAGTGACTGGTTAGTGGGTTAGTTGTGACAGGTTAGTGGGTTACTAGTGGCAGGCAAGTGGGTTAGTGGTGACATACTATTTGGTTAGTAGTAATTGGGTAGCGGGTTAGTGGTGATAGGCTAATGGGTTAGTGGTGACAGGGTCGGAGGATAGTTGTGATACGGTAGGAGGATAGTGGTGACAGAATAGTGGGTTAGAAGCTACAGGCTAGTGTGTTAGTAGTGAGAGCTAATGGGTTAGTAAAGACAGGCTAGTGGGTTAGTATTAACAGGCTAGTCGGTTAGTGGTGTCTAGATAATGGGTTAGTGGTAACAGGGTAATCGATTAGAAGTAACAGGATAGTGAGTTAGTAGTGACAGCCTAGTGGTGTACTGGTGACAGGCTAGTGGGTTAGTAGTGCTGACAGGCTAGTGGGTTAGTGGAGACAGGCTAGTGGGTTAGTGGAGACAGGGTAGGGGTTAGTAGTGACAGGCTAGTGGGTTAGTGGAGACAGGGTAGTGGGTTAGTAGTGACAGGCTAGTGGGTTAGTAGTGACAGACTAGTGGGTTAGTGGTGACAGGCTTGTGGGGTAGTAGTGACAGGCTAGTGGGTTAGTAGTGACAGGCTAGTGGGTTAGTAGTGACAGGCTAGTGGGTTAGTGTGGTCAGGTTAGTGGGTTAGTAGTGACAGGCTAGTGGGTTAGTAGTGACAGGCTAGTGGGTTAGTGTGGTCAGGTTAGTGGGTTAGTAGAGACAGGCTAGTGAATTAGTGTAGACAGAGTGTTGTGGTGATAGACGGGTGAGAGGTGCAGGTTATATATTCTCTGGGCTGTCTAGACGGGAGAGGATGGACAGATGGGCCAGTGTTTACTCTACACAATCCCCCTTTTCGTGTTTGCCTTTACTAAAGTGCTTCTGTTTGTATAGTGATGCGTTTGTGTGTTGTTTGCTTAACCAACACCTTTTATTTTAATATACATTTTTGCAGTGTTCATACATAAATAATTTTTTTAACTGTCCGATTTACTTTCATCTGATTTGCATCGAATCACGAGTAATTAACGAGCAATATTGGATGTGTCGTTCACCCCATTTGGAAGTTCAGTAATACTTTCATGAGGTCACTCACCCCAACCAGTCCTCGACTCAAGTCCATTCCATCCCAGCCCGTCCTCGACTCAAGTCCATTCCATCCCAGCCCGTCCTCGTCTCACGTCCATTCCATCCCAGCCCGTCCTCGTCTCACGTCCATTCCATCCCAGCCCGTCCTCGTCTCACGTCCATTCCATCCCA
The DNA here is from genome assembly GCF_040958095.1 of Procambarus clarkii. Lineage (NCBI taxonomy): Eukaryota > Metazoa > Arthropoda > Malacostraca > Decapoda > Cambaridae > Procambarus > Procambarus clarkii. Next base: position 6,476,548 of record NC_091201.1, read on the forward strand.
GCCCGTCCTCGTCTCACGTCCATTCCATCCCAGCCCGTCCTCGTCTCACGTCCATTCCATCCCAGCCCGTCCTCGACTCAAGTCCATTCCATCCCAGCCCGTCCTCGTCTCACGTCCATTCCATCCCAGCCCGTCCTCGTCTCACGTCCATTCCATCCCAGCCCGTCCTCGTCTCACGTCCATTCCATCCCAGCCCGTCCTCGACTCAAGTCCATTCCATTCCAGTCCGTCCTCTAAACAAAGGCCCAGAGTCCATTCCATCCACCCGCCAAACCCCCTGGTGTTTATGAATGAAAAACGGTATACACACGACTCACAACTGATGACGTTCGAACACTTCCGGAACAAGTGCTTCACTGACGAATATTGTTCGAACCACAACGCTATAAATGCTTCACCCACGTACTACAAATACAAATAATCGCCAACAGAATCTAAACACCTAACCTAACCTATGCCTATATATCCACAATATGCTAATATATTATAATATAAATTTATATTTGAGAAAAGTTCTGTTCTGAATGAACAGCATGTTAAATTAATGAATGCGTCTGTGGGGGTCGACCGCTGGATGGAATGGACTTGGTCCGAGAACGCGTTGAGTTGGGAGGTCAGCTCGTGAGAGGCCACCCTAGCTAGGAAAGAAATAAAGGATACTGGAGGTCACTGACCTAAGGTTCTGGGGGTCAGTAAGGGCTATGAGAGCTCTGTCACCGCCCCTGAGAGGCCAGTAGAGGGCACGAGACGTCGCTCAACCTTCACCGTCTCTATGACACAACCAGAGTGGGTAGAGGTTGTTTCTACCCGATGACAGACCTAGTGATACTGTTGGGAGACACAGCACAGTGGAGCGTCAGTGTTGTTGTGGTGGCAAGCCTTCAGTGTTGATGAGGTAGCAAGCCTTCAGTGTTGATGTGGCAGCAAGCCTTCAGTGTTGATGTGGTAGAAAGCCTTCAGTGTTGATGTGGCAGCAAGCCTTCAGTGTTAATGTGGCAGCAAGCCTTCAGTGTTGATGTGGCAGCAAGCCTTCAGTGTTGATGTGGCAGCAAGCCTTCAGTGTTGTTGTGGCTGCAAGCCTTCAGTGTTGATGTGGTGGCAAGCCTTCAGTGTTGATGTGGCAGCAAGCCTTCAGTGTTGTTGTGGTAGCAAGCCTTCAGTGTTGTTGTGGTAGCAAGCCTTCAGTGTTGTTGTGGTAGCAAGCCTTCAGTGTTGATGTGGCAGCAAGCCTTCAGTGTTGTTGTGGTGGCAAGCCTTCAGTGTTGTTGTGGCAGCAAGCCTTCAGTGTTGATGTGGCAGCAAACCTTCAGTGTTGTTGTGGTAGCAAGCCTTCAGTGTTGTTGTGGTGGCAAGCCTTCAGTGTTGTTGTGGTAGCAAGCCTTCAGTGTTGATGTGGCAACAAGCCTTCAGTGTTGTTGTGGTGGCAAGCCTTCAGTGTTGTTGTGGTAGCAAGCCTTCAGTGTTGTTGTGACAGCAAGCCTTCAGTGTTGTTGTGGTGGCAAGCCTTCAGTGTTGATGTGGTAGCAAGCCTTCAGTGTTGTTGTGGCAGCAAGCCTTCAGTGTTGTTGTGGTGGCAAGCCTTCAGTGTTGATGTGGTAGCAAGCCTTCAGTGTTGATGTGGCAACAGGCCTTCAGTGTTGTTGTGGTGGCAAGCCTTCAGTGTTGATGTGGTAGCAAGCCTTCAGGGTTGTTGTGGCAGCAAGACTTCAGTGTTGTTGTGGTGGCAATCCTTCAGTGTTGTTGTGGTAGCAAGCCTTCAGTGTTGATGTGGTGGCAAGCCTTCAGTGTTGTTGTGGTAGCAAGCCTTCAGTGTTGTTGTGGCAGCAAGCCTTCAGTGTTGATGTGGCAGCAAGCCTTCAGTGTTGTTGTGGTGGCAAGCCTTCAGTGTTGTTGTGGCAGCAAGCCTTCAGTGTTGATGTGGCAGCAAGCCTTCAGTGTTGTTGTGGTAGCAAGCCTTCAGTGTTGTTGTGGTGGCAAGCCTTCAGTGTTGTTGTGGTAGCAAGCCTTCAGTGTTGATGTGGCAACAAGCCTTCAGTGTTGTTGTGGTGGCAAGCCTTCAGTGTTGTTGTGGTAGCAAGCCTTCAGTGTTGTTGTGGCAGCAAGCCTTCAGTGTTGTTGTGGTGGCAAGCCTTCAGTGTTGATGTGGTAGCAAGCCTTCAGTGTTGTTGTGGCAGCAAGCCTTCAGTGTTGTTGTGGTGGCAAGCCTTCAGTGTTGATGTGGTAGCAAGCCTTCAGTGTTGATGTGGCAGCAAGCCTTCAGTGTTGTTGTGGTGGCAAGCCTTCAGTGTTGATGTGGCAGCAAGCCTTCAGTGTTGTTGTGGTAGCAAGCCTTTAGTGTTGTTGTGGTGGCAAGCCTTCAGTGTTGTTGTGGTAGCAAGACTTCAGTGTTGATGTGGCAACAAGCCTTCAGTGTTGTTGTGGTGGCAAGCCTTCAGTGTTGTTGTGGTAGCAAGCCTTCAGTGTTGTTGTAGCAGCAAGCCTTCAGTGTTGTTGTGGTGGCAAGCCTTCAGTGTTGATGTGGTAGCAAGCCTTCAGTGTTGTTGTGGCAGCAAGCCTTCAGTGTTGATGTGGTAGCAAGCCTTCAGTGTTGATGTGGTGGCAAGCCTTCAGTGTTGTTGTGGTGGCAAGCCTTCAGTGTTGATGTGGTAGCAAGCCTTCAGTGTTGTTTTGGCCGCAAGCCTTCAGTGTTGTTGTGGTGGCAAGCCTCCAGTGTTGTTGTGGTAGCAAGCCTTCAGTGTTGATGTGGTGGCAAGCCTTCAGTGTTGTTGTGGTGGCAAGCCTTCAGTGTTGTTGTGGTAGCAAGCCTTCAGTGTTGTTGTGGCAGCAAGCCTTCAGTGTTGATGTGGCAGCAAGCCTTCAGTGTTGTTGTGGTAGCAAGCCTTCAGTGTTGATGTGGCAGCAAGCCTTCAGTGTTGTTGTGGTAGCAAGCCTTCAGTGTTGATGTGGCAGCAAGCCTTCAGTGTTGTTGTGGTAGCAAGCCTTCAATGTTGATGTGGCAGCAAGCCTTCAGTGTTGTTGTGGTGGCAAGCCTTCAGTGTTGATGTGGTGGCAAGCCTTCAGTGTTGATATGGTGGCAAGCCTTCAGTGTTGTTGTGGCGACAAGCCTTCAGTGTTGATGTGGTAGCAAGCCTTCAGTGTTGATGTGGTAGCAAGCCTTCAGTGTTGATGTGGTGGCAAGCCTTCAGTGTTGTTGTGGTAGCAAGCCTTCAGTGTTGTTGTGGCAGCAAGCCTTCAGTGTTGTTGTGGTGGCAAGCCTTCAGTGTTGATGTGGTAGCAAGCCTTCAGTGTTGTTGTGACAGCAAGCCTTCAGTGTTGTTGTGGTGGCAAGCCTTCAGTGTTGATGTGGTAGCAAGCCTTCAGTGTTGATGTGGCAGCAAGCCTTCAGTGTTGTTGTGGTGGCAAGCCTTCAGTGTTGTTGTGGCAGCAAGCCTTCAGTGTTGATGTGGCAGCAAGCCTTCAGTGTTGTTGTGGTAGCAAGCCTTCAGTGTTGTTGTGGTGGCAAGCCTTCAGTGTTGTTGTGGTAGCAAGACTTCAGTGTTGATGTGGCAACAAGCCTTCAGTGTTGTTGTGGTGGCAAGCCTTCAGTGTTGTTGTGGTAGCAAGCCTTCAGTGTTGTTGTGGCAGCAAGCCTTCAGTGTTGTTGTGGTGGCAAGCCTTCAGTGTTGATGTGGTAGCAAGCCTTCAGTGTTGTTGTGGCAGCAAGCCTTCAGTGTTGATGTGGTAGCAAGCCTTCAGTGTTGATGTGGTGGCAAGCCTTCAGTGTTGTTGTGGTGGCAAGCCTTCAGTGTTGATGTGGCAGCAAGCCTTCAGTGTTGTTTTGGCCGCAAGCCTTCAGTGTTGTTGTGGTGGCAAGCCTCCAGTGTTGTTGTGGTAGCAAGCCTTCAGTGTTGATGTGGTGCCAAGCCTTCAGTGTTGTTGTGGTGGCAAGCCTTCAGTGTTGTTGTGGTAGCAAGCCTTCAGTGTTGTTGTGGCAGCAAGCCTTCAGTGTTGATGTGGCAGCAAGCCTTCAGTGTTGTTGTGGTAGCAAGCCTTCAGTGTTGATGTGGCAGCAAGCCTTCAGTGTTGTTGTGGTAGCAAGCCTTCAATGTTGATGTGGCAGCAAGCCTTCAGTGTTGTTGTGGTGGCAAGCCTTCAGTGTTGATGTGGTGGCAAGCCTTCAGTGTTGATATGGTGGCAAGCCTTCAGTGTTGTTGTGGCGACAAGCCTTCAGTGTTGATGTGGTAGCAAGCCTTCAGTGTTGATGTGGTGGCAAGCCTTCAGTGTTGATGTGGTGGCAAGCCTTCAGTGTTGATGTGGCAGCAAGCCTTCAGTGTTGTTGTAGAGGCAAGCCTTCAGTGTTGATGTGGCAGAAAGCCTTCAGTGTTGTTGTGGTAGCAAGCCTTCAGTGTTGTTGTTGCAGCAAGCCTTCAGTGTTGTTGTGGAGCAAGCCTTCAGTGTTGTTGTGGTAGCAAGCCTTCAGTGTTGTTGTGGTAGCAAGCCTTCAGTGTTGATTTGGCAGCAAGCCTTCAGTGTTGTTGTGGTGGCAAGCCTTCAGTGTTGTTGTGGCAGCAAGCCTTCAGTGTTGATGTGGCAGCAAGCCTTCAGTGTTGTTGTGGTAGCAAGCCTTCAGTGTTGTTGTGGTGGCAAGCCTTCAGTGTTGTTGTGGTAGCAAGCCTTCAGTGTTGATGTGGCAACAAGCCTTCAGTGTTGTTGTGGTGGCAAGCCTTCAGTGTTGTTGTGGTAGCAAGCCTTCAGTGTTGTTGTGGCAGCAAGCCTTCAGTGTTGTTGTGGTGGCAAGCCTTCAGTGTTGATGTGGTAGCAAGCCTTCAGTGTTGTTGTGGTAGCAAGCCTTCAGTGTTGTTGTGGTAGCAAGCCTTAAGTGTTGTTGTGGTGGCAAGCCTTCAGTGTTGTTGTGGTAGCAAGCCTTCAGTGTTGATGTGGCAACAAGCCTTCAGTGTTGTTGTGGTGGCAAGCCTTCAGTGTTGTTGTGGTAGCAAGCCTTCAGTGTTGTTGTGGTAGCAAGCCTTCAGTGTTTTTGTGGTGGCAAGCCTTCAGTGTTGATGTGGTAACAAGCCTTCAGTGTTGTTGTGGCAGCAAGCCTTCAGTGTTGATGTGGTAGCAAGCCTTCAGTGTTGTTGTGGTGGCAAGCCTTCAGTGTTGTTGTGGTAGCAAGCCTTCAGTGTTGTTGTGGCAGCAAGCCTTCAGTGTTGTTGTGGTGGCAAGCCTTCAGTGTTGATGTGGTAGCAAGCCTTCAGTGTTGTTGTGGCAGCAAGCCTTCAGTGTTGTTGTGGTGGCAAGCCTTCAGTGTTGATGTGGTAGCAAGCCTTCAGTGTTGATGTGGCAGCAAGCCTTCAGTGTTGTTGTGGTGGCAAGCCTTCAGTGTTGTTGTGGCAGCAAGCCTTCAGTGTTGATGTGGCAGCAAGCCTTCAGTGTTGTTGTGGTAGCAAGCCTTCAGTGTTGTTGTGGTGGCAAGCCTTCAGTGTTGTTGTGGTAGCAAGCCTTCAGTGTTGATGTGGCAACAAGCCTTCATTGTTGTTGTGGTGGCAAGCCTTCAGTGTTGTTGTGGTAGCAAGCCTTCAGTGTTGTTGTGGCAGCAAGCCTTCAGTGTTGTTGTGGTGGCAAGCCTTCAGTGTTGATGTGGTAGCAAGCCTTCAGTGTTGTTGTGGCAGCAAGCCTTCAGTGTTGATGTGGTAGCAAGCCTTCAGTGTTGATGTGGTGGCAAGCCTTCAGTGTTGTTGTGGTGGCAAGCCTTCAGTGTTGATGTGGTAGCAAGCCTTCAGTGTTGTTTTGGCAGCAAGCCTTCAGTGTTGTTGTGGTGACAAGCCTTCAGTGTTGTTGTGGTAGCAAGCCTTCAGTGTTGATGTGTTGGCAAGCCTTCAGTGTTGTTGTGGTGGCAAGCCTTCAGTGTTGTTGTGGTAGCAAGCCTTCAGTGTTGTTGTGGCAGCAAGCCTTCAGTGTTGATGTGGCAGCAAGCCTTCAGTGTTGTTGTGGTAGCAAGCCTTCAGTGTTGATGTGGCAGCAAGCCTTCAGTGTTGTTGTGGTAGCAAGCCTTCAGTGTTGATGTGGCAGCAAGCCTTCAGTGTTGTTGTGGTGGCAAGCCTTCAGTGTTGATGTGGCAGCAAGCCTTCAGTGTTGATGTGGTGGCAAGCCTTCAGTGTTGATGTGGTGGCAAGCCTTCAGTGTTGATATGGTGGCAAGCCTTCAGTGTTGTTGTGGCGACAAGCCTTTAGTGTTGATGTGGTAGCAAGCCTTCAGTGTTGATGTGGTGGCAAGCCTTCAGTGTTGATGTGGTGGCAAGCCTTCAGTGATGATGTGGCAGCAAGCCTTCAGTGTTGTTGTGGTGGCAAGCCTTCAGTGTTGATGTGTGGCAGAAAGCCTTCAGTGTTGTTGTGGTAGCAAGCCTTCAGTGTTGTTGTTGCAGCAAGCCTTCAGTGTTGTTGTGGTAGCAAGCCTTCAGTGTTGTTGTGGTAGTAAGCCTTCAGTGTTGTTGTGGTAGCAAGCCTTCAGTGTTGTTGTGGCAGCAAGCCTTCAGTGTTGATGTGGCAGCAAGCCTTCAGTGTTGTTGTGGTAGCAAGCCTTCAGTGTTGTTGTGGTGGCAAGCCTTCAGTGTTGTTGTGGCAGCAAGCCTTCAGTGTTGATGTGGCAGCAAGCCTTCAGTGTTGTTGTGATGGCAAGCCTTCAGTGTTGTTGTGGCAGCAAGCCTTCAGTGTTGATGTGGCAGCAAGCCTTCAGTGTTGTTGTGGTAGCAAGCCTTCAGTGTTGTTGTGGTGGCAAGCCTTCAGTGTTGTTGTGGTAGCAAGCCTTCAGTGTTGATGTGGCAACAAGCCTTCAGTGTTGTTGTGGTGGCAAGCCTTCAGTGTTGTTGTGGTAGCAAGCCTTCAGTGTTGTTGTGGCAGCAAGCCTTCAGTGTTGTTGTGGTGGCAAGCCTTCAGTGTTGATGTGGTAGCAAGCCTTCAGTGTTGTTGTGGCAGCAAGCCTTCAGTGTTGTTGTGGTGGCAAGCCTTCAGTGTTGATGTGGCAGCAAGCCTTCAGTGTTGTTGTGGTGGCAAGCCTTCAGTGTTGTTGTGGCAGCAAGCCTTCAGTGTTGATGTGGCAGCAAGCCTTCAGTGTTGTTGTGGTAGCAAGCCTTCAGTGTTGATGTGGCAGCAAGCCTTCAGTGTTGTTGTGGTAGCAAGCCTTCAGTGTTGATGTGGCAGCAAGCCTTCAGTGTTGTTGTGGTGGCAAGCCTTCAGTGTTGTTGTGGCAGCAAGCCTTCAGTGTTGATGTGGCAGCAAGCCTTCAGTGTTGTTGTGGTAGCAAGCCTTTAGTGTTGTTGTGGTGGCAAGCCTTCAGTGTTGTTGTGGTAGCAAGACTTCAGTGTTGATGTGGCAACAAGCCTTCAGTGTTGTTGTGGTGGCAAGCCTTCAGTGTTGTTGTGGTAGCAAGCCTTCAGTGTTGTAGCAGCAAGCCTTCAGTGTTGTTGTGGTGGCAAGCCTTCAGTGTTGATGTGGTAGCAAGCCTTCAGTGTTGTTGTGGCAGCAAGCCTTCAGTGTTGATGTGGTAGCAAGCCTTCAGTGTTGTTGTGGTGGCAAGCCTCCAGTGTTGTTGTGGTAGCAAGCCTTCAGTGTTGATGTGGTGCCAAGCCTTCAGTGTTGTTGTGGTGGCAAGCCTTCAGTGTTGTTGTGGTAGCAAGCCTTCAGTGTTGTTGTGGCAGCAAGCCTTCAGTGTTGATGTGGCAGCAAGCCTTCAGTGTTGTTGTGGTAGCAAGCCTTCAGTGTTGATGTGGCAGCAAGCCTTCAGTGTTGTTGTGGTAGCAAGCCTTCAGTGTTGATGTGGCAGCAAGCCTTCAGTGTTGTTGTGGTAGCAAGCCTTCAATGTTGATGTGGCAGCAAGCCTTCAGTGTTGTTGTGGTGGCAAGCCTTCAGTGTTGATGTGGTGGCAAGCCTTCAGTGTTGATATGGTGGCAAGCCTTCAGTGTTGATATGGTGGCAAGCCTTCAGTGTTGTTGTGGCGACAAGCCTTCAGTGTTGATGTGGTAGCAAGCCTTCAGTGTTGATGTGGTGGCAAGCCTTCAGTGTTGTTGTGGTAGCAAGCCTTCAGTGTTGTTGTGGCAGCAAGCCTTCAGTGTTGTTGTGGTGGCAAGCCTTCAGTGTTGATGTGGTAGCAAGCCTTCAGTGTTGTTGTGGCAGCAAGCCTTCAGTGTTGTTGTGGTGGCAAGCCTTCAGTGTTGATGTGGTAGCAAGCCTTCAGTGTTGATGTGGCAGCAAGCCTTCAGTGTTGTTGTGGTGGCAAGCCTTCAGTGTTGTTGTGGCAGCAAGCCTTCAGTGTTGATGTGGCAGCAAGCCTTCAGTGTTGTTGTGGTAGCAAGCCTTCAGTGTTGTTGTGGTGGCAAGCCTTCAGTGTTGTTGTGGTAGCAAGACTTCAGTGTTGATGTGGCAACAAGCCTTCAGTGTTGTTGTGGTGGCAAGCCTTCAGTGTTGTTGTGGTAGCAAGCCTTCAGTGTTGTTGTGGCAGCAAGCCTTCAGTGTTGTTGTGGTGGCAAGCCTTCAGTGTTGATGTGGTGGCAAGCCTTCAGTGTTGATGTGGCAGCAAGCCTTCAGTGTTGTTGTAGAGGCAAGCCTTCAGTGTTGATGTGGCAGAAAGCCTTCAGTGTTGTTGTGGTAGCAAGCCTTCAGTGTTGTTGTTGCAGCAAGCCTTCAGTGTTGTTGTGGAGCAAGCCTTCAGTGTTGTTGTGGTAGCAAGCCTTCAGTGTTGTTGTGGTAGCAAGCCTTCAGTGTTGATTTGGCAGCAAGCCTTCAGTGTTGTTGTGGTGGCAAGCCTTCAGTGTTGTTGTGGCAGCAAGCCTTCAGTGTTGATGTGGCAGCAAGCCTTCAGTGTTGTTGTGGTAGCAAGCCTTCAGTGTTGTTGTGGTGGCAAGCCTTCAGTGTTGTTGTGGTAGCAAGCCTTCAGTGTTGATGTGGCAACAAGCCTTCAGTGTTGTTGTGGTGGCAAGCCTTCAGTGTTGTTGTGGTAGCAAGCCTTCAGTGTTGTTGTGGCAGCAAGCCTTCAGTGTTGTTGTGGTGGCAAGCCTTCAGTGTTGATGTGGTAGCAAGCCTTCAGTGTTGTTGTGGTAGCAAGCCTTCAGTGTTGTTGTGGTAGCAAGCCTTAAGTGTTGTTGTGGTGGCAAGCCTTCAGTGTTGTTGTGGTAGCAAGCCTTCAGTGTTGATGTGGCAACAAGCCTTCAGTGTTGTTGTGGTGGCAAGCCTTCAGTGTTGTTGTGGTAGCAAGCCTTCAGTGTTGTTGTGGTAGCAAGCCTTCAGTGTTTTTGTGGTGGCAAGCCTTCAGTGTTGATGTGGTAACAAGCCTTCAGTGTTGTTGTGGCAGCAAGCCTTCAGTGTTGATGTGGTAGCAAGCCTTCAGTGTTGTTGTGGTGGCAAGCCTTCAGTGTTGTTGTGGTAGCAAGCCTTCAGTGTTGTTGTGGCAGCAAGCCTTCAGTGTTGTTGTGGTGGCAAGCCTTCAGTGTTGATGTGGTAGCAAGCCTTCAGTGTTGTTGTGGCAGCAAGCCTTCAGTGTTGTTGTGGTGGCAAGCCTTCAGTGTTGATGTGGTAGCAAGCCTTCAGTGTTGATGTGGCAGCAAGCCTTCAGTGTTGTTGTGGTGGCAAGCCTTCAGTGTTGTTGTGGCAGCAAGCCTTCAGTGTTGATGTGGCAGCAAGCCTTCAGTGTTGTTGTGGTAGCAAGCCTTCAGTGTTGTTGTGGTGGCAAGCCTTCAGTGTTGTTGTGGTAGCAAGCCTTCAGTGTTGATGTGGCAACAAGCCTTCATTGTTGTTGTGGTGGCAAGCCTTCAGTGTTGTTGTGGTAGCAAGCCTTCAGTGTTGTTGTGGCAGCAAGCCTTCAGTGTTGTTGTGGTGGCAAGCCTTCAGTGTTGATGTGGTAGCAAGCCTTCAGTGTTGTTGTGGCAGCAAGCCTTCAGTGTTGATGTGGTAGCAAGCCTTCAGTGTTGATGTGGTGGCAAGCCTTCAGTGTTGTTGTGGTGGCAAGCCTTCAGTGTTGATGTGGTAGCAAGCCTTCAGTGTTGTTTTGGCAGCAAGCCTTCAGTGTTGTTGTGGTGACAAGCCTTCAGTGTTGTTGTGGTAGCAAGCCTTCAGTGTTGATGTGTTGGCAAGCCTTCAGTGTTGTTGTGGTGGCAAGCCTTCAGTGTTGTTGTGGTAGCAAGCCTTCAGTGTTGTTGTGGCAGCAAGCCTTCAGTGTTGATGTGGCAGCAAGCCTTCAGTGTTGTTGTGGTAGCAAGCCTTCAGTGTTGATGTGGCAGCAAGCCTTCAGTGTTGTTGTGGTAGCAAGCCTTCAGTGTTGATGTGGCAGCAAGCCTTCAGTGTTGTTGTGGTGGCAAGCCTTCAGTGTTGATGTGGCAGCAAGCCTTCAGTGTTGATGTGGTGGCAAGCCTTCAGTGTTGATGTGGTGGCAAGCCTTCAGTGTTGATATGGTGGCAAGCCTTCAGTGTTGTTGTGGCGACAAGCCTTTAGTGTTGATGTGGTAGCAAGCCTTCAGTGTTGATGTGGTGGCAAGCCTTCAGTGTTGATGTGGTGGCAAGCCTTCAGTGATGATGTGGCAGCAAGCCTTCAGTGTTGTTGTGGTGGCAAGCCTTCAGTGTTGATGTGTGGCAGAAAGCCTTCAGTGTTGTTGTGGTAGCAAGCCTTCAGTGTTGTTGTTGCAGCAAGCCTTCAGTGTTGTTGTGGTAGCAAGCCTTCAGTGTTGTTGTGGTAGTAAGCCTTCAGTGTTGTTGTGGTAGCAAGCCTTCAGTGTTGTTGTGGCAGCAAGCCTTCAGTGTTGATGTGGCAGCAAGCCTTCAGTGTTGTTGTGGTAGCAAGCCTTCAGTGTTGTTGTGGTGGCAAGCCTTCAGTGTTGTTGTGGCAGCAAGCCTTCAGTGTTGATGTGGCAGCAAGCCTTCAGTGTTGTTGTGATGGCAAGCCTTCAGTGTTGTTGTGGCAGCAAGCCTTCAGTGTTGATGTGGCAGCAAGCCTTCAGTGTTGTTGTGGTAGCAAGCCTTCAGTGTTGTTGTGGTGGCAAGCCTTCAGTGTTGTTGTGGTAGCAAGCCTTCAGTGTTGATGTGGCAACAAGCCTTCAGTGTTGTTGTGGTGGCAAGCCTTCAGTGTTGTTGTGGTAGCAAGCCTTCAGTGTTGTTGTGGCAGCAAGCCTTCAGTGTTGTTGTGGTGGCAAGCCTTCAGTGTTGATGTGGTAGCAAGCCTTCAGTGTTGTTGTGGCAGCAAGCCTTCAGTGTTGTTGTGGTGGCAAGCCTTCAGTGTTGATGTGGCAGCAAGCCTTCAGTGTTGTTGTGGTGGCAAGCCTTCAGTGTTGTTGTGGCAGCAAGCCTTCAGTGTTGATGTGGCAGCAAGCCTTCAGTGTTGTTGTGGTAGCAAGCCTTCAGTGTTGATGTGGCAGCAAGCCTTCAGTGTTGTTGTGGTAGCAAGCCTTCAGTGTTGATGTGGCAGCAAGCCTTCAGTGTTGTTGTGGTGGCAAGCCTTCAGTGTTGTTGTGGCAGCAAGCCTTCAGTGTTGATGTGGCAGCAAGCCTTCAGTGTTGTTGTGGTAGCAAGCCTTTAGTGTTGTTGTGGTGGCAAGCCTTCAGTGTTGTTGTGGTAGCAAGACTTCAGTGTTGATGTGGCAACAAGCCTTCAGTGTTGTTGTGGTGGCAAGCCTTCAGTGTTGTTGTGGTAGCAAGCCTTCAGTGTTGTAGCAGCAAGCCTTCAGTGTTGTTGTGGTGGCAAGCCTTCAGTGTTGATGTGGTAGCAAGCCTTCAGTGTTGTTGTGGCAGCAAGCCTTCAGTGTTGATGTGGTAGCAAGCCTTCAGTGTTGTTGTGGTGGCAAGCCTCCAGTGTTGTTGTGGTAGCAAGCCTTCAGTGTTGATGTGGTGCCAAGCCTTCAGTGTTGTTGTGGTGGCAAGCCTTCAGTGTTGTTGTGGTAGCAAGCCTTCAGTGTTGTTGTGGCAGCAAGCCTTCAGTGTTGATGTGGCAGCAAGCCTTCAGTGTTGTTGTGGTAGCAAGCCTTCAGTGTTGATGTGGCAGCAAGCCTTCAGTGTTGTTGTGGTAGCAAGCCTTCAGTGTTGATGTGGCAGCAAGCCTTCAGTGTTGTTGTGGTAGCAAGCCTTCAATGTTGATGTGGCAGCAAGCCTTCAGTGTTGTTGTGGTGGCAAGCCTTCAGTGTTGATGTGGTGGCAAGCCTTCAGTGTTGATATGGTGGCAAGCCTTCAGTGTTGATATGGTGGCAAGCCTTCAGTGTTGTTGTGGCGACAAGCCTTCAGTGTTGATGTGGTAGCAAGCCTTCAGTGTTGATGTGGTGGCAAGCCTTCAGTGTTGTTGTGGTAGCAAGCCTTCAGTGTTGTTGTGGCAGCAAGCCTTCAGTGTTGTTGTGGTGGCAAGCCTTCAGTGTTGATGTGGTAGCAAGCCTTCAGTGTTGTTGTGGCAGCAAGCCTTCAGTGTTGTTGTGGTGGCAAGCCTTCAGTGTTGATGTGGTAGCAAGCCTTCAGTGTTGATGTGGCAGCAAGCCTTCAGTGTTGTTGTGGTGGCAAGCCTTCAGTGTTGTTGTGGCAGCAAGCCTTCAGTGTTGATGTGGCAGCAAGCCTTCAGTGTTGTTGTGGTAGCAAGCCTTCAGTGTTGTTGTGGTGGCAAGCCTTCAGTGTTGTTGTGGTAGCAAGACTTCAGTGTTGATGTTGCAACAAGCCTTCAGTGTTGTTGTGGTGGCAAGCCTTCAGTGTTGTTGTGGTAGCAAGCCTTCAGTGTTGTTGTGGCAGCAAGCCTTCAGTGTTGTTGTGGTGGCAAGCCTTCAGTGTTGATGTGGTAGCAAGCCTTCAGTGTTGTTGTGGCAGCAAGCCTCCAGTGTTGTTGTGGTATCAAGCCTTCAGTGTTGATGTGGTGCCAAGCCTTCAGTGTTGTTGTGGTGGCAAGCCTTCAGTGTTGTTGTGGTAGCAAGCCTTCAGTGTTGTTGTGGCAGCAAGCCTTCAGTGTTGATGTGGCAGCAAGCCTTCAGTGTTGTTGTGGTAGCAAGCCTTCAGTGTTGATGTGGCAGCAAGCCTTCAGGGTTGTTGTGGTAGCAAGCCTTCAGTGTTGATGTGGCAGCAAGCCTTCAGTGTTGTTGTGGTAGCAAGCCTTCAATGTTGATGTGGCAGCAAGCCTTCAGTGTTGTTGTGGTGGCAAGCCTTCAGTGTTGATGTGGTGGCAAGCCTTCAGTGTTGATATGGTGGCAAGCCTTCAGTGTTGTTGTGGCGACAAGCCTTCAGTGTTGATGTGGTAGCAAGCCTTCAGTGTTGATGTGGTGGCAAGCCTTCAGTGTTGATGTGGTGGCAAGCCTTCAGTGTTGATGTGGCAGCAAGCCTTCAGTGTTGTTGTGGAGGCAAGCCTTCAGTGTTGATGTGGCAGAAAGCCTTCAGTGTTGTTGTGGTAGCAAGCCTACAGTGTTGTTGTTGCAGCAAGCCTTCAGTGTTGTTGTGGAGCAAGCCTTCAGTGTTGTTGTGGTAGCAAGCCTTCAGTGTTGTTGTGGTAGCAAGCCTTCAGTGTTGATTTGGCAGCAAGCCTTCAGTGTTGTTGTGGTGGCAAGCCTTCAGTGTTGTTGTGGCAGCAAACCTTCAGTGTTGATGTGGCAGCAAGCCTTCAGTGTTGTTGTGGTAGCAAGCCTTCAGTGTTGTTGTGGTGGCAAGCCTTCAGTGTTGTTGTGGTAGCAAGCCTTCAGTGTTGATGTGGCAACAAGCCTTCAGTGTTGTTGTGGTGGCAAGCCTTCAGTGTTGTTGTGGTAGCAAGCCTTCAGTGTTGTTGTGGCAGCAAGCCTTCAGTGTTGTTGTGGTGGCAAGCCTTCAGTGTTGATGTGGTAGCAAGCCTTCAGTGTTGTTGTGGTAGCAAGCCTTCAGTGTTGTTGTGGTAGCAAGCCTTCAGTGTTGTTGTGGTGGCAAGCCTTCAGTGTTGTTGTGGTAGCAAGCCTTCAGTGTTGATGTGGCAACAAGCCTTCAGTGTTGTTGTGGTGGCAAGCCTTCAGTGTTGTTGTGGTAGCAAGCCTTCAGTGTTGTTGTGGTAGCAAGCCTTCAGTGTTTTTGTGGTGGCAAGCCTTCAGTGTTGATGTGGTAACAAGCCTTCAGTGTTGTTGTGGCAGCAAGCCTTCAGTGTTGATGTGGTAGCAAGCCTTCAGTGTTGTTGTGGTGGCAAGCCTTCAGTGTTGTTGTGGTAGCAAGCCTTCAGTGTTGTTGTGGCAGCAAGCCTTCAGTGTTGTTGTGGTGGCAAGCCTTCAGTGTTGATGTGGTAGCAAGCCTTCAGTGTTGTTGTGGCAGCAAGCCTTCAGTGTTGTTGTGGTGGCAAGCCTTCAGTGTTGATGTGGTAGCAAGCCTTCAGTGTTGATGTGGCAGCAAGCCTTCAGTGTTGTTGTGGTGGCAAGCCTTCAGTGTTGTTGTGGCAGCAAGCCTTCAGTGTTGATGTGGCAGCAAGCCTTCAGTGTTGTTGTGGTAGCAAGCCTTCAGTGTTGTTGTGGTGGCAAGCCTTCAGTGTTGTTGTGGTAGCAAGCCTTCAGTGTTGATGTGGCAACAAGCCTTCAGTGTTGTTGTGGTGGCAAGCCTTCAGTGTTGTTGTGGTAGCAAGCCTTCAGTGTTGTTGTGGCAGCAAGCCTTCAGTGTTGTTGTGGTGGCAAGCCTTCAGTGTTGATGTGGTAGCAAGCCTTCAGTGTTGTTGTGGCAGCAAGCCTTCAGTGTTGATGTGGTAGCAAGCCTTCAGTGTTGATGTGGTGGCAAGCCTTCAGTGTTGTTGTGGTGGCAAGCCTTCAGTGTTGATGTGGTAGCAAGCCTTCAGTGTTGTTTTGGCCGCAAGCCTTCAGTGTTGTTGTGGTGGCAAGCCTCCAGTGTTGTTGTGGTAGCAAGCCTTCAGTGTTGATGTGGTGCCAAGCCTTCAGTGTTGTTGTGGTGGCAAGCCTTCAGTGTTGTTGTGGTAGCAAGCCTTCAGTGTTGTTGTGGCAGTAAGCCTTCAGTGTTGATGTGGCAGCAAGCCTTCAGTGTTGTTGTGGTAGCAAGCCTTCAGTATTGATGTGGCAGCAAGCCTTCAGTGTTGTTGTGGTAGCAAGCCTTCAGTGTTGATGTGGCAGCAAGCCTTCAGTGTTGTTGTGGTAGCAAGCCTTCAATGTTGATGTGGCAGCAAGCCTTCAGTGTTGTTGTGGTGGCAAGCCTTCAGAGTTGATGTGGTGGCAAGCCTTCAGTGTTGATATGGTGGCAAGCCTTCAGTGTTGTTGTGGCGACAAGCCTTCAGTGTTGATGTGGTAGCAAGCCTTCAGTGTTGATGTGGTGGCAAGCCTTCAGTGTTGTTGTGGTAGCAAGCCTTCAGTGTTGTTGTGGCAGCAAGCCTTCAGTGTTGTTGTGGTGGCAAGCATTTCAGTGTTGATGTGGTAGCAAGCCTTCAGTGTTGTTGTGGCAGCAAGCCTTCAGTGTTGTTGTGGTGGCAAGCCTTCAGTGTTGATGTGGTAGCAAGCCTTCAGTGTTGATGTGGCAGCAAGCCTTCAGTGTTGTTGTGGTGGCAAGCCTTCAGTGTTGTTGTGGCAGCAAGCCTTCAGTGTTGATGTGGCAGCAAGCCTTCAGTGTTGTTGGGGTAGCAAGCCTTCAGTGTTGTTGTGGTGGCAAGCCTTCAGTGTTGTTGTGGTAGCAAGACTTCAGTGTTGATGTGGCAACAAGCCGTCAGTGTTGTTGTGGTGGCAAGCCTTCAGTGTTGTTGTGGTAGCAAGCCTTCAGTGTTGTTGTGGCAGCAAGCCTTCAGTGTTGTTGTGGTGGCAAGCCTTCAGTGTTGATGTGGTAGCAAGCCTTCAGTGTTGTTGTGGCAGCAAGCCCTCAGTGTTGATGTGGTAGCAAGCCTTCAGTGTTGATGTGGTGGCAAGCCTTCAGTGTTGTTGTGGTGGCAAGCCTTCAGTGTTGATGTGGTAGCAAGCCTTCAGTGTTGTTTTGGCCGCAAGCCTTCAGTGTTGTTGTGGTGGCAAGCCTCCAGTGTTGTTGTGGTAGCAAGCCTTCAGTGTTGATGTGGTGCCAAGCCTTCAGTGTTGTTGTGGTGGCAAGCCTTCAGTGTTGTTGTTGTAGCAAGCCTTCAGTGTTGTTGTGGCAGCAAGCCTTCAGTGTTGATGTGGCAGCAAGCCTTCAGTGTTGTTGTGGTAGCAAGCCTTCAGTGTTGATGTGGCAGCAAGCCTTCAGTGTTGTTGTGGTAGCAAGCCTTCAGTGTTGATGTGGCAGCAAGCCTTCAGTGTTGTTGTGGTAGCAAGCCTTCAATGTTGATGTGGCAGCAAGCCTTCAGTGTTGTTGTGGTGGCAAGCCTTCAGTGTTGATGTGGTGGCAAGCCTTCAGTGTTGATATGGTGGCAAGCCCTCAGTGTTGTTGTGGCGACAAGCCTTCAGTGTTGATGTGGTAGCAAGCCTTCAGTGTTGATGTGGTGGCAAGCCTTCAGTGTTGATGTGGTGGCAAGCCTTCAGTGTTGATGTGGCAGCAAGCCTTCAGTGTTGTTGTGGAGGCAAGCCTTCAGTGTTGATGTGGCAGAAAGCCTTCAGTGTTGTTGTGGTAGCAAGCCTTCAGTGTTGTTGTTGCAGCAAGCCTTCAGTGTTGTTGTGGAGCAAGCCTTCAGTGTTGTTGTGGTAGCAAGCCTTCAGTGTTGTTGTGGTAGCAAGCCTTCAGTGTTGATTTGGCAGCAAGCCTTCAGTGTTGTTGTGGTGGCAAGCCTTCAGTGTTGTTGTGGCAGCAAGCCTTCAGTGTTGATGTGGCAGCAAGCCTTCAGTGTTGTTGTGGTAGCAAGCCTTCAGTGTTGTTGTGGTGGCAAGCCTTCAGTGTTGTTGTGGTAGCAAGCCTTCAGTGTTGTTGTGGCAGCAAGCCTTCAGTGTTGTTGTGGTGGCAAGCCTTCAGTGTTGATGTGGTAGCAAGCCTTCAGTGTTGTTGTGGTAGCAAGCCTTCAGTGTTGTTGTGGTAGCAAGCCTTCAGTGTTGTTGTGGTGGCAAGCCTTCAGTGTTGTTGTGGTAGCAAGCCTTCAGTGTTGATGTGGCAACAAGCCTTCAGTGTTGTTGTGGTGGCAAGCCTTCAGTGTTGATGTGGTAGCAAGCCTTCAGTGTTGTTGTGGCAGCAAGCCTTCAGTGTTGTTGTGGTGGCAAGCCTTCAGTGTTGATGTGGTAGCAAGCCTTCAGTGTTGTTGTGGCAGCAAGCCTTCAGTGTTGATGTGGTAGCAAGCCTTCAGTGTTGATGTGGTGGCAAGCCTTCAGTGTTGTTGTGGTGGCAAGCCTTCAGTGTTGATGTGGTAGCAAGCCTTCAGTGTTGTTTTGGCAGCAAGCCTTCAGTGTTGTTGTGGTGACAAGCCTTCAGTGTTGTTGTGGTAGCAAGCCTTCAGTGTTGATGTGTTGGCAAGCCTTCAGTGTTGTTGTGGTGGCAAGCCTTCAGTGTTGTTGTGGTAGCAAGCCTTCAGTGTTGTTGTGGCAGCAAGCCTTCAGTGTTGATGTGGCAGCAAGCCTTCAGTGTTGTTGTGGTAGCAAGCCTTCAGTGTTGATGTGGCAGCAAGCCTTCAGTGTTGTTGTGGTAGCAAGCCTTCAGTGTTGATGTGGCAGCAAGCCTTCAGTGTTGTTGTGGTGGCAAGCCTTCAGTGTTGATGTGGCAGCAAGCCTTCAGTGTTGATGTGGTGGCAAGCCTTCAGTGTTGATGTGGTGGCAAGCCTTCAGTGTTGATATGGTGGCAAGCCTTCAGTGTTGTTGTGGCGAGAAGCCTTTAGTGTTGATGTGGTAGCAAGCCTTCAGTGTTGATGTGGTGGCAAGCCTTCAGTGTTGATGTGGTGGCAAGCCTTCAGTGTTGATGTGGCAGCAAGCCTTCAGTGTTGTTGTGGTGGCAAGCCTTCAGTGTTGATGTGTGGCAGAAAGCCTTCAGTGTTGTTGTGGTAGCAAGCCTTCAGTGTTGTTGTTGCAGCAAGCCTTCAGTGTTGTTGTGGTAGCAAGCCTTCAGTGTTGTTGTGGTAGCAAGCCTTCAGTGTTGTTGTGGTAGCAAGCCTTCAGTGTTGATGTGGCAGCAAGCCTTCAGTGTTGTTGTGGTAGCAAGCTTTCAGTGTTGATGTGGCAGCAAGCCTTCAGTGTTGTTGTGGTGGCAAACCTTCAGTGTTGATGTGGCAGCAAGCCTTCAGTGTTGATGTGGTGGCAAGCCTTCAGTGTTGATGTGGTGGCAAGCCTTCAGTGTTGATATGGTGGCAAGCCTTCAGTGTTGTTGTGGCGACAAGCCTTCAGTGTTGATGTGGTAGCAAGCCTTCAGTGTTGATGTGGTGGCAAGCCTTCAGTGTTGATGTGGTGGCAAGCCTTCAGTGTTGATGTGGCAGCAAGCCTTCAGTGTTGTTGTGGTGGCAAGCCTTCAGTGTTGATGTGTGGCAGAAAGCCTTCAGTGTTGTTGTGGTAGCAAGCCTTCAGTGTTGTTGTTGCAGCAAGCCTTCAGTGTTGTTGTGGTAGCAAGCCTTCAGTGTTGTTGTGGTAGCAAACCTTCAGTGTTGTTGTGGTAGCAAGCCTTCAGTGTTGATGTGGCAGCAAGCCTTCAGTGTTGTTGTGGTAGCAAGCCTTCAGTGTTGTTGTGGCAGCAAGCCTTCAGTGTTGATGTGGCAGCAAGCCTTCAGTGTTGTTGTGGTAGCAAGCCTTCAGTGTTGTTGTGGTGGCAAGCCTTCAGCGTTGTTGTGGTAGCAAGCCTTCAGTGTTGATGTGGCAAGAAGCCTTCAGTGTTGTTGTGGTGGCAAGCCTTCAGTGTTGTTGTGGTAGCAAGCCTTCAGTGTTGTTGTGGCAGCAAGCCTTCAGTGTTGTTGTGGTGGCAAGCCTTCAGTGTTGATGTGGTAGCAAGCTTTCAGTGTTGTTGTGGCAGCAAGCCTTCAGTGTTGTTGTGGTGGCAAGCCTTCAGTGTTGATGTGGTAGCAAGCCTTCATTGTTGATGTGGCAACAAGCCTTCAGTGTTGTTGTGGTGGCAAGCCTTCAGTGTTGATGTGGTAGCAAGCCTTCAGTGTTGTTGTGGCAGCAAGCCTTCAGTGTTGTTGTGGTGGCAAGCCTTCAGTGTTGTTGTGGTAGCAAGCCTTCAGTGTTGATGTGGTGGCAAGCCTTCAGTGTTGTTGTGGTGGCAAGCCTTCAGTGTTGTTGTGGTAGCAAGCCTTCAGTGTTGTTGTGGCAGCAAGCCTTCAGTGTTGATGTGGCAGCAAGCCTTGAGTGTTGTTGTGGTGGCAAGCCTTCAGTGTTGTTGTGGCAGCAAGCCTTCAGTGTTGATGTGTCAGCAAGCCTTCAGTGTTGTTGTGGTAGCAAGCCTTCAGTGTTGTTGTGGTGGCAAGCCTTCAGTGTTGTTGTGGTAGCAAGCCTTCAGTGGTGATGTGGCAACAAGCCTTCAGTGTTGTTGTGGTGGCAAGCCTTCAGTGTTGTTGTGGTAGCAAGCCTTCAGTGATGTTGTGGCAGCAAGCCTTCAGTGTTGTTGTGGTGGCAAGCCTTCAGTGTTGATGTGGTAGCAAGCCTTCAGTGTTGATGTGGCAGCAAGCCTTCAGTGTTGTTGTGGTAGCAAGCCTTCAGTGTTGTTGTGGCAGCAAGCCTTCAGTGTTGATGTGGCAGCAAGCCTTCAGTGTTGTTGTGGTAGCAAGCCTTCAGTGTTGTTGTGGTGGCAAGCCTTCAGTGTTGTTGTGGTAGCAAGCCTTCAGTGTTGATGTGGCAACAAGCCTTCAGTGTTGTTGTGGTGGCAAGCCTTCAGTGTTGTTGTGGTAGCAAGCCTTCAGTGTTGATGTGGTAGCAAGCCTTCAGTGTTGTTGTGGCAGCAAGCCTTCAGTGTTGTTGTGGTGGCAAGCCTTCAGTGTTGATGTGGTAGCAAGCCTTCAGTGTTGTTGTGGCAGCAAGCCTTCAGTGTTGATGTGGTAGCAAGCCTTCAGTGTTGATGTGGTGGCAAGCCTTCAGTGTTGTTGTGGTGGCAAGCCTTCAGTGTTGATGTGGTAGCAAGCCTTCAGTGTTGTTTTGGCAGCAAGCCTTCAGTGTTGTTGTGGTGACAAGCCTTCAGTGTTGTTGTGGTAGCAAGCCTTCAGTGTTGATGTGTTGGCAAGCCTTCAGTGTTGTTGTGGTGGCAAGCCTTCAGTGTTGTTGTGGTAGCAAGCCTTCAGTGTTGTTGTGGCAGCAAGCCTTCAGTGTTGATGTGGCAGCAAGCCTTCAGTGTTGTTGTGGTAGCAAGCCTTCAGTGTTTATGTGGCAGCAAGCCTTCAGTGTTGTTGTGGTAGCAAGCCTTCAGTGTTGATGTGGCAGCAAGCCTTCAGTGTTGTTGTGGTGGCAAGCCTTCAGTGTTGATGTGGCAGCAAGCCTTCAGTGTTGATGTGGTGGCAAGCCTTCAGTGTTGATGTGGTGGCAAGCCTTCAGTGTTGATATGGTGGCAAGCCTTCAGTGTTGTTGTGGCGACAAGCCTTTAGTGTTGATGTGGTAGCAAGCCTTCAGTGTTGATGTGGTGGCAAGCCTTCAGTGTTGATGTGGTGGCAAGCCTTCAGTGTTGATGTGGCAGCAAGCCTTCAGTGTTGTTGTGGTGGCAAGCCTTCAGTGTTGATGTGTGGCAGAAAGCCTTCAGTGTTGTTGTGGTAGCAAGCCTTCAGTGTTGTTGTTGCAGCAAGCCTTCAGTGTTGTTGTGGTAGCAAGCCTTCAGTGTTGTTGTGGTAGCAAGCCTTCAGTGTTGTTGTGGTAGCAAGCCTTCAGTGTTGATGTGGCAGCAAGCCTTCAGTGTTGTTGTGGTAGCAAGCTTTCAGTGTTGATGTGGCAGCAAGCCTTCAGTGTTGTTGTGGTGGCAAACCTTCAGTGTTGATGTGGCAGCAAGCCTTCAGTGTTGATGTGGTGGCAAGCCTTCAGTGTTGATGTGGTGGCAAGCCTTCAGTGTTGATATGGTGGCAAGCCTTCAGTGTTGTTGTGGCGACAAGCCTTCAGTGTTGATGTGGTAGCAAGCCTTCAGTGTTGATGTGGTGGCAAGCCTTCAGTGTTGATGTGGTGGCAAGCCTTCAGTGTTGATGTGGCAGCAAGCCTTCAGTGTTGTTGTGGTGGCAAGCCTTCAGTGTTGATGTGTGGCAGAAAGCCTTCAGTGTTGTTGTGGTAGCAAGCCTTCAGTGTTGTTGTTGCAGCAAGCCTTCAGTGTTGTTGTGGTAGCAAGCCTTCAGTGTTGTTGTGGTAGCAAACCTTCAGTGTTGTTGTGGTAGCAAGCCTTCAGTGTTGATGTGGCAGCAAGCCTTCAGTGTTGTTGTGGTAGCAAGCCTTCAGTGTTGTTGTGGCAGCAAGCCTTCAGTGTTGATGTGGCAGCAAGCCTTCAGTGTTGTTGTGGTAGCAAGCCTTCAGTGTTGTTGTGGTGGCAAGCCTTCAGCGTTGTTGTGGTAGCAAGCCTTCAGTGTTGATGTGGCAAGAAGCCTTCAGTGTTGTTGTGGTGGCAAGCCTTCAGTGTTGTTGTGGTAGCAAGCCTTCAGTGTTGTTGTGGCAGCAAGCCTTCAGTGTTGTTGTGGTGGCAAGCCTTCAGTGTTGATGTGGTAGCAAGCTTTCAGTGTTGTTGTGGCAGCAAGCCTTCAGTGTTGTTGTGGTGGCAAGCCTTCAGTGTTGATGTGGTAGCAAGCCTTCATTGTTGATGTGGCAACAAGCCTTCAGTGTTGTTGTGGTGGCAAGCCTTCAGTGTTGATGTGGTAGCAAGCCTTCAGTGTTGTTGTGGCAGCAAGCCTTCAGTGTTGTTGTGGTGGCAAGCCTTCAGTGTTGTTGTGGTAGCAAGCCTTCAGTGTTGATGTGGTGGCAAGCCTTCAGTGTTGTTGTGGTGGCAAGCCTTCAGTGTTGTTGTGGTAGCAAGCCTTCAGTGTTGTTGTGGCAGCAAGCCTTCAGTGTTGATGTGGCAGCAAGCCTTGAGTGTTGTTGTGGTGGCAAGCCTTCAGTGTTGTTGTGGCAGCAAGCCTTCAGTGTTGATGTGTCAGCAAGCCTTCAGTGTTGTTGTGGTAGCAAGCCTTCAGTGTTGTTGTGGTGGCAAGCCTTCAGTGTTGTTGTGGTAGCAAGCCTTCAGTGGTGATGTGGCAACAAGCCTTCAGTGTTGTTGTGGTGGCAAGCCTTCAGTGTTGTTGTGGTAGCAAGCCTTCAGTGATGTTGTGGCAGCAAGCCTTCAGTGTTGTTGTGGTGGCAAGCCTTCAGTGTTGATGTGGTAGCAAGCCTTCAGTGTTGATGTGGCAGCAAGCCTTCAGTGTTGTTGTGGTAGCAAGCCTTCAGTGTTGTTGTGGCAGCAAGCCTTCAGTGTTGATGTGGCAGCAAGCCTTCAGTGTTGTTGTGGTAGCAAGCCTTCAGTGTTGTTGTGGTGGCAAGCCTTCAGTGTTGTTGTGGTAGCAAGCCTTCAGTGTTGATGTGGCAACAAGCCTTCAGTGTTGTTGTGGTGGCAAGCCTTCAGTGTTGTTGTGGTAGCAAGCCTTCAGTGTTGATGTGGCAGCAAGCCTTCAGTGTTGTTGTGGTAGCAAGCCTTCAGTGTTGATGTGGCAGCAAGCCTTCAGTGTTGTTGTGGTGGCAAACCTTCAGTGTTGATGTGGCAGCAAGCCTTCAGTGTTGATGTGGTGGCAAGCCTTCAGTGTTGATGTGGTGGCAAGCCTTCAGTGTTGATATGGTGGCAAGCCTTCAGTGTTGTTGTGGCGACAAGCCTTCAGTGTTGATGTGGTAGCAAGCCTTCAGTGTTGATGTGGTGGCAAGCCTTCAGTGTTGATGTGGTGGCAAGCCTTCAGTGTTGATGTGGCAGCAAGCCTTCAGTGTTGTTGTGGTGGCAAGCCTTCAGTGTTGATGTGTGGCAGAAAGCCTTCAGTGTTGTTGTGGTAGCAAGCCTTCAGTGTTGTTGTTGCAGCAAGCCTTCAGTGTTGTTGTGGTAGCAAGCCTTCAGTGTTGTTGTGGTAGCAAACCTTCAGTGTTGTTGTGGTAGCAAGCCTTCAGTGTTGATGTGGCAGCAAGCCTTCAGTGTTGTTGTGGTAGCAAGCCTTCAGTGTTGTTGTGGCAGCAAGCCTTCAGTGTTGATGTGGCAGCAAGCCTTCAGTGTTGTTGTGGTAGCAAGCCTTCAGTGTTGTTGTGGTGGCAAGCCTTCAGCGTTGTTGTGGTAGCAAGCCTTCAGTGTTGATGTGGCAAGAAGCCTTCAGTGTTGTTGTGGTGGCAAGCCTTCAGTGTTGTTGTGGTAGCAAGCCTTCAGTGTTGTTGTGGCAGCAAGCCTTCAGTGTTGTTGTGGTGGCAAGCCTTCAGTGTTGATGTGGTAGCAAGCTTTCAGTGTTGTTGTGGCAGCAAGCCTTCAGTGTTGTTGTGGTGGCAAGCCTTCAGTGTTGATGTGGTAGCAAGCCTTCATTGTTGATGTGGCAACAAGCCTTCAGTGTTGTTGTGGTGGCAAGCCTTCAGTGTTGATGTGGTAGCAAGCCTTCAGTGTTGTTGTGGCAGCAAGCCTTCAGTGTTGTTGTGGTGGCAAGCCTTCAGTGTTGTTGTGGTAGCAAGCCTTCAGTGTTGATGTGGTGGCAAGCCTTCAGTGTTGTTGTGGTGGCAAGCCTTCAGTGTTGTTGTGGTAGCAAGCCTTCAGTGTTGTTGTGGCAGCAAGCCTTCAGTGTTGATGTGGCAGCAAGCCTTGAGTGTTGTTGTGGTGGCAAGCCTTCAGTGTTGTTGTGGCAGCAAGCCTTCAGTGTTGATGTGTCAGCAAGCCTTCAGTGTTGTTGTGGTAGCAAGCCTTCAGTGTTGTTGTGGTGGCAAGCCTTCAGTGTTGTTGTGGTAGCAAGCCTTCAGTGGTGATGTGGCAACAAGCCTTCAGTGTTGTTGTGGTGGCAAGCCTTCAGTGTTGTTGTGGTAGCAAGCCTTCAGTGATGTTGTGGCAGCAAGCCTTCAGTGTTGTTGTGGTGGCAAGCCTTCAGTGTTGATGTGGTAGCAAGCCTTCAGTGTTGATGTGGCAGCAAGCCTTCAGTGTTGTTGTGGTAGCAAGCCTTCAGTGTTGTTGTGGCAGCAAGCCTTCAGTGTTGATGTGGCAGCAAGCCTTCAGTGTTGTTGTGGTAGCAAGCCTTCAGTGTTGTTGTGGTGGCAAGCCTTCAGTGTTGTTGTGGTAGCAAGCCTTCAGTGTTGATGTGGCAACAAGCCTTCAGTGTTGTTGTGGTGGCAAGCCTTCAGTGTTGTTGTGGTAGCAAGCCTTCAGTGTTGTTGTAGCAGCAAGCCTTCAGTGTTGTTGTGGTGGCAAGCCTTCAGTGTTGATGTGGTAGCAAGCTTTCAGTGTTGTTGTGGCAGCAAGCCTTCAGTGTTGTTGTGGTGGCAAGCCTTCAGTGTTGATGTGGTAGCAAGCCTTCAGTGTTGATGTGGCAACAAGCCTTCAGTGTTGTTGTGGTGGCAAGCCTTCAGTGTTGATGTGGTAGCAAGCCTTCAGTGTTGTTGTGGCAGCAAGCCTTCAGTGTTGTTGTGGTGGCAAGCCTTCAGTGTTGTTGTGGTAGCAAGCCTTCAGTGTTGATGTGGTGGCAAGCCTTCAGTGTTGTTGTGGTGGCAAGCCTTCAGTGTTGTTGTGGCAGCAAGCCTTCAGTGTTGTTGTGGTGGCAAGCCTTCAGTGTTGTTGTAGCAGCAAGCCTTCAGTGTTGATGTGTCAGCAAGCCTTCAGTGTTGTTGTGGTAGCAAGCCTTCAGTGTTGTTGTGGTAGCAAGCCTTCAGTGTTGTTGTGGTGGCAAGCCTTCAGTGTTGTTGTAGTACCAAGCCTTCAGTGGTGATGTGGCAACAAGCCTTCAGTGTTGTTGTGGTGGCAAGCCTTCAGTGTTGTTGTGGTAGCAAGCCTTCAGTGATGTTGTGGCAGGAAGCCTTCAGTGTTGTTGTGGTGGCAAGCCTTCAGTGTTGATGTGGTAGCAAGCCTTCAGTGTTGTTGTGGCAGCAAGCCTTCAGTGTTGTTGTGGTGGCAAGCCTTCAGTGTTGATGTGGTAGCAAGCCTTCAGTTTGATGTGGCAGCAAGCCTTCAGTGTTGTTGTGGTGGCAAGCCTTCAGTGTTGTTGTGGTAGGAAGCCTTCAGTGTTGTTGTGGCAGCAAGCTTTCAGTGTTGTTGTGGTGGCAAGCCTTCAGTGTTGATGTGGTAGCAAGCCTTCAGTGTTGTTGTGGCAGAAAGCCTTCAGTGTTGATGTGGTAGCAAGCCTTCAGTGTTGATGTGGTGGGAAGCCTTCAGTGTTGTTGTGGTGGCAAGCCTTCAGTGTTGATGTGGTAGCAAGCTTTCAGTGTTGTTGTGGCAGCAAGCCTTCAGTGTTGCTGTGGTGGCAAGCCTTCAGTGTTGTTGTGGTAGCAAGCCTTCAGTGTTGATGTGGTGGCAAGCCTTCAGTGTTGTTGTGGTGGCAAGCCTTCAGTGTTGTTGTGGTAGCAAGCCTTCAGTGTTGTTGTGGCAGCAAGCCTTCAGTGTTGATGTGGCTGCAAGCCTTCAGTGTTGTTGTGGTAGCAAGCCTTCAGTGTTGATGTGGCAGCAAGCCTTCAGTGTTGTTGTGGTAGCAAGCCTTCAGTGTTGATGTGGCAGCAAGCCTTCAGTATTGATGTGTCAACAAGCCTTCAGTGTTGTTTGTGGGACAAGAGGTATTTGATGGTGAGTGTTGAATGCTGTGTTGATGCCAGGTGATAAGGACTGAATGTTGTGTTGATGGCCGGTGATAAGGACTGAATGCTGTGTTGATGCCAGGTGATAAGGACTGAATGTTGTGTTGATGTCGTGAGTTCATCACTACTATTAATAGTTGGAACATTTATATTTTTAATATTCTACGTTTTCGGTGATATAAGTAATACTAATTGAGAATATTTAGCCAAAATTGCCTAATTGGCATATTATAAATAGTGATATTCCTCTTTCCATTCTTATGGGCTCGATATTGATAGGTACTCTGAGGGAGATTAGTCTGTTCCGGTTTGAAAATAATTCCAGCACTATGATGACTAAAGCATTGTAGGAGATAATGTTCTATTGTCTCTGGAACATGAATGAAATATCCATTTTTGTCTCACCTGTATTGAGAGCTCTGTGCTGCAAGTTTGACGTTTCATAATCTGCTAATTTTAAACCTGTTTCTCTGTTTTTATACCAAACATGTTTTCACGTTTCTCAGGTCATTTTAATGTGACCTTAAAGTCTTCAAGAGCAGGACGGTTTTCCATTTTGCGCTGTAGTGAGGATGATGATGGATCTTAGAGATTTTCTCTCCCGGCAATATGCAGCTTGTTCTCCCGTTTTGGTAGTATTTATGGGAAGGATGAGGACCTTAGTACACATACCGAGCTACAGGGCAATCAGAAAGTAGAAATCGGTACTATTAAATTTAGACAAACCGGAAAATGATTTTGTGTCGAAAAGACAAACTAAATTAACTTAACCTAACCTTCCTAGACCTAATACACGCCACCTGAGGGCCTAATATAGTACATATATATGTTATATTGGTCCCAGGAATATATAAGTTTGTTTTTAATTTTTAATTTTTAATTTTTTTCAGACTCTATAGAGTGAACAGTACAAAAATTCTACTATCTAACTTCTTAATGCGTCAATATTTGTACTATGGTGCACATACTTACAAAAAAATAATACTATTGCACCCCATCTACCCCAGGAGGATGGGGTGCAATATGGGGAATTAGAGTGCATGCAATTCGTGTTGTGCTGTACATGGCTTTAGCTTGTAATATACAAGTGTATGGCCGTGTGCTGGCAGCTACTGGATGGATATATCATATCATTTTGACAGGTGTTTGTGGTGAAACTGTCAGCATGGGTCTCCCTACCTTGAGTTGCTTCCGGGGATCACAACGGCCTCGCGGCCCGGTCTCCCCACAGGCCTTGGGTGCACAAGCTCTCTGTGTGATATAGTGTGATATTAGTAATGGTTTTAATCACACTATTGGAGTAGTTGTGTATTGCTCAACAGGAAATGCAATCAGTATGTGAAGAGGTTGGTACAAAGCATTGACTTCTGCGGTCAATATTGACAGCTGGTTGGGTCGCCGGCTTTATCCTCTCTTCCTTTGTTTCTGTCTCCCCTTCCATCTCATTCTTTGCCTGCTTCTCCATCTCTGTTTATGTTTCCCCTTTCCGTATTTTGTCTGTCTCACTCTTCGTTTCTGTTTCTTTTTATGTCTCTCTCTTCATATCTGTCTTCGTATTCCTCTCTATTTCTGTCTATTTGTTCAACTTCCTCTCCCTTTCTGTCTGTCTGTCTGTCTGTCTGTCTGTCTGTCTGTCTATCTGTCTGTCTGTCTGTCTGTCTGTCTGTCTGTCTGTCTGTCTGTCTGTCTGTCTGTCTGTCTGTCTGTCTGTCTGTCTGTCTGTCTGTCTCTGTCTGTCTGTCTGTTTTCTCTCTCTCTCTCTCTCTCTCTCTCTCTCTCTCTCTCTCTCTCTCTCTCTCTCTCTCTCTCTCTCTCTCTCTCTCTCTCTCTCTCTCTCTTTGTCTCCGTCTCTCTCTCTCTCTCTCTCTCTCTCTCTCTCTCTCTCTCTCTCTCTCTCTCTCTCTCTCTCTCTCTCTCTCTCTCTCTCTACCTTTGTCTCCGTCTCTCTCTCTCTCTCTCTCTCTCTCTCTCTCTCTCTCTCTCTCTCTCTCTCTCTCTCTCTCTCTCTCTCTCTCTCTCTCTCTCTCTCTCTCTCTCTCTCTCTCTCTCTCTCTCTCTCTCTCTCTCTCTCTCTCTCTCTCTCTCTCCTTTTGTATATGTTTTTCTCTTTCTCCTCCCTCTCTCTTCCCTGTATCTCTCTTTCTCTGTCTGTCTCTCTTCTCCGTGACATCTGTCTGTTTGGATATCTGTCTCTCCACCTCTCTCTAGGCCTCCCTGTCTATCTGTGTGTATCTATCTTTGTCTCACAGTCCGTCCATCTTTCTGTTTCTCTTATCTCAATTCAATAACGTTTAGTGCTAATTATTGTTGTAATTATTGCAATAATGAAGTAATTAGCATTAGGGGCATTTGATTCATATGTGTGGGAACCGACCTGTGAGATTTATATTTGTTTAATTTATATGAATTTATATTTTCGTTAATTTATATACTTCGATAGCAATTTGTATAATGATAAGTGGACTGTATTTCTGCAATAATCTCATAATCTCACAAATCGATCCTCTACACATTAGGGGGGGTTTATATTACACATATGCAGCCAATCAAATTACAGTAATAGCTACATACATTGATGAGGTTCCTTCTCTTATAGTACAGCAGGTTAGTCCACCAGGTATAACTAGAGTGTAGACACCAAATTATCCTCTTTGAGGTAGCTTCTATCACCCAGTAACTGGTGCACATAATCTTGCATCCTCGTCTTGACCTGTCAAAAGTGCGCTAGCTGTGAAGCCAGAATCCTATATATGACAAGCTATATCAGAGAAAACACTATACAGTACATGGAACATTAAAGACCTGGCTTAATTACCTTTAGTATGAGGCGATTTCGCGTTCTAACCGGCTAACCCTATATCCTGACATTAATGGCCATAAATGAATGATAAACGGGTTTCGGATAGACACTTAACTTGAATTTGTAGACAGCGTGTTGACAATGGTACACCTTTGGGTTCCATAACACTACGTCCAAGTAAATTTAACAGGAGCCGAATTTGCTCCCGTGTGAGCCTCTGGTCTCAATATAAACGGCTGCATCTAACACTCCATTCTATTGACGTCACTGGCCGACATTGTCCAGAATGATAGGAGCCGAACTCGCTCCACACGTCTCGGAGGTGACACAACAATGGCTCCCTCCTCCTCACTCTGACGCCTGGCCTACTTTGTCCAGATTTCAGAAAGTGATAGAAGGGTCACATTTACTCTACTTTAATATTGATAATTAAGTTAATTTATATAAGATGTTTTTATGATGGTAAAGTCCAAAGACTAATGTATTTAAGAACAATTCCCACCATAATAGGTGGTGAATTATAATAGTATGTGGTGATGATATCCCGTTTTCTTTAGACGGTAATTCCACTACAAGTTACGTTTTCTATGGGTAACTTGTTGGTAATACAGTTATTATCTGTATGATTATTAAATGGTGTCGGATTTTCCGACATAATTCCCCAGGGGGCTGCTCACGGGTCGAAGTCCTCTTTAGAACAGACGAACACCGATACTCCTCCTTCGAATTATTTGATTAATTTGATGTTAGTAGTTAGTAAGCACACATTTGTGTGTCTGTTCGTACAGGACGGATGTCCCGTACTAGAGTTGCAGGGGTTAGAAGTCTAATGCAATTTCATTTCCCTGTCAACTCTTGAAAGGCTAATATTCAAGCCTTATTACATATTATTTAACCCAGAAGACTGGATGTGATCAAGTACTACAGTCAAGTATGATTCAGGGACTGCAGTGAGATCAGTGACATAGATATAACTTGAAGTTTGTTCAGGTAACTGGTCACTGATATATAAACACTGAGGCCCATGGAATACATCTTGATTAAATAATAAATGTATCAAATCAGTCATCAGATTTATTGGGGTTTAATTTAATTAATTGATTCAGAAGATTGAATAGCTCATCATTAAAGTAAAGTATGGTTCTGAGACTGCAGTGGGTTCAGTGACATTGGTCGCAGTGACTTGTAGCTGTTTTAGGCTACTGTTCACTGATTTGCCACTGAGGCCTCATGAACTCATCTTCAGCTTTAAATGATGATACTAACATCAACCTCTGTTGGTATAGTCAGCTGTAATCTCCTTAGTATAATGCTACTGGAGAAATATAATCAGCTGACAAATTTAGATTTCTACTAGTATTGTTTATCTGCAGGCATAGGTCTCCTCAGGCTTGATACTGGGCCTGAGAGTAATTTACCTCCTGCAGAGTTTAACATGGTTATACCCTGATATTTAGTAGGGCTACCAATGAATTGATGGTAGTAGTCCGTCCCCACAAGGACAGCCATTTGGCATTTGATTTGCTCAAATTTACCTGCAGCTGCTTGATAATAGCTTTCCAGGTCAGCATAATCAACTTGAGATTGTTGTGACAAATCTTCACATTTCTTGATCTGTCTTGTTAAGTGGCCTTTAAGACCTGCAAGGGTTCTTTTCATTCTCCCTGCATTATCCATCCTGGCTAGTTGGTGAAGCCTTGTGGGGCTTGTACTTGGGTCGCTCATAATACTGAACAAGCACTGATGGTAGCCTAGGGTAAATTCTGCACTCGCTAGGCTGTAATCCTACCTCTACTAGAGGTTAGCACTTAAAATTAATACACATTATATATATACAATCATACACACTAATGATTTGAGTGATAAACCAGTGTCACTGGAAGTACCTTTAGGTTAGCTCTTCTATATCACCCTAGGATGGTAGAGACACTAATTAATCACTCAAAGGTGTAATGATCATAAGTAATTTATTATATATACAACTCAACTCGAGTTGTTAAAAATTACACCCAAAATAGGGTCTGGACCATTCATTAATGGTGTTAGGTTGTTCAATATAGTACAACTGACTATTGTAATAATGGGACTAGGATGAACAATAATAGTTCAACTAGTCATATCCTACCCTGTTGTGGGTTGGCAATTAGTAAATATTATACTGTGATCACTAGTGCAATTTATATTAAATAATTCTCTATTTTGGAGAAATAATATACACAATTATTGATAATAGCCTCTTAATTAGCCTCTATGAAACTTCTAATATTATCTAGAAGTATTAAATATTATTAGTGACCTCGCGAAATAAAGTCCACAAAATTCGTAGATAATCTCTCGCGAAATGTAACACCACGAAATCCGTGAACAATCTTGCGACAGTCACTAATTGGCTGGCTTCTATATTAGCGCTGTCATTTCACGAAATAACACGCCACCAAATATCTGTGGGTGTGCATGAAACCGCTGACGAAGCTGAACTGGGCTGAGGGAGACTCCTGAGCTCCCACGAGGCAACGCCGCTGTCTATGACTGGCTGGCTTTGTTTAAATAACACTGCACTAGTATTTAATGAATCCACTGGTTAACTGGTTCATCCGGTACTAAGATGACCAAATGTGGGTTCAAAGGATCAAATAATCCGTCATCCGGTTCGAAGGACCAAATAATGTGGGAACCGACCTGTGAGATTTATATTTGTTTAATTTATATGAATTTATATTTTCGTTAATTTATATACTTCGATAGCAATTTGTATAATGATAAGTGGACTGTATTTCTGCAATAATCTCATAATCTCACAAATCGATCCTCTACACATTAGGGGGGGTTTATATTACACATATGCAGCCAATCAAATTACAGTAATAGCTACATACATTGATGAGGTTCCTTCTCTTATAGTACAGCAGGTTAGTCCACCAGGTATAACTAGAGTGTAGACACCAAATTATCCTCTTTGAGGTAGCTTCTATCACCCAGTAACTGGTGCACATAATCTTGCATCCTCGTCTTGACCTGTCAAAAGTGCGCTAGCTGTGAAGCCAGAATCCTATATATGACAAGCTATATCAGAGAAAACACTATACAGTACATGGAACATTAAAGACCTGGCTTAATTACCTTTAGTATGAGGCGATTTCGCGTTCTAACCGGCTAACCCTATATCCTGACATTAATGGCCATAAATGAATGATAAACGGGTTTCGGATAGACACTTAACTTGAATTTGTAGACAGCGTGTTGACAATGGTACACCTTTGGGTTCCATAACACTACGTCCAAGTAAATTTAACAGGAGCCGAATTTGCTCCCGTGTGAGCCTCTGGTCTCAATATAAACGGCTGCATCTAACACTCCATTCTATTGACGTCACTGGCCGACATTGTCCAGAATGATAGGAGCCGAACTCGCTCCACACGTCTCGGAGGTGACACAACAATGGCTCCCTCCTCCTCACTCTGACGCCTGGCCTACTTTGTCCAGATTTCAGAAAGTGATAGAAGGGTCACATTTACTCTACTTTAATATTGATAATTAAGTTAATTTATATAAGATGTTTTTATGATGGTAAAGTCCAAAGACTAATGTATTTAAGAACAATTCCCACCATAATAGGTGGTGAATTATAATAGTATGTGGTGATGATATCCCGTTTTCTTTAGACGGTAATTCCACTACAAGTTACGTTTTCTATGGGTAACTTGTTGGTAATACAGTTATTATCTGTATGATTATTAAATGGTGTCGGATTTTCCGACAATATGTGACAAAAATGAAAACTGCTTCTATTTCAATCAAACTTTTTTGGCGATTTCTATACGAAACGTGTTTCATCTGGTCCAAGTTTCAGCATCGTAGGAGAGAAGATTTTTTGAAGTAGGTGTCAAAATTTTCCAAAATGGTCAAAAACGATTATCAAACAAAAATGTCAACTGAAATCATGTCTATGACTCTCAGCTATCACAATAGCATATTTTTTTTAAATATTATAATTAGTTTTATTAAAAACAATTCAGTTAATTTTTGTTTTGTTTAATTTGGTGTAATTTTTTTTATCGGACGATTTGCATGAAACTTATACAAATGACTGCACGTGAGCCTATCTGTATGGGTGCCAATTTGGGAGAAAATTGGTTGATGTCAACCTCAGTCACAGATGGCAGCACCTTAGACTTCATATTTTAACTAGCAGTACCCGGGCACGCGTTGCTGTGGCTCAGCAACCAGCAACCTTCCCTGTTCCCCAGTCCTAACCCGTCGACTCGGCCTCCCCACCATTCCCCACTCCACCATCACCTCGTCCTCCCCACCATTCCCCACTCCACCATCTCCTCTTCCTTCCCATCATGCTCCACTCCCCTGTCCCTTTGTCCCCCCCACCATTTTTCATTCCTCCATCTCCTCGTCCCCACTATCCCAAACTTCCCTGTCCCCTCATCCTTCCCCACCATTACCCCCTCCCTTGTCCCCTCGTTCTCCCCACTATCTCTCACTTCCGTCCCCTCGTCATCCTCACCATTCCCCACTCCCTCGTCCAATGCCTTCCCAAATGGTCTGATGTTCCCATCAGGAAATTGGGAACATCAAGTGATCTGATGTTCCCTTCACTGAAATATAAGAAAAACAGTTAAAAAATGAAATGAAAATATGAAAAAAAATAAACTATACTCACGAAATGAACGGTATGGTAAACAACACAGCTCAATGCCAATGCAATTCACACAAAATAATTAAATCAAAATGAAAATAAATCAAAATCTATGAAAATTCCATTTATCAATGCAATCAGAAACATTGAAATGGAATTGTAACATATTTAGTATAACATGTATGTTGCTCTTACATGCAACAGATGGCGCTGTTTTTCAAGAAAAGCATAGTTTTACCTGTCACAGGTGTGGCATCTATACTTACACTTACGAAATGAACGGTATGGTAAACAACACAACTCAATTCCAACACAATGTCACGCAAAATAATTCAAAAAAAAAAATAAAATAAATTGAAATCTATGAAAATAAAATCATTAATGCAATCGGAAACATTGAAATGGAATTCGTGACATAATTAGTATAGCGTGCATGTTGCTATTATGTGCAACAGATGGCGCTATTTTACAAAAACACATGTTTTAACCTATCACATGAGTGGCATCTATATAGTTATTATATAAAAAGACGCGCCTATTCGAATGCAACGTTGTGTCAAAATTTCAAAGCAATCGGTAAAGATGTTTCGAAGATTTCCCCTCACACAAAAAACACATGAAAAAAACAGTTTTTTTTAGAAAAACCATGTTTTTTTTTTACCCTCACAGACGTGACATCTATATAGTATATTTATATATAAACCAACTCAGATGCGAATGGAACGTTGTGTGAAAATTTCAAAGCAATCGGTGAAGAACTTTCGGAGATTAGCGATTTTGAACAAACGAACATTTCTATTTTCATTTATATAGATGATTTATTTTTCAAGTAATATAAACCACTTCAAACTCTTTCATTTTTATTCAATTTACATGAAACTTACATCTTATATGTAAAGTTTATGTCTCTAAAATCATAAGTTGTTTTGTTTCTCTAAGTTCATTTATTGATTTTAAAATAACAATAAACATGACATATTTGCATAATTTTGGGGGGGAACTTTGACTATTTGTATTAGGAAAACTAAAGATGTTTTGGAAACTCCTAAACTAAAAATTCATTATTTATATGCTAATGTGTCGGAAAAGTGTCATAGAATGATTATATCTGAAAGGGTGAAAGGTTTGAACTCACTTAAAAATATGTATTTTTCGTTGAAAAATCACAAAAAAATTATTTCACCCTTTGTATTTAAGTTGCAGTACTGAAACTTGGAACAATTGCAGCCCTTATCATATACAACTAGTCAAAAAATATTGGTTGACATTGAACAACTTTTCCAAAACAATTCTAATGCCTCCTTATCGTTTTAAAAATGTTTGTTTTATAAGTTATATCACAACACTTGAAAACAGTTTCATTCAAACGTTATGGTAACTTTTTTCAACAGGTTTACAAATTCTCGAAAAACGTTTATAAAATGTAATTTAAACAAAAAAGTTGCTCTATATATCTTTTTAAAAATGAAAAGAATGTTTACCTGGGTAATCTTATTTATCAATAATGTTACAGGGGCCATGAAAGTGATATCTTAAGGGCTCTCTAGGGATAAAATATAACATTAAAACCTGGTCACGAGTACTGGAAGGCCATACTTTTAGCATCGTATCGGGTTTATGTTATGGCTTTTGGGTTCATTGATTGTTCTTGAGCCATATGATGTACATGTTTATCATGTAAATCCAAGTCATTTAGAGAAACATCCTCCCTCTTGTCAACCAACTATTTTTTTAAACAACTTTAAAGGTCCGGTTTCCTCACATTCAAAGATTAACTTAAAAGTGTCTCTGGCAGTATACAAGAAATGGTAGTTCTGTATCCTACTCACTGGTCGGGTTAGCATCATGGGTTTAAATCATTGACTTGAGTAACTGCTGGAATCTCTGAATACCAGCAGATGAAA
This sequence comes from Procambarus clarkii, assembly GCF_040958095.1. Classification (NCBI taxonomy): domain Eukaryota; kingdom Metazoa; phylum Arthropoda; class Malacostraca; order Decapoda; family Cambaridae; genus Procambarus; species Procambarus clarkii. Next base: position 6,511,405 of record NC_091201.1, read on the forward strand.
AAATATAATGACGGCCATAAATACAGACTGACTGTCATCTGTAGAGGCTGATCCAGCTGCGTCTCTCCTCCCCACCTTCTTCCTCCTCCTCCAGGCTCTGAGGAAGATGCCACCTAGTCAACCTTGTCAGTACTTGATCTAATAGAGGTCTCTCTCTACTACTATGTTCCTCTAAATCGTAAATATATTAGCCTTAAATATATCTTGATGATTCCCCTCTTGGCTATTGGTTCGTTCTGGACTCATATTCTGTGCTCTTCCTATGACCCAATAAGACCACAATGTGAAACGAAACCTTGCGCTTCGGCACCGACCGTTCTGGGACATCCTTTACAGCGTCGTATAATTTTTCCCAGTAACACTGGCTGCTGCTAAATCCTTTCTCAAAATCAAAGAAACGTCTTCTTGCCATTGTGACGAGCTGAATCCTAGAACCACACTATCAGTAAGCAGTTCAGATTCTATGTATATATACTATGTGCACCAATGGACATTGATACGAGCAACCAAACAGTAATATATCCAGGTTTTCTTTATTCATCAGAAGGTAGTATTCCTGCACTATACAATACCCATGGCTGGGATACACCGGTAGCTCTGAGAATGGCTATTTTCTGCCACTTTGTATTATTCAAAGTATCACGACCCTCGGTCAGAAAGGGATGAAACCCGTTCAAACATTAAGAATGGTGTCAAATATCTAAGCATGAAGAAGCTCTCTGGGGGAAATGACTTTCATGATCTACCACTGCTAGACACTTGATCTTGGTTCTGTGTGAGGTCGAGCAACACCATCAGGAGCGAGGGGCGAGACTTGCTACAATGGCTCAGGCATTTGGTCTTTTATCAAGGTGAAATATGATCCTCACGAATGTAATTTTGTCCACTTTCTTTAATATTGCTCGAAACATTTTTACTTTCAAAGTTTTCCATTTTCCTGAAGCCATGCGAGATGCTTTCTGGGAACTAGGGGTATAGTTCATATAAATACGTAAGTGAAGAAAAAAAGTGTTCTTTAGCTTGATTTATTATATGCAACACAGACCTCTCCTAGATCAGGTACTTAAGAAATCCTGCTGGTACTTGGACTATACACATACCTTTGGCGTAGGTACTCTGGACCTGTGGTCATGATGAGGCCTAGTGGCTCTCTGACTGGTCCACGTCCAACTGCCTGCAGTTTGACGGCGGAGAAAAAACTTCCGCAATAAATTGCAGAAGTTTTTGAAGAGGCCATTGGTGCTCATCACCAGTGTGAGTTAAGCTACCAATATCTAAAAATCATTTACTACTAATATATGCACTCTCTCTCTCTCTCTCTCTCTCTCTCTCTCTCTCTCTCTCTCTCTCTCTCTCTCTCTCTCTCTCTCTCTCTCTCTCTCTCTCTCTCTCTCTCTCTCTCTCTCTCTCTCTCTCTCTCTCTCTCTCTCTCTCTCTCTCTCTCTCTCTCTCTCTCTCTGTATATCTGTCTCTCTGTCTGTCTCTCTCTGTATATCTGTCTCTCTGTTTGTCTCTCTCTCTGTCTCAATCTTTATTGACTCTGTTTCTACATCATTCTATCTCCCATTTCCAACAACTTCTGATAAAGAAAATGCAATTAAATTCAATAGTAAGTGAAACGTGGGAGCAAACACCGTAGACTTGTGTGAGGTGGCGGGTTCAGAGCACAGAGATTGCCTGGCAGACAGGCCGCCTGCGTGGGGGAGGACGGCCATTGACGCAACCATGATTTAGACAGAAAATACTGACGATCTCGTGGCTGCTGTCTAGAACACCAGCTCCCCAGTGGCGACAAACACACGTTCACTCAGGAGTGCCAGCTGGTAATGACTGCCCCAGTGTACCACCTGGTAATGACTGCCCCAGTGTACCACCTGGTAATGACTGTACCAGTGTACCACCTGGTAATGACTGTCCCAGTGTACCACCTGGTAATGACTGCCCAGTGTACCACCTGGTAATGACTGTCCAGTGTACCACCTGGTAATGACTGTCCCAGTGTACCACCTGGTAATGACTGTCTCAGTGTACCACCTGGAAATGACTGCCCCAGTGTACCACCTGGTAATGACTGCCCCAGTGTACCACCAGGTAATGACTGTCCCAGTGTACCACCTGGTAATGACTGTCCCAGTGTACCACCAGGTAATGACTGCCCCAGTGTACCACCAGGTAATGACTGCCCCAGTGTACCACCTGGTAATGACTGTCCCAGTGTACCACTTAGTAATGACTGTCCCAGTGTACCACCTGGTAATGACTGTACCAGTGTACCACCTGGTAATGATTGTCCCAGTGTACCACCTGGTAATGACTGTACCAGTGTACCACCTGGTAATGACTGTCCAGTGTACCACCTGGTAATGACTGTACCAGTGTACCACCTGGTAATGATTGTCCCAGTGTACCACCTGGTAATGACTGTACCAGTGTACCACCTGGTAATGACTGTCCAGTGTACCACCTGGTAATGACTGTCCCAGTGTACCACCAGGTAATGACTGTCCCAGTGTACCACCTGGTAATGACTGTCCCAGTGTACCACTTAGTAATGACTGTCCCAGTGTACCACCTGGTAATGACTGCCCCAGTGTACCACCAGGTAATGACTGCCCCAGTGTACCACCTTTTAATGACTGTCCCAGTGTACCACCTGGTAATGACTGTCCAGTGTACCACCTGGTAATGACTGTCCCAGTGTACCACCTGGTAATGACTGTCCCAGTGTAACACCTGGTAATGACTGTCCCAGTGTACCACCTGGTAATGACTGCCCCAGTGTACCACCTGGTAATGACTGTCCCAGTGTACCACCTGGTAATGACTGTCCTAGTGTACCACTTGGTAATGACTGTCCCAGTGTACCACCTGGTAATGACTGTCCCAGTGTACCACTTGTTAATGACTGTCCCAGTGTACCACCTGGTAATGACTGTCCAGTGTACCTCCTGGTAATGACTGTCCCAGTGTACCACCTGGTAATGACTGTCCCAGTGTACCACCTGGTAATGACTGCCCCAGTGTACCACCTGGTAATGACTGTCCCAGTGTACCACCTGGTAATGACTGTCCCAGTGTACCACTTGGTAATGACTGTCCCAGTGTACCACCTGGTAATGACTGCCTCAGTGTACCACCTGGTAATGACTGTCCCAGTGTACCACCTGGTAATGACTGTCCCAGTGTACCACCTGGTAATGACTGTACCAGTGTACCACCTGGTAATGACTGTCTCAGTGTACCACCTGGAAATGACTGTCCCAGGTGTACCACCTGGTAATGACTGTCATAGTGTACCACCAGGTAATGACTGTCCCAGTGTACCACCTGGTAATGGCTGTACCAGTGTACCACCTGGTAATGACTGTACCAGTGTACCACCTGGAAATGACTATCCCAGTGTACCACCTGGTAATGACTGTACCAGTGTACCACCTGGTAATGACTGTACCAGTGTACCACCTGGTAATGATTGTACCAGTCGTAGCAGAGGGAACTATCAAGCATTCAGGGGTGGTCTACACCTGACTACAAAGGTGTAGATACCATTGTGCTCTGGAGGGATGGGGGAGGCCGGGAGACGACTATGACAGGTGGTAACCAACGTACGCTTTACGTCCTATGATGGGGAGCGCGGACCGACAGACCTCCTGCGTCGCAATTCTCAAAATCACATCGGCGAGAAATTAATGTTAAAAACCACCCCGGACACAGTAGCAAGTAATATGAAGATGCACCTCCAGCAGTAGCAGTAGCACCAGTAGCACCAGCAGCAGCAACAGCAGCTCTAGCAGCAGCAGCAGCAACACCAGCTCTAGCAGCAGCAGGAACACCAGCTCTAGCAGCAGCAGCAACACCAGCTCTAGCAGCAGCAGGAACACCAGCTCTAGCAGCAGCAGCAACACCAGCTCTAGCAGCAGCAGCAGCAACACCAGCTCTAGCAGCAGCAGCAGCAACACCAGCTCTAGCAGCAGCAGCAGCAGCAACACCAGCTCTAGCAGCAGCAGCAGCAACACCAGCTCTAGCAGCAGCAGCAGCAACACCAGCTCTAGCAGCAGCAGCAGCAACACCAGCTTTAGCAGCAGCAGCAGCAGCAGGAACACCAGCTCTAGCAGCAGCAGCAGGAACACCAGCTCTAGCAGCAACACCAGCTCTAGCACCAGCAGCAGCAACACCAGCTCTAGCAGCAGCAGCAGCAACACCAGCTCTAGCAGCAGCAGCAACAACACCAGCTCTAGCAGCAGCAGCAGCAACACCAGCTCTAGCAGCAGCAGCAGTAACACCAGCTCTAGCAGCAGCAGCAACACCAGCTCTAGCAGCAGCAGCAGCAACACCAGCTCTAGCAGCAGCAGCAGCAACACCAGCTCTAGCAGCAGCAGCAGCAACACCAGCTCTAGCACCAGCAGCAGTAACACCAGCTCTAGCAGCAGCAGCAACACCAGGTCTAGCAGCAGCAGCAGCAACACCAGCTCTAGCAGCAGCAGCAACACCAGCTCTAGCAGCAGCAGCAGCAACACCAGCTCTAGCAGCAGCAGCAACACCAGCTCTAGCAGCAGCAGGAACACCAGCTCTAGCAGCAGCAGCAGGAACACCAGCTCTAGCAGCAGCAGCAGGAACACCAGCTCTAGCAGCAGCAGCAGGACACCAGCTCTAGCAGCAGCAGCAGGAAAACCAGCTCTAGCAGCAGCAGCAACACCAGCTCTAGCAGCAGCAGCAACACCAGCTCTAGCAGCAGCAGCAGTAACACCAGCTCTAGCAGCAGCAGCAACACCAGCTCTAGCAGCAGCAGGAACACCAGCTCTAGCAGCAGCAGCAGAAACACCAGCTCTAGCAGCAGCAGCAACACCAGCTCTAGCAGCAGCAGCAACACCAGCTCTAGCAGCAGCAGCAACACCAGCTCCAGCAGCAGCAGCAACACCAGCTCTAGCAGCAGCAGTAGCAACACCAGCTCTAGCAGCAGCAACACCAGCTTTAGCAGCAGCAGCAACAACACCAGCTCTAGCAGCAGCAGCAGCAGCAACACCAGCTCTAGCAGCAGCAGGAACACCAGCTCTAGCAGCAGCAGCAACACCAGCTCTAGCAGCAGCAGGAACACCAGCTCTAGCAGCAGCAGCAACACCAGCTCTAGCAGCAACACCAGCTCTAGCACCAGCAGCAGGAACACCAGCTCTAGCAGCAGCAGCAACACCAGCTCAAGCAGCAGCAGCAGCAACACCAGCTCTAGCAGCAGCAGCAGCAACACCAGCTCTATCAGCAGCAGCAGCAACACCAGCTCTAGCAGCAGCAGCAACACCAGCTCTAGCAACAGCAGCAGCAACACCAGCTCTAGCAGCAGCAGCAACACCAGCTCTAGCAGCAGCAGGAACACCAGCTCTAGCAGCAGCAGCAACACCAGCTCTAGCAGCAGCAGCAGCAACACCAGCTCTAGCAGCAGCAGGAACACCAGCTCTAGCAGCAGCAGCAGCAACACCAGCTCTAGCAGCAGCAGCAGCAACACCAGCTCTAGCAGCAGCAGCAGGAACACCAGCTCTAGCAGCAGCAGCAACACCAGCTCTAGCAGCAGCAGGAACACCAGCTCTAGCAGCAGCAGCAACACCAGCTCTAGCAGCAGCAGCAGCAACACCAGCTCTAGCAGCAGCAGCAGCAACACCAGCTCTAGTAGCAGCAGCAGCAGCAACACCAGCTCTAGCAGCAGCAGCAGCAACACCAGCTCTAGCAGCAGCAGCAGCAGCAACACCAGCTCTAGCAGCAGCAGCAGCAACACCAGCTTTAGCAGCAGCAGCAGCAGCAGGAACACCAGCTCTAGCAGCAGCAGCAGGAACACCAGCTCTAGCAGCAACACCAGCTCTAGCACCAGCAGCAGCAACACCAGCTCTAGCACCAGCAGCAGCAACACCAGCTCTAGCAGCAGCAGCAGCAACACCAGCTCTAGCAGCAGCAGCAGCAACACCAGCTCTAGCAGCAGCAGCAGCAACACCAGCTCTAGCAGCAGCAGCAGTAACACCAGCTCTAGCAGCAGCAGCAACACCAGCTCTAGCAGCAGCAGCAGCAACACCAGCTCTAGCAGCAGCAGCAGCAACACCAGCTCTAGCAGCAGCAGCAGCAACACCAGCTCTAGCAGCAGCAGCAGCAACACCAGCTCTAGCAGCAGCAGCAACACCAGCTCTAGCAGCAGCAGCAGCAACACCAGCTCTAGCAGCAGCAGCAACACCAGCTCTAGCAGCAGCAGGAACACCAGCTCTAGCAGCAGCAGCAGGAACACCAGCTCTAGCAGCAGCAGCAGGAACACCAGCTCTAGCAGCAGCAGCAGGAACACCAGCTCTAGCAGCAGCAGCAGGAACACCAGCTCTAGCAGCAGCAGCAGGAACACCAGCTCTAGCAGCAGCAGCAACACCAGCTCTAGCAGCAGCAGCAGCAACACCAGCTCTAGCAGCAGCAGCAGTAACACCAGCTCTAGCAGCAGCAGCAACACCAGCTCTAGCAGCAGCAGGAACACCAGCTCTAGCAGCAGCAGCAGAAACACCAGCTCTAGCAGCAGCAGCAACACCAGCTCTAGCAGCAGCAGCAACACCAGCTCTAGCAGCAGCAGCAACACCAGCTCCAGCAGCAGCAACAACACCAGCTCTAGCAGCAGCAGCAGCAGCAACACCAGCTCTAGCAGCAGCAGGAACACCAGCTCTAGCAGCAGCAGCAACACCAGCTCTAGCAGCAGCAGGAACACCAGCTCTAGCAGCAGCAGCAACACCAGCTCTAGCAGCAACACCAGCTCTAGCACCAGCAGCAGGAACACCAGCTCTAGCAGCAGCAGCAACACCAGCTCTAGCAGCAGCAGCAGCAACACCAGCTCTAGCAGCAGCAGCAGCAACACCAGCTCTATCAGCAGCAGCAGCAACACCAGCTCTAGCAGCAGCAGCAACACCAGCTCTAGCAACAGCAGCAGCAACACCAGCTCTAGCAGCAGCAGCAACACCAGCTCTAGCAGCAGCAGGAACACCAGCTCTAGCAGCAGCAGCAACACCAGCTCTAGCAGCAGCAGCAGCAACACCAGCTCTAGCAGCAGCAGGAACACCAGCTCTAGCAGCAGCAGCAGCAACACCAGCTCTAGCAGCAGCAGCAGCAACACCAGCTCTAGCAGCTGCAGCAGGAACACCAGCTCTAGCAGCAGCAGGAACACCAGCTCTAGCAGCAGCAACACCAGCTCTAGCAGCAGCAGCAGCAACACCAGCTCTAGCAGCAGCAGCAAGAACACCAGCTCTAGCAGCAGCAGCAACACCAGCTCTAGCAGCAGCAGCAACACCAGCTCTAGCAGCAGCAGGAACACCAGCTCCAGCAGAAGCAGTAGCAACGCCAGCTCTAGCAGCAGCAACACCAGCTCTAGCAGCAGCAACACCAGCTCTAGCAGCAGCAACAACACCAGCTCTAGCAGCAGCAGCAACACCAGCTCTAGCAGCAGCAGGAACACCAGCTCTAGCAGCAGCAGCAACACCAGCTCTAGCAGCAGCAGCAACACCAGCTCTAGCAGCAGCAGCAACACCAGCTCTAGCAGCAACAGCAGCAACACCAGCTCTAGCAGAAGCAGCAGCAACACCAGCTCTAGCAGCAGCAGCAGCAACACCAGCTCTAGCAGAAGCAGCAGCAACACCAGCTCTAGCAGCAGCAGCAACACCAGCTCTAGCAGCAGCAGCAGCAACAGCAGCTCTAGCAGCAGCAGCAACACCAGCTCTAGCAGCAGCAGGAACACCAGCTCTAGCAGCAGCAGCAGCAACAGCAGCTCTAGCAGCAGCAGCAACACCAGCTCTAGCAGCAGCAGCAGCAGCAACACCAGCTCTAGCAGCAGCAGCAGCAACACCAGCTCTAGCAGCAGCAGCAGCAGCAACACCAGCTCTAGCAGCAGCAGCAACAACACCAGCTCTAGCAGCAGCAGCAACAGCAGCTCTAGCAGCAGCAGCAACACCAGCTCTAGCAGCAGCAGCAGCAGCAACACCAGCTCTAGCAGCAGCAGCAGCAACACCAGCTCTAGCAGCAGCAGCAGCAGCAACACCAGCTCTAGCAGCAGCAGCAGTAACACCAGCTCTAGCAGCAGCAGCAACACCAGGTTTAGCAGAACCAGCAGCAACACCAGCTCTAGCAGCAGCTCTAGCAGCAGCAGCAGCTCTAGCAGCAGCAGCAGCAACACCAGCTCTAGCAGCACCACCAGCAACACCAGCTCTAGCAGCAGCAACAGCAACACCAGCTCTACAGCAGCAACAACAGCTCTAGCAGCAGCAGCAACAACACCAGCTCTAGCAGCAACAGCAACACCAGCTCTAGCAGCAGCAGCAACAGCAGCTCTAGCAGCAGCAACAGCAACAGCTCTAGCAGCAGCAGCAGCAGCAACAGCAGCTCTAGCCGCAGCAGCAACACCCGCTCTAGCAGCAGCAGACAACCAGCTCTAGCAGCAGCAGCAGCAACACCAGCTCTAGCAGCAGCAGCAACACCAGCTCTAGCAGCAGCAGCAACACCAGCTCTAGCAGCAGCAGCAGCAACACCAGCTCAAGCAGAAGCAGCAGCAACACCAGCTCTACCAGCAGCAACACCAGCTCTAGCAGCAGCAGCAGCAACACCAGCTCTAGCAGAAGCAGCAGCAACACCAGCTCTAGCAGCAGCAGCAACACCAGCTCTAGCAGCAGCAGCAGCAACAGCAGCTCTAGCAGCAACACCAGCTCTAGCAGCAGCAGGAACACCAGCTCTAGCAGCAGCAGCAGCAACAGCAGCTCTAGCAGCAGCAGCAACACCAGCTCTAGCAGCAGCAGCAACAACACCAGCTCTAGCAGCAGCAGCAGCAACACCAGCTCTAGCAGCAGCAGCAACACCAGCTCTAGCAGCAGCAGCAACACCAGCTCTAGCAGCAGCAGCAGCAACAGCAGCTCTAGCAGCAGCAGCAACACCAGCTCTAGCAGCAGCAGCAACAACACCAGCTCTAGCAGCAGCAGCAGCAACACCAGCTCTAGCAGCAGCAGCAACACCAGCTCTAGCAGCAGCAGCAACACCAGCTCTAGCAGCAACCGCAACACCAGGTCTAGCAGAAGCAGCAGCAACACCAGCTCTAGCAGCAGCAGCAGGAACACCAGCTCTAGCAGCAGCAGCAGCAGCAACAGCAGCTCTAGCAGCAGCAGCAACACCAGCTCTAGCAGCAGCAGCAACAACACCAGCTCTAGCAGCAGCAGCAGCAACACCAGCTCTAGCAGCAGCAGCAACACCAGCTCTAGCAGCAGCAGCAGGAACACCAGCTCTAGCAGCAGCAGCAGCAACACCAGCTCTAGTAGCAGCAGCAGCAACACCAGCTCTAGCAGCAGCAGCAACACCAGCTCTAGCAGCAGCAGCAACACCAGCTCTAGCAGCAACAGCAACACCAGGTCTAGCAGCAGCAGCAGCAACACCAGCTCTAGCAGCAGCAGCAGCAACAGCAGCTCTAGCAGCAGCAGCAGTAACACCAGCTCTAGCAGCAGCAGCAACACCAGGTCTAGCAGCACCAACCGCAACACCAGCTCTAGCAGCAGCAGCAGCTCTAGCAGCAGCAGCAGCACCACCAGCTCTTCCAGCACCAGCAGCAACACCAGCTCTAGCAGCAGCAACACCAGCTCTAGCAGCAGCAGCAGTAACACCAGCTCTAGCAGCAGCAGCAACACCAGGTCTAGCAGCACCAGCAGCAACACCAGCTCTAGCAGCAGCAGCAGCTCTAGCAGCAGCAGCACCAGCTCTAGCAGCAGCAGCAGCAACACCAGCTCTAGCAGCACCAGCAGCAACACCAGCTCTAGCAGCAGCAGCAGCAACACCAGCTCTAGCAGCAGCAATAACAGCTCTAGCAGCAGCAGCAGCAACACCAGCTCTAGCAGCAACAGCAACACCAGCTCTAGCAGCAGCAGCAACAGCAGCTCTAGCAGCAGCAACAGCAACAGCTCTAGCAGCAGCAGCAGGAACAGCAGCTCTAGCCGCAGCAGCAACACCAGCTCTTGCAGCAGCAGCAGCAGCAGCAACAGCAGCTCTAGCAGCAGCAGCAACACCAGCTCTAGCAGCAGCAGGAACACCAGCTCTAGCAGCAGCAGCAACAGCAGCTCTAGCAGCAGCAGCAACACCAGCTCTAGCAGCAGCAGCAGCAACACCAGCTCTAGCAGCAGCAGCAACACCAGCTCTAGCAGCAGCAGCAGCAACAGCAGCTCTAGCAGCAGCAGCAGCAACACCAGGTCTAGCAGCAGCAGCAACAGCAACAGCAGCTCTAGCAGCAGCAGCAGCAACACCAGCTCTAGCAGCAGCAGCAGCAACACCAGCTCTAGCAGCAGCAGCAACACCAGCTCTAGCAGCAGCAGGAACACGAGCTCTAGCAGCAGCAGCAACAACAACTCTAGCAGCAGCAGCAGCAACAGCAGCTCTAGCAGCAGCAACAACAACTCTAGCAGCAGCAGCAGCAACAGCAGCTCTAGCAGCAGCAACAGCAACAGCAGCTCTAGCAGCAGCAGCAGCAACAGCAGCTCTAGCAGCAGCAACACCAGCTCTTGCAGCAGCAGCAGCAGCAACAGCAGCTCTAGCTTCAGCAGCAACAGCAACAACAGCTCTAGCAGCAGCAGGAACACCAGCTCTAGCAGCAGCAGCAACACCAGCTCTAGCAGCAGCAGCAGCAACAGCAGCTCTAGCAGCAGCAGCAACAGCAGCTCTAGCAGCAGCAGGAACACCAGCTCTAGCAGCAGCAGCAGCAACACCAGCTCTATCAGCAGCAGCAACACCAGCTCTAGCAGCAGCAGCAGCAGCAACACCAGCTCTAGCAGCAGCAGCAGCAACACCAGCTCTAGAAGCAACAGCAGCAACAACAGCTCTAGCAGCAGCAGCAGCAACACCAGCTCTAGCAGCAGCAGGAACACCAGCTCTAGCAGCAGCAGCAGGAACAGCAGCTCTAGCAGCAGCAGCAGCAACAGCAGCTCTAGCAGCAGCAACAGCAACAGCAGCTCTAGCAGCAGCAGCAGCAACAGCAGCTCTAGCAGCAGCAACACCAGCTCTTGCAGCAGCAGCAGCAACAGCAGCTCTTGCAGCAGCAGCAGCAACAGCAGCTCTAGCAGCAGCAACACCAGCTCTTGCAGCAGCAGCAGCAACAGCAGCTCTAGCTGCAGCAGCAACAGCAACAACAGCTCTAGCAGCAGCAGCAACACCAGCTCTTGCAGCAGCAGCAGCAACAGCAGCTCTAGCAGCAGCAACACCAGCTCTTGCAGCAGCAGCAGCAACAGCAGCTCTTGCAGCAGCAGCAGCAACAGCAGCTCTAGCAGCAGCAACACCAGCTCTTGCAGCAGCAGCAGCAACAGCAGCTCTAGCTGCAGCAGCAACAGCAACAACAGCTCTAGCAGCAGCAGCAACACCAGCTCTTGCAGCAGCAGCAGCAACAGCAGCTCTAGCTGCAGCAGCAACAGCAACAACAGCTCTAGCAGCAGCAGCAACACCAGCTCTAGCAGCAGCAGCAACACCTGCTCTAGCAGCAGCAGGAACACCAGCTCTAGCAGCAGCAGCAGCAACAGCAGCTCTAGCAGCAGCAGCAACACCAGCTCTAGCAGCAGCAACAACAACAGCTCTAGCAGCAGCAGCAGCAACACCAGCTCTAGCAGCAGCAGGAACACCAGCTCTAGCAGCAGCAGCAGCAACACCAGCTCTAGCAGCAGCAGCAACAACAGCTCTAGCAGCAGCAGCAGCAACAGCAGCTCTAGCAGCAGCAACAGCAACAGCAGCTCTAGCAGCAGCAGCAGCAACAGCAGCTCTAGCAGCAGCAACACCAGCTCTTGCAGCAGCAGCAGCAACAGCAGCTCTTGCAGCAGCAGCAGCAACACCAGCTCTAGCAGCAGCAGCAACAGCCGCTCTAGCTGCAGCAGCAACAGCAACAGCAGCTCTAGCAGCAGCAGCAACACCAGCTCTAGCAGCAGCAGCAACACCAGCTCTAGCAGCAGCAGCAGCAACACCAGCTCTAGCAGCAGCAGCAACACCAGCTCTAGCAGCAGCAGGAACACCAGCTCTAGCAGCAGCAGCAACAGCAGCTCTAGCAGCAGCAGCAACACCAGCTCTAGCAGCAGCTGCAGCAACACCAGCTCTAGCAGCAGCAGCAACACCAGCTCTAGCAGCAGCAGCAGCAACAGCAGCTCTAGCAGCAGCAGCAGCAACACCAGGTCTAGCAGCAGCAGCAACAGCAGCTCTAGCAGCAGCAACAGCAACTACAGCTCTAGCAGCAGCAGCAACACCAGCTTTAGCAGCAGCAGCAGCAACACCAGCTCTAGCAGCAGCTGCAGCAACACCAGCTCTAGCAGCAGCAGCAACACCAGCTCTAGCAGCAGCAGCAGCAATAGCAGCTCTAGCAGCAGCAGCAGCAACACCAGGTCTAGCAGCAGCAGCAACAGCAGCTCTAGCAGCAGCAACAGCAACTACAGCTCTAGCAGCAGCAGCAACACCAGCTTTAGCAGCAGCAGCAGCAACACCAGCTCTAGCAGCAGCAGCAACACCAGCTCTAGCAGCAGCAGCAGCAACAGCAGCTCTATCAGCAGCAGCAACACCAGCTTTAGCAGCAGCAGCAGCAACACCAGCTCTAGCAGCAGCAGCAACACCAGCTCTAGCAGCAGCAGCAGCAACAGCAGCACTATCAGCAGCAGCAACAGCAGCTCTAGCAGCAGCAGGAACACCAGCTCTAGCAGCAGCAGCAGCAACACCAGCTCTAGCAGCAGCAGCAATACCAGCTCTAGCAGCAGCAGCAGCAGCAACACCAGCTCTAGCAGCAGCAGCAGCAACACCAGCTCTAGAAGCAGCATCAGCTACAACAGCTCTAGCATCAGCAGCAGCAACACCAGCTCTAGCAGCAGCAGGAACACCAGCTCTAGCAGCAGCAGCAGCAACAGCAGCTCTAGCAGCAGCAACAGCAGCTCTAGCAGCAGCAACAGCAACAGCAGCTCTAGCAGCAGCAGCAGCAACAGCAGCTCTAGCAGCAGCATCACCAGCTCTTGCAGCAGCAGCAGCAACAGCAGCTCTTGCATCAGCAGCAGCAACAGCAGCTCTAGCAGCAGCAACACCAGCTCTTGCAGCAGCAGCAGCAACAGCAGCTCTAGCTGCAGCAGCAACAGCAACAACAGCTCTAGCAGCAGCAGCAACACCAGCTCTAGCAGCAGCAGCAACACCAGCTCTAGCAGCAGCAGGAACACCAGCTCTAGCAGCAGCAGCAGCAACAGCAGCTCTAGCAGCAGCAGCAACACCAGCTCAAGCAGCAGCAACAACAACAGCTCTAGCAGCAGCAGCAGCAACACCAGCTCTAGCAGCAGCAGGAACACCAGCTCTAGCAGCAGCAGCAGCAACACCAGCTCTAGCAGCAGCAGCAACAACAGCTCTAGCAGCAACAGCAGCAACAGCAGCTCTAGCAGCAGCAGCAGCAACAGCAGCTCTAGCAGCAGCAACACCAGCTCTTGCAGCAGCAGCAGCAACACCAGCTCTAGCAGCAGCAGTAACAGCAGCTCTAGCTGCAGCAGCAACAGCAACAGCAGCTCTAGCAGCAGCAGCAACACCAGCTCTACCAGCAGCAGCAACACCAGCTCTAGCAGCAGCAGCAGCAACAGCAGCTCTAGCAGCAGCAGCAGCAACACCAGGTCTAGCAGCAGCAGCAGCAACAGCAGCTCTAGCAGCAGCAGCAGCAACACCAGGTCTAGCAGCAGCAGCAACAGCAGCTCTAGCAGCAGCAACAGCAACTACAGCTCTAGCAGCAGCAGCAACACCAGCTTTAGCAGCAGCAGCAGCAACACCAGCTCTAGCAGCAGCTGCAGCAACACCAGCTCTAGCAGCAGCAGCAACACCAGCTCTAGCAGCAGCAGCAGCAACAGCAGCTCTAGCAGCAGCAGCAGCAACACCAGGTCTAGCAGCAGCAGCAACAGCAGCTCTAGCAGCAGCAACAGCAACTACAGCTCTAGCAGCAGCAGCAACACCAGCTTTAGCAGCAGCAGCAGCAACACCAGCTCTAGCAGCAGCAGCAACACCAGCTCTAGCAGCAGCAGCAGCAACAGCAGCTCTATCAGCAGCAGCAACACCAGCTTTAGCAGCAGCAGCAGCAACACCAGCTCTAGCAGCAGCAGCAACACCAGCTCTAGCAGCAGCAGCAGCAACAGCAGCTCTATCAGCAGCAGCAACAGCAGCTCTAGCAGCAGGAGGAACACCAGCTCTAGCAGCAGCAGCAACAACACCAGCTCTAGCAGCAGCAGCAATACCAGCTCTAGCAGCAGCAGCAGCAGCAACACCAGCTCTAGCAGCAGCAGCAGCAACACCAGCTCTAGAAGCAGCATCAGATACAACAGCTCTAGCAGCAGCAGCAGCAACACCAGCTCTAGCAGCAGCAGGAACACCAGCTCTAGCAGCAGCAGCAGCAACAGCAGCTCTAGCAGCAGCAACAGCAGCTCTAGGAGCAGCAACAGCAACAGCAGCTCTAGCAGCAGCAGCAACAGCAGCTCTAGCAGCAGCATCACCAGCTCTTGCAGCAGCAGCAGCAACAGCAGCTCTTGCAGCAGCAGCAGCAACAGCAGCTCTAGCAGCAGCAACACCAGCTCTTGCAGCAGCAGCAGCAACAGCAGCTCTAGCTGCAGCAGCAACAGCAACAACAGCTCTAGCAGCAGCAGCAACACCAGCTCTAGCAGCAGCAGCAACACCAGCTCTAGCAGCAGCAGGAACACCAGCTCTAGCAGCAGCAGCAGCAACAGCAGCTCTAGCTGCAGCAGCAACACCAGCTCTAGCAGCAGCAACAACAACAGCTCTAGCAGCAGCAGGAGCAACACCAGCTCTAGCAGCAGCAGGAACACCAGCTCTAGCAGCAGCAGCAGCAACACCAGCTCTAGCAGCAGCAGCAACAACAGCTCTAGCAGCAACAGCAGCAACAGCAGCTCTAGCAACAGCAGCAGCAACAGCAGCTCTAGCAGCAGCAACACCAGCTCTTGCAGCAGCAGCAGCAACACCAGCTCTAGCAGCAGCAGTAACAGCAGCTCTAGCTGCAGCAGCAACAGCAGCTCTAGCAGCAGCAGCAACACCAGCTCTAGCAGCAGCAGCAACACCAGCTCTAGCAGCAGCAGCAGCAACAGCAGCTCTAGCAGCAGCAGCAGCAACACCAGGTCTAGCAGCAGCAGCAAAGCAACAGCAGCTCTAGCAGAAGCAGCAACACCAGCTCTAGCAGCAGCAGCAGCAACACCAGCTCTAGCAGCAGCAGCAACACCAGCTCTAGCAGCAGCAGCAACACCAGCTCTAGCAGCAGCAGGAACACCAGCTCTAGCAGCAGCAGCAACAACAACTCTAGCAGCAGCAGCAGCAACAGCAGCTCTAGCAGCAGCAACAACAACTCTAGCAGCAGCAGCAGCAACAGCAGCTCTAGCAGCAGCAACAACAACAGCAGCTCTAGCAGCAGCAGCAGCAACAGCAGCTCTAGCAGCAGCAACACCAGCTCTTGCAGCAGCAGCAGCAGCAGCAACAGCAGCTCTAGCTTCAGCAGCAACAGCAACAACAGCTCTAGCAGCAGCAGCAACACCAGCTCTAGCAGCAGCAGCAACACCAGCTCTAGCAGCAGCAGCAGCAACAGCAGCTCTAGCAGCAGCAGCAACAGCAGCTCTAGCAGCAGCAGGAACACCAGCTCTAGCAGCAGCAGCAGCAACACCAGCTCTAGCAGCAGCAGCAACACCAGCTCTAGCAGCAGCAGCAGCAGCAACACCAGCTCTAGCAGCAGCAGCAGGAACACCAGCTCTTGAAGCAGCAGCAGCAACAACAGCTCTAGCAGCAGCAACACCAGCTCTACCAGCAGCAGGAACACCAGCTCTAGCAGCAGCAGCAGGAACAGCAGCTCTAGCAGCAGCAGCAGTAACAGCAGCTCTAGCAGCAGCAACAGCAACAGCAGCTCTAGCAGCAGCAGCAGCAACAGCAGCTCTAGCAGCAGCAACACCAGCTCTTGCAGCAGCAGCAGCAACAGCAGCTCTTGCAGCAGCAGCAGCAACAGCAGCTCTAGCAGCAGCAACACCAGCTCTTGCAGCAGCAGCAGCAACAGCAGCTCTAGCTGCAGCAGCAACAGCAACAACAGCTCTAGCAGCAGCAGCAACACCAGCTCTAGCAGCAGCAGCAACACCAGCTCTAGCAGCAGCAGCAACAACAGCTCTAGCAGCAGCAGCAGCAACAGCAGCTCTAGCAGCAGCAACAGCAACAGCAGCTCTAGCAGCAGCAGCAGCAACAGCAGCTCTAGCAGCAGCAACACCAGCTCTTGCAGCAGCAGCAGCAACAGCAGCTCTTGCAGCAGCAGCAGCAACACCAGCTCTAGCAGCAGCAGCAACAGCAGCTCTAGCTGCAGCAGCAACAGCAACAGCAGCTCTAGCAGCAGCAGCAACACCAGCTCTAGCTGCAGCAGCAACACCAGCTCTAGCAGCAGCAGCAGCAACACCAGCTCTAGCAGCAGCAGCAACACCAGCTCTAGCAGCAGCAGGAACACCAGCTCTAGCAGCAGCAGCAACAGCAGCTCTAGCAGCAGCAGCAACACCAGCTCTAGCAGCAGCAGCAGCAACAGCAGCTCTAGCAGCAGCAGCAACACCAGGTCTAGCAGCAGCAGCAACAACACCAGCTCTAGCAGCAGCAGCAACACCAGCTCTAGCAGCAGCAGCAGCAACAGCAGCTCTAGCAGCAGCAGCAACACCAGGTCTAGCAGCAGCAGCAACAGCAGCTCTAGCAGCAGCAACAGCAACAACAGCTCTAGCAGCAGCAGCAACACCAGCTCTAGCAGCAGCAGCAGCAACACCAGCTCTAGCAGCAGCAGGAACACCAGCTCTAGCAGCAGCAGCAACAACAACTCTAGCAGCAGCTGCAGCAACAGCAGCTCTAGCAGCAGCAACAACAACTCTAGCAGCAGCAGCAGCAACAGCAACAGCAGCTCTAGCAGCAGCAGCAGCAACAGCAGCTCTAGCAGCAGCAACACCAGCTCTTGCAGCAGCAGCAGCAACACCAGCCCTTGCAGCAGCAGCAACAGCAGCTCTAGCTTCAGCAGCAACAGCAACAACAGCTCTAGCAGCAGCAGCAACACCAGCTCTAGCAGCAGCAGCAACACCAGCTCTAGCAGCAGCAGCAGCAACAGCAGCTCTATCAGCAGCAGCAACAGCAGCTCTAGCAGCAGCAGGAACACCAGCTCTAGCAGCAGCAGCAGCAGCAACACCAGCTCTAGCAGCAGCAGCAATACCAGCTCTAGCAGCAGCAGCAGCAGCAACACCAGCTCTAGCAGCAGCAGCAGCAACACCAGCTCTAGAAGCAGCAGCAGCTACAACAGCTCTAGCAGCAGCAGCAGCAACACCAGCTCTAGCAGCAGCAGGAACACCAGCTCTAGCAGCAGCAGCAGCAACAGCAGCTCTAGCAGCAGCAACAGCAGCTCTAGCAGCAGCAACAGCAACAGCAGCTCTAGCAGCAGCAGCAGCAACAGCAGCTCTAGCAGCAGCATCACCAGCTCTTGCAGCAGCAGCAGCAACAGCAGCTCTTGCAGCAGCAGCAGCAACAGCAGCTCTAGCAGCAGCAACACCAGCTCTTGCAGCAGCAGCAGCAACAGCAGCTCTAGCTGCAGCAGCAACAGCAACAACAGCTCTAGCAGCAGCAGCAACACCAGCTCTAGCAGCAGCAGCAACACCAGCTCTAGCAGCAGCAGGAACACCAGCTCTAGCAGCAGCAGCAGCAACAGCAGCTCTAGCAGCAGCAGCAACACCAGCTCTAGCAGCAGCAACAACAACAGCTCTAGCAGCAGCAGCAGCAACACCAGCTCTAGCAGCAGCAGGAACACCAGCTCTAGCAGCAGCAGCAGCAACACCAGCTCTAGCAGCAGCAGCAACAACAGCTCTAGCAGCAGCAGCAGCAACAGCAGCTCTAGCAGCAGCAACAGCAACAGCAGCTCTAGCAGCAGCAGCAGCAACAGCAGCTCTAGCAGCAGCAACACCAGCTCTTGCAGCAGCAGCTCTTGCAGCAGCAGCAGCAACACCAGCTCTAGCAGCAGCAGCAACAGCAGCTCTAGCTGCAGCAGCAACAGCAACAGCAGCTCTAGCAGCAGCAGCAACACCAGCTCTAGCAGCAGCAGCAACACCAGCTCTAGCAGCAGCAGCAGCAACACCAGCTCCAGCAGCAGCAGCAACACCAGCTCTAGCAGCAGCAGCAGCAACAGCAGCTCTAGCACCAGCAGCAGCAACAGCAACAGCAGCTCTAGCAGCAGCAGCAACAGCAGCTCTAGCAGCAGCAGCAGCAACACCAGGTCAAGCAGCAGCAACACCAGGTCTAGCAGCAGCAACAGCAGCAACACCAGCTCTAGCAGCAGCAGCAACACCAGGTCTAGCAGCAGCAGCAGCAACACCAGCTCTAGCAGCAGCAGCAACACCAGGTCTAGCAGCAGCAGCAGCAACACCAGGTCTAGCAGCAGCAGCAACACCAGCTCTAGCAGCAGCAACAACACCAGCTCTAGCAGCAGCAGCAGCAACACCAGCTCTAGCAGCAGCAGCAGCAGCAACACTAGCTCTAGCAGCAGCAGCAGCAACACCAGCTCTAGCAGCAGCAGCAACACCAGCTCTAGCAGCAGCAGCAACAACACCAGCTCTAGCAGCAGCAGCAGCAACAGCAGCTCTAGCAGCAGCAGCAACACCAGCTCTAGCAGCAGCAGGAACAACACCAGCTCTAGCAGCAGCTGCAGCAGCAACACCAGCTCTAGCAGCAGCAGCAGCAGCAACACCAGCTCTAGCAGCAGCAGCAACACCAGCTCTAGCAGCAGCAGGAACAACACCAGCTCTAGCAGCAGCAGCAGCAGCAGCAACACCAGCTCTAGCAGCAGCAGCAACACCAGCTCTAGCAGCAGCAGGAACAACACCAGCTCTAGCAGCAGCAGCAGCAGGAACACCAGCTCTAGCAGCAGCAGCAGCAACAACAGCTCTAGCAGCAGCAGCAGCAGGAACACCAGCTCTAGCAGCAGCAGCAGCAACAACAGCAGCTCTAGCAGCAGCAGCAGCAGCAACACCAGCTCTAGCAGCAGCAGCAACAGCAACACCAGCTCTAGCAGCAGCAGCAAGAACACCAGCTCTAGCAGCAGCAGCAACACCAGCTCTAGCAGCAGCAGCAACACCAGCTCTAGCAGCAGCAGCAACAGCAACACCAGCTCTAGCAGCAGCAGCAACACCAGCTCTAGCAGCAGCAGCAACACCAGGTCTAGCAGCAGCAACAGCAACACCAGCTCTAGCAGCAGCAGCAACACCAGGTCTAGCAGCAGCAACAACACCAGGTCAAGCAGCAGCAACAACACCGTCTGTCGGAAAACCCGACACCATTTAAAAATATTACATACAATAGGCAGATAATATTGCTGCTGTGTTGTATACACAAGTTACCCATAGAAAATGTAGCTTGTAGTGGAATTTTCCGCCAATAGAAAACGGGATATCATTGCCACATAGTACTATAAATTCACCAGCTATTCTGTTGGGAATTATTCTTAAATACATTAGTCTTTAGACTTATTACATCATAAAAATATCTCATTTGAGTTAACTTAATTATCAGTATCAAAATAGAGTAAATGTGACCCTTCTATCACATATTGACATTGGACAAGGAGAGCCAGTAGCGTCAGAGCAGTGGTGAAGAGGGCAGCCATTGTTTGGAAGACCGAGTCGTTGAAGCGAGTTCAGCTCCTGTAATTTCTCTTGGACGAAGTGTTATGGAGATCAAAGTGTTCTACCATCGTCAACACGCTGTCAACAACACAAGGGAAGTGTCTTTCCGAAATCTTATCTAAGTCATTATTGGCCAGTAATGTTAGGTAGATATGATTAATTCTGGTTAGAATACGAACGATCGACTCAACACAGGTAATTAAGCCTTGATCCTTATCATATATAATATACAGTGTTTTCTCTCATACAGTTGTCATATATTAGTATTCCGGCTTTACAGCTAGTACCCTTTGACAGGAACAAGAAGAGGAAGCAAGACTTGATACATCAGTTACTATGGGTGATGGAAGCTGCCTCACACGAGAAGATAATTTAGTGTCTACATCCTAGTTATACCTGGTGGACTAAGCCTGCTGTACAATAAGATAAGGAATCTCCTCAATTTATATACTAATATATGTAGTTAATACTGTAGTTTGATTGGCTGCATATATATATAAATTTAATTAATATAAAAACCCTTTAATGTGTATGGATCGATTTGTGAGATTATTGCAGAAATAGAGTCCACTTAACATCATAGCAATTGCTATCGAAATATATAAATTAACGTAAATAAATTCTATATAAATTCATATAAATTAAATATATATAAATCTTACAGGTCGGTACCCACACCAACTCTAGCAGCACCAGCAGCACCAGCAGCAGCAGCAGCAGCAGCAGCAGCACCAGCAGCACCACCAGCAGCAGCAGCAGCAGCAGCAGCAGCAGCACCAGCAGCACCAGCAGCAGCAGCAGCAGCACCAGCAGCAGCAGCAGCAGCACCAGCAGCACCAGCAGCAGCAGCAGCAGCAGCAACAGCAGCACCAGCAGCACCAGTAGAAGCAGCAACAACAGCAGCACCAGCAGCAGCAGCAACAGTAGAAGCAGCAGCACCAGCAGCACCAGCAGCAACAGTAGAAGCAGCAACAACAGCAGCACCAGCAGCAGCAACAGTAGAAGTAGCAACAACAGCAGCACCAGCAGCAGCAACAGTAGAAGCAGCAGCACCAGCAGCAACAGTAGAAGCAGCAACAACAGCCGCACCGGCAGCAACAACAGCCGCACCAGCAGCAGCAACAGTAGAAGTAGCAACAACAGCAGCACCAGCAGCAACAGTAGAAGTAGCAACAACAGCAGCACCAGCAGCACCAGCAGCAGCAACAGTAGAAGCAGCAGCAACAGTAGAAGCAGCAACAACAGCAGCACCAGCAGCACCAGCAGCAGCAACAGTAGAAGCAGCAGCAACAGTAGAAGCAGCAACAACAGCAGCACCAGCAGCACCAGCAGCAGCAACAGTAGAAGTAGCAGCACCAGCAGCAACACCAACTCTAGCAGCAGCAGCAACACCAGCTCTAGAAGCAGCAGCAACACCAGCTCTAGCAGCAGCAGCAACAACAGTAGCAGCAACATCAGCTCTAGCAGCAGCAGCAGCAGCACTAGCAACAGCAACAACAGCAGGAGCAGGAAGGCGCCGCGGTAGAGTAGGTCACTGGGGTACGAGTCTTGGGACTGATCGATGTTGGCCCAGACCACTTAACGGTACTCACCTAGTTGAGCTTGCGGTGGTTGAGCTCTGGCTCTTTGGTCCCGCCTCTCAACTGTCAATCAACAGGTGTACAGGTTCCTGAGCCTACTGGGCTCTATCATATCTACACTTGAAACTGTGTATGGAGTCAGCCTCCACCACATCACTGCCTAATGCATTCCATTTGTCAACCACTCTGACACTAAAAAAGTTCTTTCTAATATCTCTGTGGCTCATTTTGGCACTCAGTTTCCACCTGTGTCCCCTAGTGCGTGTGCCCCTTGTGTTAAATAGCCTGTCTTTATCTACCCTATCAATTCCCTTGAGAATCTTGAATGTGGTGATCATGTCCCCCCTAATTCGTCTGTCTTCTAGCGACGTGAGGTTTAATTCCCGTAGTCTCTCCTCGTAGCTCATACCTCTCAGCCTGGGTACTAGTCTGGTGGCAAACCTTTGAACTTTTTCCAGCTTAGACTTATGCTCGACTAGATATGGACTCCATTCTGGGGCTCCATACTCCAGGATTGGTCTGACATAGGTGGTATACAAAGTTCTGAATGATTCCTTGCACAAGTGTCTAAATGCCATTCTTATGTTAGCCAACCTGGCATATGCTGCTGATGTTATTCTCTTAATATGGGCTTCAGGGAACAGGTCTGGCGTGATATCAACCCCCAGATCTTTCTCTCTGACTCTTGAAGAATTTCATCTCCCAAATGATACCTTGTGTCTGGCCTCCTGCTCCCTACACCTAACTTCGTTACATTACATTTGTTTGGTTTAAATTCTAACAACCATTTGTTCGACCATTCCTTTAGTTTGTCTAGTCTTCTTGAAGCCTCAAGCAGTCCTCGTCTGTCTTAATCCTGCTCATAATGTTTGCATCATCAGCAAACATTGAGAGAAACGTGTCTATACCCTCTGGTATCTCATTTACATATATCAGAAACTTTATAGATCCATGGACTGACCCCTACGGGACACCACTTGTAACGTCTCGCCAATTTGAGACCTCACCCCTCACATTGGCACGTCGTCTCCTGTTGCTTAGGTACTCCTTTATCCAATGCAGAACCTTCCCTTTCACTCCAGCCTGCATCTCCAGCTTTTTCACTAGCCTCTTGTGTGGCACTGTATCAAAGGCTTTCTTTCAATCCAAAAATATGCAGTATGCCCACCCTTCTCTTTCTTGCCTGATTTTTGTTGCCTGGTCGTAGAATTCAAGTAACCCTGTGAGGCAGTGTGTGTGTGTGTGTGCGTGTTTGTGTGTGTGTGTGTGTGTGTGTGTGTTTGTGTGCGTGTGTTTGTGTATGTGTGTGTGTGTGTGTGTGTGTGTGTGTGTGTGTGTGTGTGTGTGTGTGTGTGTGTGTGTGTGTGTGTGTGTGTGTGTGTGTGTGTGTGTGTGTGTGTGTGTGTGTGTGTGTGTGTGTGTTTGTGTGTGTTTGTTTCTCAGTATGTGAGTACCTCACATATTTTCAAGTCAATCTTACCTTAGTATCTCATGGACTCTGGACCTTTAGAACTCCCTAAAATTCACAAATTTATTTTCCATATTCCTCGCCATCTCTCTCACACCATCTTTATCTGCCCCCCCCCCCCTCCCCCCCCCTCCCCCCCCCTCCCTCCACCCTCTATTCTCCTCCCATCTCGTGATGCTTCCTTCCCTTCCACATCTCTCTTCCACTTCCAGTTTCACCCGTCCAGCGCGATGTGAATGTTCACTTAAAATGTGAATCACTCCTCTATTGTTGGGACGAAATTTTCACTTGAGCAATATCTATACTGGAACAGGCTCTCCAACGCCACCATTATCTGTACTATTACCCCCTTGGTTTACCCCATTTCCCCTTGGTTTACTGCCCCTTTCCCCCTTGCTAGCTCCTACTCTACCGTTCTATGCATCATTCTCTCGCAACTCCCCATTCAGCTTCACCCATTATATAGGGTTTACACCGTCGCTATGGTTCTCTTCGTTATTTACCTCTCGCCTGCTGTTGAGTCCTCTTGTGTGGGCTTTACCTCTACAGCGTCCTCTACCCGCTTGCCTCTTCCCTCCTTCGTTCCCTCCCTTCCTCTCTCAGTCACCCCGTTCACTCCGTCTCTTCCTCCCTGCCTTTTCGTTGCCTCTGTCCCTGATAGATTGATTGATAAAGATTAAGCAACCCAAAAGGTGGCACGGGCATGAATAGCCCGTATGTGGTACAATTTTTTTTTTTTGTTCAGTAATTCTTTTCAGTATTATGAGGTTGCATTTAATCGTCAAGCTGTTATCGCGGGGGAGGATACTGCTTCACAGTATTTATGAGGGTGTCCAGCTGCTGGACACCCTTGTTGACCAGGAGAGTGGCTGTGTTGATGGCTTCAGGGTGGCCACTGCATGATTCAGGAACTCTTAAAGCTCTTCTAAGGTCATTGGTTGCTTCACATTCCAGAAGATAGTGAAGTAATGGCTTTTCTGTGATAGTTTGGCAGAAGATGCATTCTCTCTGTCAGGGTTCACCAATCTCCCAGTTGCATCTGTAACCTAGACGTAGTCTATATAACCTAACTGCTATTTCCCTGTGGATTCCTTTTGGGATATTTAACCTTTCTAATTTGGTTGCCTGAAGATACCATGTTGCAGAGGGCGAACCTTCAGCTATTCTCTGGCCTGTCCCTGTCTCGGTCCTTCCTTTATATCTGCCTCCCTCCTTCCCTCCTCACTCCTTCCCTTGTTCCATCTCTCTTCCTCCTCCTCCTCCTCCAGCTCTCTCTGCCTCCCTCCGCCAGGCTCAGCGTGGCGTCTGATTCCTGTCCATTCAATAAACCAAGACAGAGAGGCCAGCTGTCGCTTCCTGTGTTGACGGGAATACTGAATGTGAGCCACAGCTTAAAGCTCTCACACTCCCCTCATCAGGGGCTGTTGAGGGGAGTGGGGACAGGTAGGGACAGCTGGAGTTAAGGGGAAAATATCCCCAGTTAAGAACATGGTTGGGGGTCACTAAGTAGATAAGGTAGAGTAAGTAGAAGTAGACACATTGGGTCAAAATCTACGAGAGAGAGAGTGGTCTACGTCCTTGTGTCACAACCCAGGGGCCCCGGGTTCAATCCTGGGAATAACGGGAACGGTTAGGTACGTTTTCTTTCCACCTGATGCATCTGTTCACCTAATCTTAAATAGGTCTATGGATACTAGGCAAGTGTTATGGCATGTATGCTGGGAAAGTTGGCCTTAATGGACCTTCATACGCCCAAAGAGAGACTTCCTCGCCTTGATAATACTAATTATCCTAATTATTATAGTTAAAATAATAATTACTACGAAAGGCATGAGTTAAGTGATGGGTGCTTCTTACACTGACAGGTGGGAGTGAGTGGTCAGTCTCAGAAGAGAAGGGGGAGGAGAGTTAATTTTGCAGTGAGAGGAGACGTAATCTCTGCTGATGAGAGAAGTGAGGGCCCGGGTGGTGAGTAGGGAAGCAGTAGGTCACAGGGAAGGGGTGGAAGGTAGGTCACAGGGAAGGGCAGGAAGGTAGGTCACTGGGAAGGGGTGGAAGGTAGGTCACAGGGAAGGGGTGGAAGGTAGGTCACAGGGAAGGGGTGGAAGGTAGGTCACAGGGAAGGGCAGGAAGGTAGGTCAATGGGAAGGGGAGGAAGGTAGGTCACAGGGAAGGTGAGGAAGGTAGGTCACAGGGAAGGGTAGGTAGGTCACAGGGAAGGGTAGAAAGGTAGGTCACAGGGAAGGGTAGGTAGGTCACAGGGAAGGGTAGAAAGGTAGGTCACAGGGAAGGGTAGAAAGGTAGGTCACAGGGAAGGGTAGGAAGGTAGGTCACAGGGAAGGGTAGAAAGGTAGGTCACAGGGAAGGGTAGGAAGGTAAGTCACATGGAAGGGGAGGAAGGTAGGTCACAGGGAAGGGTAGGAAGGTAGGTCACAGGGAAGGGGAGGAAGGTAGGTCACAGGGAAGGGGAGGAAGGTAGGTCACAGGGAAGGGTAGAAAGGTAGGTCACAGGGAAGGGTAGGAAGGTAGGTCACAGGGAAGGGAAAGAAGATAGGTCACAGGGAAGGGTAGGAAGGTAGGTCACAGGGAAGGGTAGGAAGGTAGGTCACAGGGAAGGGTAGGAAGGTAGGTCACAGGGAAGGGGAGGAAGGTAGGTCACAGGGAAGGGTAGGAAGGTAGGTCACAGGGAAGGGGAGGAAGGTAGGTCACAGGGAAGGGGAGGAAGGTAGGTCACAGGGAAGGGGAGGAAGGTAGGTCACAGGGAAGGGGAGGAAGGTAGGTTACAGGGAAGGGGAGGAAGGCAGGTCACAGGGAAGGGGAGGAAGGTAGGTCACAGGGAAGGGAAGGAAGGTAGGTCACAGGGAAGGGTGGAAGGTAGGTCACAGGGAAGGGGAGGAAGGTAGGTCACAGGGAAGGGGAGGAAGGTAGGTCACAGGGAAGGGCAGGAAGGTAGGTCACTGGGAAGGGAAGGGAAGGTAGGTCACAGGGAAGGGGAGGAAGGTAGGTCACAGGGAAGGGGAGGAAGGTAGGTCACTGGGAAGGGAAGGGAAGGTAGGTCACAGGGAAGGGGAGGAAGGTAGGTCACAGGGAAGGGGAGGAAGGTAGGTCACTGGGAAGGGAAGGAAGGTAGGTCACTGGGAAGGGAAGGAAGGTAGGTCACAGGGAAGGGAAGGTAGGTCACAGGGAAGGGAAGGGAAGGTAGGTCACAGGGAAGGGGAGGAATGTAGGTCATAGGCAAGGGTCGGAAGGTAGGTCACATGAACTGATGGGGTGAGTGGATAGGGATCACTCATTGCAGAAAGGGGGGAGGGGCAGGAGGAGAAAGGTCATACCTATCCTAACCTTAAGTCAGTTATTCACGTTCCTAAAATAATATACGACACTTGTTATGAATAACCACTTGGGGTGGACGGTAGAGCCACGGTCTCGCTGCGACTGCGTAAAAATGTAGTCAACATTCCTGCAGTATATGGCGGGTCTCAAGTCCATGTCAACTAGGACCTTCTGCTCGATGGTGCCCATCGCACCATCAGTTGGCAAACAGGACACCTAGGGGAGAACCCATGGCGACCCCATCTAATTACTTATACATGTGCCCATCTGAGCTCAAGAAGGGTGCCTCTTTAGGCACCTTTCTTCTGTGGCAGGACTTGAAACCTGCCATATACTGCAGGTACGTTGATGACATTTTTATGCTGGTACCTGATGTCAGACGTCTGCAGCAGCTGAAGGAGACATTCAAGCAAAATTCGGGGTTAAGTTTCACTTAACACCGAATTTTGCCTTAATGCCAATAGAGACTGCCCACGCAGGTACAAGAGGAGTGTTGTCAATGCTTACGTCGACCGAGCTCTCAGTCACAGCTCTGGTTGGAAGCAAGTCGATGAAGAACTCTGTAGAGTAAGGCAGGTCCTAGTCAACAATGGCTTCTCCAATGGTTTTGTTGAAGGCGTCATAAAAAGAAAGGTGAAACGCCATGCAACCTCTGAAGAGTCAACTAACACAACACTTGTACC
Source organism: Procambarus clarkii (assembly GCF_040958095.1). Lineage (NCBI taxonomy): Eukaryota > Metazoa > Arthropoda > Malacostraca > Decapoda > Cambaridae > Procambarus > Procambarus clarkii. The sequence goes on from NC_091201.1 coordinate 6,538,157, forward strand.
TCCAATTAGACTGTTTTACAGGAACTTCTTTTTGATGTCTCATAAAACGGAGGAAAGTGTCCTGAAAAAATATTATTAATAGGAACATTATCCGCAAAGACACGAATCCGAAGATGCAATTTGATAATTTACTATATAAACAAGAAAACGGCCAACCTACTCATGCAAAAACTCTCCAGACACAAAACAAAACTCCTTGAAAGAAATCAACGTCTTTTATGCCTTCACATGCCCACTTGAGGACTGTCAGCCCCAAAGATCTCAGTATATAGGCAAGACAACAACGTCTCCTTCTAGGCGATTAACAATGCACAAACAACAGGGCTCCATCAAGGAGCGTATAATCTCCTCACACAACCAGACCATCACCAGAGAAATCTTAACAAGCTATACAGAAATCATCGATAGATACAACGACAACAGGAGACTCGACATCAGCGAGGCACTACACATCGAAATGTCAACACAAGCAGTCAACAGCCAATTAACACAAAATTACATTCTACTCAATTCAAGATCCCGAACTAACACACAGAAGCAAGAAGATAAAAACACGCAATGTACCCATTGATTCGTCTTTTTTGTTTTATCACCTCACCCCAAAAAATTAACAGAGTATGTTAATGGTCTTTACCCATTGATTTGTGTCCTGTCATCTCACCCAAAAATATTTGTGTCCTATCACTTCACCTAAAAACGAATATAAGCATAAAACAGAGTATGTAAAATAGTCTTTGACAATGTAAGGCTTGTCTTGCAAAACGCTTCTAGGCGTCAGATTATATATATAATGTGAAATTGAACTTTGGAGATTTAATTTTTCAGCTACTCTCGACAGTGGAGAAAATCATAAGAAATATTGAGAAGATTCGTGTTAGAATCATTAGTCTTACCCTTCCGGTCATACCATGTGTTTACCAGAAAGACTACTACCAAAATATACTAAAAAATATATATAAATATATATATTAGCTGTACCCGTGGCTGTGGCTCGGCATTGTACCCATTGCTGTGGCTCAGCAACGCATATACGTTGCGTAGCCACAGCAACCTTCCCCTGTCTCCCAGTGCTCCCCACCATTCCCCTCCCCCGTCCCCTTGTTCTCCCCACCATACCCCATTCCCTTGACCCCTTGTCCTCCCCACCATTCTCCATTCCCCTGTCGCCTCGTCCCCACCTTCCCCAATGCCCTATATCCCCTCGTCCTCCCCACCAATATCACCTCCCTTGTCTCCTCGTCCTCCCCCACCATTCCCCACTCCCGTCCCATCATCTTCCTCACCATTTCCCACTCCCTTGTCCGATGCATTCCCAAGTGATCTGATGTCCCCATCAGAAAATTGGGAACATCAAATGATCTGATGTTCCCGTCACTTAAATATAAAAAAAAACAGTTAAAAAAGTAATGAAAATATATGAAAAAAATAAACTATACTCATGAAATGAACGGTATGGTAAACAACACAGTTGAATTCCAACACAATGGCACACAAAATAATTAAATCAAAATTAAAATAAATCGAAATCTATGAAAATTAAATTTATCAATGAAATTGGAAACATTGAAATGGAATTGTAACATATTTAGTATAGCGTGTGTTGCTCTTACATGCAACAGATGGTGCTGTTTCTTAAAAAAAGAATGTTTTTACCTGTCACAGGTGTGGCATCTATACATATACTTAGAAAATAAATGGTATGGTAAAAATCACAGCTCAATTCCAATGCAATGTCACACAATATAATTAAATCAAAATGAAAATAAATCGAAATCTTTGAAAATTCAATTTATCAATGCAATCGGAAACATTGAAATGGAATCGTAACATATTTAGTATAGCGGGTGTTGCTATTATGTGCAACAGATGGCGCTGTTTTTCCAAAAAAAGGATGTTTTTACCTGTCACAGGTGTGGCATCCATATAGTAGGTACATAAAACAATTGGTGAAAATTTTTTGGTGATTATAGCATGTGTTGCTCTTACGTCCAACAGACGGTGCTGTTAAAAACAGAAAATCATGTTTTTTCCTGTCACAGGTGAGGAATGTATATAGTAGGTATATAAAAACTCGCCCCTATTCGAATGCAACGTTGTGACGAAATTTCAAAGCAATCGGTAGAAAGGTTTCGAAGTTTTCCCTCACATGAAAAACACAGTTTTTCAAAGAAGCAAGTTTTTTACCCGTCACAGACGTGATATCTTTATAATCTATATAAATAAAAATGGAAATGTTCGTTTGTTCAAAATCGCTAATCTCCGAAAGCTCTTAACTGATTGCTTTGAAATTTTCACACAACGTTCCATTCGCATCCGAGCGGGTTTTTATATACATTCTATATGGATGCTAGCCCAGTCCTCACCACCATTGCCCACTCTACCATCCCCGCTTCCTTCCCACCATGCCCCACTCCCCTGTCCCTTTGTCCTTCCCACCATTCTCCATTACCCCATCCTCTCGTCCCACCATCGCAAACTTCCCCGTCCCCTCGTCATCCCCACCATTCCCCACTCCCTCGTCCAATGCCTTCCCAGATGGTCTGATGTTCCCATCAGAAAATTGGGAACATCAAGTGATCTGATGTTCCCTTCACTGAAATATAAGAAAAACAGTTAAAAAATGAAATGAAAATATGAAAAAATAGAAAATAAACTATACTCTCGAAATGAACGGTATGGTAAACAACACAGCTCAATTCCAACGCAATTCACACAAAATAATTAAGTCAGAATGAAAATTCAATTTATCAATGCAATCAGAAACATTGAAATGGAATTGTAACATATTGAGTATAGCATATGTGTTGCTCTTACATGCAACAGATGACGCTGTTTTTCAAGAAAAGCATAGTTTTACCTGTCACAGGTGTGGCATCTATACTTACACTTACGAAAAAACGGAATGGTAAACAACACAGCTCAATTCCAACACAATGTCACATAAAATAAATCAATAAAAAATAAAATAAATCGAAATCTATGAAAATAAAATTTATGAATGCAATCGGAAACATTGAAATGAATTCGTGACATATTTAGCTTAGCGTGAATGTTGCTATTATGTGCAGCAGATGGCGTTTTTTTAAAAATAAACATGCTTTTACCTGTCACAGGTGTGGCATCTATATACTAGGTATATAAAAAAAACGCACCTATTCGAATACAACGTTGTGTCAAAATTTCAAAGCAATCGGTGAAGAACTTTCGGAGATTACAGCGTGTGTTGCTCTTATTTTCGTTGCTCTTATTTTCGTTGCAGCGTGTGTTGCTGAAGCAACTAGTTCCCTAGTTGCTTGAGTGAACTAGGGAACAGTGATCACAAAGAAATCAGATTTAGCATAGAGTGGAATAGATCTGCAGGAGAAAATTCTGTTAAAGTGCCTGATTTTCGTTAAGCTAACTTCAATATCCTAAGAAATTTTGGGGGGCAAATAGATTGGAAAGTCTTGGGCATAGGGGGTGGGCCGGTCTTGGAGCAAGACGTGATCCCTGCGATGAGTGATGTAAAGGAGGATTTCGATTTGGATTCAAAATATAACTTATTTACAAATATTCTAAGCAAAGCACAGGAAAGTAGTATACCTTACAAATTGAATAGATGAAATACAAGTGACCCGAAATGGATAACAAAAGATCTGAAAAACCTTATAGGTAGAAAGAGAGCTTGGTACAAAAGGATTAAGAACAAAGTCAGTTTAGAAGAAGAATTCGCACAACTGGCTAGAATTGTTAAAAAAGAGATAAGGGGAGCAAAAAAAAAAATATGAAGTTCGTATAGCAGGCCAAGCAAAGGCAAATCCTAAAGTTTTTTTTCAGTTATATCGAACAAAGGTTAGGGAAAGGATAAGTCCATTAAAAGCCGAGGCAGGTAAGATAACTGATAATGACGAGGAGATGAGTAGTATTTTTAATAAATATTTTATCTCCGTATTTATTAAAGAAGAACTTAACTCTGTCTATGTGGGTGGGGACAAGGACAGGTTGACCAGTCTAACAATTACCAGGGATGATATTATTAAACAAATATTAAACTCAAACCAAACAAATCCCCAGGGCTGGATGAAGTGTTTGCCAGGGTGCTTAAAGAATGCAAAGAGGAGCTTTGCGATCCATTGTCTAACATATTTAATAAATCAATAGAGTCAGGCAGAGTGCCAGAGTCATGGAAGGTTGTTAATGTAATTCCAATTTTTAAGAAAGGAGATAGATCAGGAACCCAGGAACGAACGAAGCACAGGAACGTAGTATACCATACAAATTGAATAGATCGAATACTAATGACCCAAAGTGGATAACAAATAATTTAAAGAACCTTATAGGTAAAAAGAGAGCTTGGTACAAAAGGATTAAGAATGGGGAAGTCAGGTTAGAACAGGAATTCATACAACTGGTTAGAAATGTTAAAAAAGAGATTAGGAAAGCAAAAAGAAACTATGAAGTTCGCATAGCAGAGCAAGCAAAGTCAAATCCTAAAGGGTTTTTTCAGTTATATCGAACTAAGACTAGGGAAAAGATAGGTCCATTAAAATCTGAGACAGGTCAAATAACGGATAATGACAAGGAGATGAGTAGTATTTTTAACAAATATTTTATATCTGTATTTACTAAAGAAGAACTTAACAATATGCCTTCAGCCGAGCAAGTCTATGTGGGTGGGGATGAGGACAGGTTGACTAGTTTAGCAGTTACCAGGGAGGATGTAATTAAACAATTAGAAAAACTAAAACCAAACAAATCCCCTGGGCCGGATGAAGTGTTTGCCAGGGTGCTTAAAGAATGCAAAGAGGAGCTTTCCGAGCCACTGTCTACCATATTTAATAAATCAATAGAGTCAGGCAGAGTGCCAGAGTCATGGAAGGTAGCTAATGTGGTACCAATTTTTAAGAAAGGAGATAGATCACTTGCGTCAAACTATCGGCCAATTAGCCTAACGTCTATTGTGGGAAAGTTACTTGAATCAATAATTGCAAATACAATTCGTCTCCATCTTGAAAAACATAAATTAATAAATGAGTCGCAACATGGTTTTACAAATGGCCGTTCATGTTTAACAAACTTGCTAACTTTTTATTCCAGCATAGTTGAGGCAGTTGATAGTAGTAAGGATTGGGATGTTGTGTACCTTGACTTTAGCAAAGCTTTTGATACAGTGCCACATGAAAGACTAATTAACAAAATAGAAGCTCATGGTATTGGGGGTGATATATTAACTTGGATTAGGGCATGGCTATTCCAAAGGAAACAGAGAGTTAGTATAAATGGGGTTAAGTCAGAGTGGGATAATGTTGTTAGTGGAGTACCTCAGGGCTCTGTCCTGGGACCTCTACCCAGTGTCCTCTGTCCACTGGGTAGAGGTGCGTCAGCTTAAAAAACAACGAGAAGTAACGAAGGAGGAGACCAGCAGTAAAGGGACCTCGTCTTGGAGAGTTGCGAAAGACAGGGGCCTTAAGAAGACTTTGATAAAGCCGCCTTCAAACGCCATAGCAACTTCAAATTCATTTGACGTTTTGGAGGACGAGTGCTGTGGAGAGACTGTGGATCGCGCAAAAGGGAAAGCAACGAAGAGAAAGGAAGCGCAGGCCCCTCAGAAAGTAAAGGAAGTACCTAAGCAAACATTAGTTGTGGGAGATTCCCAGATAAGGTATTTGGATAGAACGTTTTGTGCTAGAGATAGGGGGAACAGGTTAAGGGTTTGCTATCCCGGAGCTGGCATTGGTGATATTATAAACAACATGAATGATATTATGGCTGGTAATGGGAACAATCCCATTATTTGCATTAGCGTGGGAGGAAATGATGTTGGTCGAGTCAGGAGTGAGGAACTGATTCAGAGGTATAAAACAGCCATAGAGTTAGTTAGGAGCAAGGGAGGAATCCCGATCATATGTGGCATTCTTCCAAGAAAGGGAGTGGGAAATGAATGGATATTGAGGGCACTTGGTGTCAATTGCCGGCTGGAAAGATATTGCAAATCAAATGCAATATCTTTCATAGACAACTGGGAACACTTCTATGGAAGAAATGAAATGTATGCTCGTGATGGGGTGCATCTATTGAGAGCTGGGGTTGTTGCTGTTGCGAACTCGCTAGAAGAAGTGGTTAGAGGTGTTTGTTTGGGTTTAAACTGTTAGTAGATAGAGGTATGGGAATTGATTTGGAGGAAGGAGGTAATAAAAGTATGTGTTTGTGGGAGAAAGGAATTGGCAAAACGATCAGGGAAAGAGAAGGTCCGCAAAATAACAATTCACTTAGGGTATATTACACTAACAGTAGAAGTCTAAGAAATAAAATTAACGAATTAAATGCTCTTGTCTGCACAGAAAAAATAGATATTATTGCACTTACCGAAACGTGGATGAATGTAGAAAATAGAGAACTATTAGCTGAATATCAAATATTTGGATTTAAACTATTTCACACAGATAGATATATTAGACGAGGAGGTGGAGTAGCCATATATGTTAGGGATAATTTGAAATGTAGTCTCAAAGAGGGAATCAAAACAGAGCCACACACAGAAACTATTTGGATTGAATTAAACGAAAAAGCTAATAATATTATAATAGGAGTAATATATAGGCCACCAAATTTAGACAGAATGGAAGCAAAGCATCTATGGGATGAAATATCTAGAGCATCTAGATCTAACAGTATTTATGTCATAAGAACATAAGAACATAAGAACAAAGGTAACTGCAGAAGGCCTATTGGCCCATACGAGGCAGCTCCTATTCTATAACCACCCAATCCCACTCATATACTTGTCCAACCCGTGCTTGAAACAATCGAGGGACCCCACCTCCACAATGTTACGCGGCAATTGGTTCCACAAATCAACAACCCTGTTACTGAACCAGTATTTACCCAAGTCTTTCCTAAATCTAAACTTATCCAATTTATATCCATTGTTTCGTGTTCTGTCCTGCGTTGACACTTCCAACACCCTACTAATATCCCCCCGGTTATGTCCATTCATCCACTTGTAAACCTCTATCATGTCACCCCTAACTCTTCGCCTTTCCAGTGAATGCAACTTAAGCTTTGTTAATCTTTCTTCATATGAAAGATTTCTAATTTGGGGAATTAACTTAGTCATCCTACGCTGGACACGTTCAAGTGAATTTATATCCATTCTATAATATGGCGACCAAAACTGAACTGCATAATCTAAATGGGGCCTAACTAGAGCAAGATATAGCTTGAGAACCACACCAGGTGTCTTGTTACTAACGCTGCGATTAATAAATCCAAGTGTCCGATTTGCCTTATTACGAACATTTATGCATTGATCCTTTTGTTTTAAATTCTTACTAATCATAACTCCCAGATCCCTTTCGCAATCCGACTTCGCAATCACAACACCATCTAGCTCGTATCTTGTAACTCTATCATCATTACCTAACCTCAGAACTTTACATTTATCAGCATTAAACTGCATCTGCCAATCCTTTGACCATTTCAAAACCCTATCTAGATCAACTTGGAGTGATAGTGAGTCCTCCTCCGAATTAATTTCCCTACCGATTTTCGTATCATCGGCAAATTTGCAAATGTTGCTACTCAAACCTGAATCTAAATCATTTATATATATTATAAACAACAGAGGTCCCAGGACAGAGCCTTGAGGCACTCCACTTACAACATTGTGGAGTGCTTACAACAACACTTACAACGACTCCACCCATAAAGTCATGGGTGACTTTAATTTTAGCGGAATAAACTGGTTGAACAAAACAGTGAATAGTGAAGCAGAAGATTTTCTAGAATTAATTGACGATTGCTTTCTTACGCAACACATTAAGGAACCAACACGGGAAAATAATATTTTAGATTTAGTGTTAACTAACAGGGAAACGCAAATTAATGACATCGAAATAGGGAGTGAGCTAGGGAGCAGTGATCACAAAGAAATCAGATTTAGCATAGAATGGAATAGACCAGTAGGAGAAAATTCTGTTAAAGTGCCAGATTTTCGAAAAGCTGATTTTAATAGCCTAAGAAATTTTTTGGGTCAAATTGATTGGAAAGGCTTGGGTATGGGGTGTGGGCCGGTCTTGGAGCGAGACATGAACCCAGCGATAGGTGACTTAAATGGGGATTTCGATGTGGATTCAATATATAACTTATTTAAGAATATTCTAAACAAAGCACAGGAACGTAGTATACCATACAAATTGAATAGATCGTATACTAATGACCCAAAGTGGATAACAAAGAATTTGAAGAACCTTATAGGTAAAAAGAGAGCTTGGTACAAAAGGATTAAAAATGGGGAGGTCACTTTAGAACAGGAATTCGTACAACTGGTTAGAAATGTTAAAAAAGAGATAAGGAAAGCAAAAAGAAACTATGAAGTTCGCATAGCAGGGCAAGCAAAGACAAATCCTAAAGGGTTTTTTCAGTTATATCGTACTAAGACTAGGGAAAGGATAGGTCCATTAAAAACTGAGACAGGTCAAATAACAGATAGTGATGAAGAGATGAGTAGTATTTTTAATAAATATTTTGTATCTGTATTTACTAAAGAGGAACTTAACAATATGCCTTCAGCCGAACAAGTCTATGTGGGTGGGGACGAGGACAGGTTGACGAGTTTAGCAGTTACCAGGGAGGATGTTCTTAAACAAATAGTAAAACTCAAACCAAACAAATCCCCAGGGCCGGATGAAGTGTTTGCTAGGGTGCTTAAAGAATGCAAAGAGGAGCTTTGTGACCCACTGTCAACCATATTTAATAAATCAATAGAGTCAGGCAGAGTGCCAGAGTTTTGGAAAGTTGCTAATGTGATACCAGTTTTTAAGAAAGGAGATAGATCACTTGCGTCTAACTATCGACCAATTAGCCTAACGTCTATTGTGGGAAAGTTACTCGAATCTATAATAGCAAATAAAATTCGTCTTCATCTTGAAAAACATAAATTAATAATTGAGTCGCAACATGGTTTTATAAATGGCCGTTCATGTTTAACAAATTTGTTATCTTTTTATTCCAGCATTGTTGAGGCAGTTGATAGTGGTAAGGATTGCGATGTTGTATACCTTGACTTTAGCAAAGCTTTTGATACAGTGCCACATGAAAGACTGATTAAAAAAATAGAGTCTCATGGTATTGGGGGTGCTATATTAAGCTGGATTAGGGCATGGCTATACCAAAGGAAACAGAGAGTTAGTATAAATGGAATCAAGTCAGAGTGGGAAAATGTTGTAAGTGGAGTGCCTCAAGGCTCTGTCCTGGGACCTCTGTTGTTTATAATATATATAAATGATTTAGATTCAGGTTTGAGTAGCAACATTTGCAAATTTGCCGATGATACGAAAATCGGTAGGGAAATTAATTCGGAGGAGGACTCACTATCACTTCAAGTTGATCTAGATAGGGTTTTGAAATGGTCAAAGGATTGGCAGATGCAGTTTAATGCTGATAAATGTAAAGTTCTGAGGTTAGGTAATGATGATAGAGTTACAAGATACGAGCTAGATGGTGTTGTGATTGCGAAGTCGGATTGCGAAAGGGATCTGGGAGTTATGATTAGTAAGAATTTAAAACAAAAGGATCAATGCATAAATGTTCGTAATAAGGCAAATCGGACACTTGGATTTATTAATCGCAGCGTTAGTAACAAGACACCTGGTGTGGTTCTCAAGCTATATCTTGCTCTAGTTAGGCCCCATTTAGATTATGCAGTTCAGTTTTGGTCGCCATATTATAGAATGGATATAAATTCACTTGAACGTGTCCAGCGTAGGATGACTAAGTTAATTCCCCAAATTAGAAATCTTTCATATGAAGAAAGATTAACAAAGCTTAAGTTGCATTCACTGGAAAGGCGAAGAGTTAGGGGTGACATGATAGAGGTTTACAAGTGGATGAATGGACATAACCGGGGGGATATTAATAGGGTATTAAAAGTATCAACACAGGACAGAACACGAAACAATGGATATAAATTGGATAAGTTTAGATTTAGGAAAGACTTGGGTAAATACTGGTTCAGTAACAGGGTTGTTGATTTGTGGAACCAATTGCCGCGTAACATTGTGGAGGTGGGGTCCCTCGATTGTTTCAAGCACGGGTTGGACAAGTATATGAGTGGGATTGGGTGGTTATAGAATAGGAGCTGCCTCGTATGGGCCAATAGGCCTTCTGCAGTTACCTTTGTTCTTATGTTCTTATGACCTCTGTTGTTTATAATATGTATAAATGATTTAGATTCAGGTTTGAGTAGCAACATTTGCAAATTTGCCGATGATACGAAAATCGGTAAGGAAATTAATTCGGAGGAGGACTCACTATCACTTCAAGTTGATCTAGATAGGGTTCTGAAATGGTCAAATGATTGGCAAATGCAGTTTAATGCTGATAAATGTAAAGTTCTGAGGTTAGGTAATGATGATAGAGTTACAAGATACGAGCTAGATGGTGTTGAGATTGCGAAGTCGGATTGCGAAAGGGATCTGGGAGTTATGATTAGTAAGAATTTAAAACAAATGGATCAATGCATGAATGTTCGTAATAAGGCAAATAGGACACTGGGATTTATTAATCGAAGCGTTAGTAACAAGACACCTGGTGTGGTTCTTAAGCTATATCTTGCTCTGGTTAGGCCCCATTTAGATTATGCAGTTCAGTTTTGGTCGCCGTATTATAGAATGGATATAAATTCACTTGAACGTGTCCAGCATAGGATGACTAAGTTAATTCCCCAAATTAGAAATCTTTCATATGAAGAAAGATTAACAAAGCTTAAGTTGCATTCGCTGGAAAGGCGAAGAGTTAGGGGCGACATGATAGAGGTTTACAACTGGATGAATGGACATAACAAAGGGGATATTAATAGGGTATTAAAAATATCAACACAAAACAGAACACGAAACAATGGGTATAAATTGGATAAGTTTAGATTTAGGAAAGACTTGGGTAAATACTGGTTCGGTAACAGGGTTGTTGATTTGTGGAACCAATTGCCGCGTAACGTGGTGGAGGTGGGGTCCCTCGATTGTTTCAAGCGCGGGTTGGACAAGTATATGAGTGGGATTGGGTGGTTATAGATAGGAGCTGCCTCGTGTGGGCCAATAAGCCTTCTGCAGTTACCTTTGTTCTTATGTTCTTATGTTCTTAGATCACTTGCATCAAACTATCGGCCAATTAGCCTAACGTCTATTGTGGGAAAGTTACTTGAATCGATAATTGCAAATACCATTCGTTTTCATCTTGAAAAACATAAATTAATAAACGAGTCACAACATGGTTTTACAAATGGCCGTTCATGTTTAACAAATTAGCTATCTTTTTATTCCAGCATAGTTGAGGCAGTTGATAGTGGTAAGGTTTGCGATGTTGTGTACCTTGACTTTAGAAAAACTTTTGATACAGTGCCACATGAAAGACTAATTAAAAAAATAGAGGCTCATGGTAATGGGGGTGCTATATGAAGTTGGATTAGGGCATGTCTATTCCAAAGGAAACAGAGAGAAACAGTATAAATGGGGTTAAGTCTGAGTGGGAAAATGTTGTAAGTGGAGTGCCTAAAAGGCTCTGTCCTGGGACCTCTGTTGTTTATAATATATATAAATGATTTAGATTCAGGTTTGAGTAGCAACATTTGCAAATTTGCCGATGATACAAAAATCGGAAGGGAAATTAACACGGAAGAAGACTCGCTATCACTTTAAGTTGATCTAAATAGGGTTTTGAAATGGTCAAAAGATTGACAGTTGCAGTTTAATGCTGATAAAAGTGAAGTTTTGAGGCTAGGTAATGATGATTTATCTTGAAAAACATAAATTAATAATTGAGTCGCAACATGGTTTTATAAATGGCCGTTCATGTTTAACAAATTTGTTATCTTTTTATTCTAGCATTGTTGAGGCAGTTGATAGTGGTAAGGATTGCGATGTTGTATACCTTGACTTTAGCAAAGCTTTTGATACAGTGCCACATGAAAGACTGATTAAAAAAATAGAGTCTCATGGTATTGGGGGTGCTATATTAAGCTGGATTAGGGCATGGCTATACCAAAGGAAACAGAGAGTTAGTATAAATGGAATCAAGTCAGAGTGGGAAAATGTTGTAAGTGGAGTGCCTCAAGGCTCTGTCCTGGGACCTCTGTTGTTTATAATATATATAAATGATTTAGATTCAGGTTTGAGTAGCAACATTTGCGAATTTGCCGATGATACGAAAATCGGTAGGGAAATTAATTCGGAGGAGGACTCACTATCACTTCAAGTTGATCTAGATAGGGTTTTGAAATGGTCAAAGGATTGGCAGATGCAGTTTAATGCTGATAAATGTAAAGTTCTGAGGTTAGGTAATGATGATAGAGTTACAAGATACGAGCTAGATGGTGTTGTGATTGCGAAGTCGGATTGCGAAAGGGATCTGGGAGTTATGATTAGTAAGAATTTAAAACAAAAGGATCAATGCATAAATGTTCGTAATAAGGCAAATCGGACACTTGGATTTATTAATCGCAGCGTTAGTAACAAGACACCTGGTGTGGTTCTCAAGCTATATCTTGCTCTAGTTAGGCCCCATTTAGATTATGCAGTTCAGTTTTGGTCGCCATATTATAGAATGGATATAAATTCACTTGAACGTGTCCAGCGTAGGATGACTAAGTTAATTCCCCAAATTAGAAATCTTTCATATGAAGAAAGATTAACAAAGCTTAAGTTGCATTCACTGGAAAGGCGAAGAGTTAGGGGTGACATGATAGAGGTTTACAAGTGGATGAATGGACATAACCGGGGGGATATTAATAGGGTATTAAAAGTATCAACACAGGACAGAACACGAAACAATGGATATAAATTGGATAAGTTTAGATTTAGGAAAGACTTGGGTAAATACTGGTTCAGTAACAGGGTTGTTGATTTGTGGAACCAATTGCCGCGTAACATTGTGGAGGTGGGGTCCCTCGATTGTTTCAAGCACGGGTTGGACAAGTATATGAGTGGGATTGGGTGGTTATAGAATAGGAGCTGCCTCGTATGGGCCAATAGGCCTTCTGCAGTTACCTTTGTTCTTATGTTCTTATGTTCTTATGATAGAGTTACAAGATACGAGCTAGATGGTGTTGAGATTGCGAAGTCGGATTGTGAAAGGGATCTGGGTGTTATGATTAGAAATAATTTAAAACCAAAGGATCAATGTTTGAATGTTCGAAATAAGGCAAATAGGACACTGGGATTTATTAATCGAAGCGTTAGTAACAAGACACCTGGTGTTGTTCTTCAGCTATATCTTGCTCTGGTTAGGCCCCATTTAGATTATGCAGTTCAGTTTTGGTCGCCGTACTATAGAATGGAATATAAATTCACTTGAACATGTCTAGCGTAGGAAGACTAAGTTAATTCCCCAAATTAGAAATCTTTTATATGAAGAAAGATTACCAAAGCTTAAATTACATTCACTGGAAAGGCGAAGAGTTAGGGGTGACATGATAGAGGTTTACAAGTGGATGAATGGACATAACAAAGGGGATATTAATAGGGTATTAAAAGTATCAACACAAGACAGAACCCGAAACAATGGGTAAGAACATAAGAACATAAGAACAAAGTAGGGAAATTAATCGGTAGGGAAATTAATTCGGAGGAGGACTCACTATCACTTCAAGTTGATCTAGATAGGGTTTTGAAATGGTCAAAGGATTGGCAGATGCAGTTTAATGCTGATAAATGTAAAGTTCTGAGGTTAGGTAATGATGATAGGGTTACAAGATACGAGCTAGATGGTGTTGAGATTGCGAAGTCGAATTGCGAAAGGGATCTGGGAGTTATGATTAGTAAGAATTTAAAACAAAAGGATCAATGCATAAATGTTCGTAATAAGGCAAATCGGACACTTGGATTTATTAATCTCAGCGTTAGTAACTAGACACCTGGTGTGGTTCTTAAGCTATATCTTGCTCTAGTTAGGCCCCATTTAGATTATGCAGTTCAGTTTTGATCGCCATATTATAGAATGGATATAAATTCACTTGAACGTGTCCAGCGTAGGATGACTAAGTTAATTCCCCAAATTAGAAATCTTTCATATGAAGAAAGATTAACAAAGCTTAAGTTGCATTCGCTGGAAAGGCGAAGAGTTAGGGGTGACATGATAGAGGTTTATAAGTGGGTGAATGGACATAACAAAGAGGATATTAATAGGGTATTAAAAGTATCAACACAAGACAGAACACGAAAAAATGGGCATAAATTGGATAAGTTTAGATTTAGGAAAGACTTGGGTAAATACTTGTTCAGTAACAGGGTTGTTGATTTGTGGAACCAATTGCCGCGTAACATTGTGGAGGTGGGGTCCCTCGATTGTTTCAAGCATGGGTTGGACATGTATATGAGTGGGATTGGGTGGTTATAAATAGGAACTGCCTCGTATGGGCCAACAGGCCTTCTGCAGTTGCCTTTGTTCTTATGTTCTTAAAGGCAACTGCAGAAGGCCTATTGGCCCACACGAGGCAGCTCCTATTTATAACCACCCAATCCCACTCATATACTTGTCCAACCCGCGCTTGAAACAATCGAGGGACCCCACCTCCACAATGTTACGCGGCAATTGGTTCCACAAATCAACAACCCTGTTACTGAACCAGTATTTACCCAAGTCTTTCCTAAATCTAAACTTATCCAATTTATACCCATTGTTTCGTGTTCTGTCTTGTGGTGATACTTTTAATACCCTATTATTATCCCCCCTGTTATGTCCATTCATCCACTTGTAAACCTCTATCATGTCACCCCTAACTCTTCGCCTTTCCAGTGAATGCAACTTAAGCTTTGTTAATCTTTCTTCATATGAAAGATTTCTAATTTGGGGAATTAACTTAGTCATCCTACGTTGGACACGTTCAAGTGAATTTATATCCATTCTATAATACGGCGACCAAAACTGAACTGCATAATCTAAATGGGGCCTAACCAGAGCAAGATATAGCTTAAGAACCACACCAGGTGTCTTGTTACTAACCCTTCGATTAATAAATCACAGTGTCCTATTAGCCTTATTACAAACATTCATGCATTGATCCTTTTGTTTTAAATTCTTACTAATCATAACTCCCAGATCCCTTTCGCAATCCGACTTCGCAATCTCAACACCATCTAGCTCGTATCTTGTAACTCTATCATCATTTCCTAGCCTCAGAACTTTACATTTATCAGCATTAAACTGCATTTGCCAATCATTTGACCATTTCAAAACCCTATCTAGATCAACTTGAAGTGATAGTGAGTCCTCCGAATTAATTTCCCTACCGATTTCGTATCATCGGCAAATTTGCAAATGTTGCTACTCAAACCTGAATCTAAATCATTTATATATATTATAAACTACAGAGGTCCCAGGACAGAGCCCTGAGGTACTCCACTAACAACATTATCCCACTCTGGCTTAACCCCATTTATACTAACTCTCTGTTTCCTTTGGAATCTTGAGATTATCTTGAGATGATTTCGGGGCTTTAGTGTCCCCGCGGCCCGGTCTTCGACCAGGCCTCCACCCCCAGGAAGCAGCCCCTGACAGCTGACTAACACCCAGGTACCTATTTACTGCTAGGTAACAGGGGCATAGGGTGAAAGAAACTCTGCCCAATGTTTCTCGCCGGCGCCTGGGATCGAACCCAGGACCACAGGATCACAAGTCCCGCGTGCTGTCCGCTCGGCCGACCGGCTCCGTATAGCCATGCCCTAATCCAAGTTAATATAGCACCCCCAATACCATGAGCCTCTATTTTTTTAATTAGTCTTTCATGTGGCACCGTATCAAAAGCTTTGCTAAAATGAAGGTACACAACATCACAATCCTTACCACTATCAACTGCCTCAACTATGCTGGAATAAAAAGTTAGCAAATTTGTTAAACATGAACGGCCATTTATAAAACCATGTTGCGACTCATTTATTAATTTATGTTTTTCAAGATGGAGACGAATTGTATTTGCAATTATTGATTCAAGTAACTTTCCCACAATAGACGTTAGGCTAATTGGCCGATAGTTTGACGCAAGTGATCTATCTCCTTTCTTAAAAATTGGTACCACATTAGCTACCTTCCATGACTCTGGCACTCTGCCTGACTCTATTGATTTATTAAATATGGTAGACAGTGGCTCGGAAAGCTCCTCTTTGCATTCTTTAAGCACCCTGGCAAACACTTCATCCGGCCCTGGGGATTTGTTTGGTTTTAGTTTTTCTAATTGTTTAATTACATCCTCCCTGGTAACTGCTAAACTAGTCAACCTGTCCTCATCCCCACCCACATAGACTTGCTCGGCTGAAGGCATATTGTTAAGTTCTTCTTTAGTAAATACAGATATAAAATATTTGTTAAAAATACTACTCATCTCCTTGTCATTATCCGTTATTTGACCTGTCTCAGATTTTAATGGACCTATCCTTTCCCTAGTCTTAGTTCGATATAACTGAAAAAACCCTTTAGGATTTGACTTTGCTTGCTCTGCTATGCGAACTTCATAGTTTCTTTTGCTTTCCTAATCTCTTTTTTAACATTTCTATCCAGTTGTATGAATTCCTGTTCTAACCTGACTTCCCCATTCTTAATCCTTTTGTACCAAGCTCTCTTTTTACCTATAAGGTTCTTTAAATTATTTGTTATCCACTTTGGGTCATTAGTATTCGACCTATTCAATTTGTATGGTATACTACGTTCCTGTGCTTCGTTTAGAATATTCTTAAATAAGTTATATATTAAATCCACATCGAAATCCCCTTTTACGTCACCTATCGATGGGTTCATGTCTCGCTCTAAGACCGGAACACACCCCATACCCAAGAGTTTTCAATCTATTTGACCCAAAAAATTTCTTAGGCTATTAAAATCAGCTTTTCGAAAATCTGGCACTTTAACAGAATTTTCTCCTACAGGTCTATTCCATTCTATGCTAAATCTGATTACTTTGTGATCACTGTTCCCTAGCTCACTCCCTATTTCGATGTCATTAATTTGTGTTTCCCTGTTTGTTAACACTAAATCCAAAATATTATTTTCCCGTGTTGGTTCCTTAATGTGTTGCGTAAGAAAGCAATCGTCAATTAATTCTAGAAAATCTTCTGCTTCACTATTCCCTGTTTTGTTCACCCAGTTTATTCCACTAAAATTAAAGTCACCCATGACATAAATACTGTTAGATCTAGATGCTCTAGATATTTCATTCCATAGATGCTTTGCTTCCATTCTGTCTAAATTTGGTGGCCTATATATAACTCCTATTATAATATTATTTGCTTTTTCGTTTAATTCTATCCAAATAGTTTCTGTGTGTGGCTCAGTTTTGATTCCCTCTTTGAGACTACATTTCAAATTGTCCCTAACATATATGGCTACTCCCCCTCTTCGTCTAATATATCTATCTGCGTGAAATAGATTAAATCCATTTATCTGATATTCAGCTAATAGTTCTCTATTTTCTACGTTCATCCACGTTTCGGTAAGTGCAATAATATCTATTTTTTCTGTGCAGACAAGAGCATTTAATTCATTAATTTTATTTCTTAGACTTCTACTGTTAGTGTAATATATCCTTAGTGAATTGTTATTTTGAGGCCCTTTTCTTTCCCTGATCATTTTGACAATTCTTTTCTCCCACGAACACATACTTTTATTACCTCCTTCCTCCAAATCAATTCCCATACCACTATCTACTAACAGTTTAAACCCAAACAAACACCTCTAACCACTGGTTCCAACGAGTTCGCAACAGCAACAACCCCAGCCCTCGATAGATGCACCCCATCACGAGCATACATTTCATTTCTTCCATAGAAGCGTTCCCAGTTGTCTATGAAAGATATTGCATTTGATTTGCAATATCTTTCCAGCCGGCAATTGACACCAAGTGCCCTCGACATCCATTCATTTCCCACTCCCTTTCTTGGAAGAATGCCACATATGATCGGGATTCCTCCCATGCTCCTAACTAATTCAATGGCTGTCCTAAATCTCTGTATTAGTTCCTCACTCCTAACTCGTCCAACATCATTACCCCCTGCACTAATACAAATAATGGGTTTGTTTCCATTTCCCGTCATAATATCATTCATGTTTTCAACAATATCACCAATTCCAGCTCCCGGATAGCAAACCCTTAATCTGTTCCCCCTATCTCTGTCACAAAACGTTCTGTCTAAATACCTCACCTGGGAATCTCCCACAACCAAATAAGTGGGTATAAACTGAATAAGTTTAGATTTAGGAAACACTTGGGTAAATACTGTTTCGGTAACAGGGTTGTTGATTTGTGGAACCTATTACCGCATAACATGGTGGAGGTGGGGTCCATCGATTGTTTCAAGCGTGGGTTGGACATGTATATCAGTGGGATTGGGTGGTTAGAGATGGGAGCTGCCTCGTATGGGCCAATAGGCCTTCTGGAGTTACCTTTGTTCTTATGTTCTTGTGTCCAACAGATGCGTTTTTTTTTAAAGAAAATTGTCTCCTGTCACAGGTGAGGCATGTATACAGTAGATATATAAAAAGACGCGCCTATTCGAATGCAACATTGTGTCAAAATTTCAAAGCAATCGGTAAAGAGGTTCCAAGATTTCCCTAACATGAAAAACACAGTTTACCAGAAAAAAAAGTTTTTTTTATACCGTCACAGACGTGACATCTATATAATATGAAAATAAAAACCTGCTCGGATGCAAATGGAACGTTGTGTGAAAATTTCAAAGCAATCGGTGAAGAACTTTCGGAGATTAGCGATTATGAATAAACGAACATTTCCATTTTTATTTATATAGATAAGAGAGAGACAGAGACATATAGACTGAGACACAGTACATTGGATGCCTTGATAGGATATATAAATGGATAGCTGCATAGATTGATAGATAGATAGATGGATGGAAAGATAAATGGATGGAAGGATAAACAAATAGATAAATGGATGGATAGATAAATAGATATATTGATGGATAGACCAATAGACTGATGGAACACAGCCTGATATGGGCAAAACCAGGTATCTCCTATTATATATATTATGTATATGACAATGTATAAAAATGAACAGAAAATGAAGCAAGAAATTACTTGTGCGCTCTCATGTTAATCAGCACATCTTCAAAAGCATTGTTCTACGGCACGTGAATATATTGGCAGGAAAAAGGTGATATATATAATGTGAAAAACAATGTCTTTGTAATATTAGGTAGATAACATAACCTAGAGGAAACTGCAGAAAGACTAATGATCAATACATGTGAGTTGCCGGAAGCCATATTCCTAATATGATAGCTGTCTATTAATCATCCTCATTAAGATCGATTTTTCTATTTACGCAATTAAAAATGTAATCTTTATTGTACAAACCATTACTAACGTTTTTGTTGAATGGCTTTGTGATTTGTATTAAAGCCGAGACAATAATGTTTCTATTAAAAATTATTTACATTTTGTTATTGAAGAAGACCACTCCGAATTAACTTGGTGAAAATTTTCTGAAACATTAATAAACAGATCATTAGATATTTACTTACTTCTACGAGAATATTTAGGCTGTATCTGAGTGACTGTCACGTTTGTGTCATGTCACATTCACGTCTGTATCAAGTCTGAGTCACGTCACGGATGCATCTGTGTCACGTAACGAGTGACTTGTCACGTCGCCTACTCACCTTGTGACTTGTTTGACGTTCCTATAAACGCTGATGTTCGAGTCTATCTCTTATACCCACTGTCTGTCTCATTTATCAAAGTTGTGTTTTCGAGTCTCTCTGGGTCATCACAAAAGTGTTTTCGAAGCCGATGTTGCGGTTCCTATATAGGTTGTTGAGTGCTCGATTTTGGTGGTGTTAAGACGTCTGCTTAAAGGTCCAAAACAACACGGTACCTTGTTAATACCGGGTTCCCTATGTTGACCAAATCACACACTAGAAAGTGAAGGGACGATGACGTTTCGGTCTGTCCTGGGCCATTCTCAAGTCGATTGTGGTCCAGAACGGTCCAGGACGGACTGAAACGTCGTCGTCCTTTCACTTTCTAGTGTGGTCTGGTCAACATACTTCAGCCACGTGACTCCTCGCCTGCACCGAGTACCTTATCCTCCAACCCACCTATTTCCCCCCCCCCCCCTTCCTCCCTTCTCTCTTTCCCCCATCCACCTGCTTTCCCCTCGCTTCTAACCCACTTCCCCCTCCCACCCACCTACCCCCCCCCTTCACCACTCTCATTAACCCCTGTAGTTTTAAGTTAAACACTTCCAAAAAATATAAGTGACCTACATTAACAACCAGGTCCCTGCTCGTGACCTATGACCTTTGCGTGTTAGCGTGAAGCAGGCATGCGTCATAGACCTCTGATCTTTGCGTGTTTGCATGAAGCAAGAGTGCGTCCGTGAACTCTGACCTTTGCGTGTTAGCGTAAGGTAAGCGGGTGTTGAAGCCAAGACAAAGTCTGATGAATATTATCGTGGTTCAGTGGGGTCGTGTTGTTAGTCAGTAACACGGTGACATGGTTCGAATCCCGGATTTTTGATGACACCCAAGTCAAGTTTAATGACAAATTTGGCAGAAAAACTTAAATATGTGTTTGACCTTATTTCTGGTGGAGTACTGATTATTTCTGGTGGTATACAGCTTATATCTGGTGGTGTACAGCTTATTTCTGGTGGTATACAGCTTATTTCTGGTGGTGTACAGCTTATATCTGGTGGTATATAGGTTATATCTGGTGGTGTACAGCTTATATCTGGTGGTATATAGGTTATATCTGGTGGTGTACAGCTTATATCTGGTGGTGTACAGCTTATTTCTGGTGGTATACAGCTTATTTCTGGTGGTATACAGCTTATTTCTGGTGGTATACAGCTTATTTCTGGTGGTATACAGCTTATATCTGGTTCTCATCTGAGAACCACAAAATGAGAGCACAGATCACCAGGAAAATAGAAGAGGGCAATACCACAGGTGCCATCAGAATCATGACCAGCGATGACACTATTGCCCCCAGGAACGCCACGACAGCAGAGGCTCTTCAAGACAAACACCCACCCAGAGCCCCAGACAGCAGCAGGGATCCCCAGGAAAACAATGTTGGCATAGAACCCTTGACTGTTCGAGAATCTGAGGTGTACAAAGCAGCCATGTCTTTCCCAACAGGTTCAGCAGGGGGCTTTACAGGCCTATGACCCCAGCACATCAAACAAATGCTGAACCCGGTGCTTGGAGATGCTGCAAAGGACCTTCTAGTGGAACTTACCAGATTCTCCAACATGTGTTTGGCTGGCAGCGTCCCTGAGGACATCAGGCCTGTCTTTTATGGAGCAGCACTCTGTGCTCTAAAGAAGGATAGGGGTATCAGGCCCATTGCCGTTGGCAACACCCTCCGACGCCTTGTAGCTAAGGCTGCAGTGAGATCTATCAGCCAGGAAGCAGCCACCTTGCTGAAACCTCGTCAGCTCGGGTTTGGGATTCCCCTAGGTTGTGAAGCTGCAGCACATGCAGCGCGGGCTTACATTGTTGATCTCCCGGACCAGAAGGCACTAGTAAAGCTTGACTTCCAAAATGCCTTCAATCAAGTCAGACGAGACGCTGTCCTCAGGGCTGTACACAACCATTTCCGTCCCCTTTACCCATTCA
The DNA here is from genome assembly GCF_040958095.1 of Procambarus clarkii. Taxonomy (NCBI): domain Eukaryota; kingdom Metazoa; phylum Arthropoda; class Malacostraca; order Decapoda; family Cambaridae; genus Procambarus; species Procambarus clarkii. The sequence goes on from NC_091201.1 coordinate 6,559,762, forward strand.
TCCGATCGTGCTACAGTGGGGACTCTAAGCTTCTTTTTGGGGAGCATGAAATAAACTCCTGTGAAGGTGTCCAACAAGGTGACCCCTTAGCCCCCCTCCTTTTCTGCCTAGCTATCAAAGAGGTCACTGATAGTCTGACAAGCGAGCTAAACATCTGGTACCTGGATGATGGCACTCTAGCTGGAACTCCGGAAACCATTTTGGGGGATATAAGGAAAATCCAGGAGCAGGGAGCAGCCTTAGGCCTCATTCTCAATGCATCCAAATGTGAAATAATCTCCCGCAACCCAGACATCACTGGGCAAATACAAAATGCTCTTCCAGACATTCTCGTTGTCGAGCCACCGGACTGCACTCTCCTGGGTGCCCCCATTGGCCCACGAGCAATCGAGGAGGTCCTGGCTGCAAAAATCACTGACCTAAAGAGAATGCAGGACAGGATTGACAAGATTGATGCCCATGATGCTCTCTTTCTCCTTACAAGATGCCTGTCTCTCCTTAAGTTGACCTACTTTCTGAGATGTTCTCCATCCTACAGCAGCCCTAAGTTAAATGTGTATGACACCCTTCTGAGGTCCATGCTGGTGAAAGTCCTGAACCTGCCATTGGACGACTCTCAGTGGGAGCAAGCAACCCTTCCTGTAAGACTCGGCGGCCTTGGTGTCCGCACAGCCTCCCAAATTGCTCTACCAGCCTTCCTTTCCTCCTCTCATGCATCGCACGACCTCGTCAGAGATATTTTACCTGCAACCCTGAGAGATTCAGCAGGAATACACGATCCTGCTTTCACTGAATGTTCAACTCAGTGGAATGTTCTTGCAGCCCCAGCAACCATTATAGAGCCAACAAAACAACACAAACAGTCCGGCTGGGACCACCCTCTAGTGGAAAAAGTAGCTGATGCCATGCTCAGCGTCGCAACATCAGACAAGGAGAAAGCCCGCCTCAGAGCAGTGCGTGGCCCCCATGCAGGAGACTTCCTCCTGGCAGTACCCATGTCTGCAATGGGCACGCGCCTAGATCCAGAATCCCTTCGTGTAGCAGTGGCCCTCCGCCTTGGTGCCCCAATTCACACTGAATACAAGTGTATTTGCAATAGGGTGGAAGCAGACCAATACGGACTGCATGGGTTGCATTGCGGAAGCACAAAGGGCTGGCATGCAAGACACAACGAGGTCAATGACATCATCAAGAGAAGCCTCGTCTCAGCTGGGTGCCCAGCGGAGAGAGAACCTCGCATCCTAGTGGTCCAAAACCCGGATTTCCCCGCACTTCGCCCTGATGGCATCACCATATACTCATGGAAGGAGGGTAGACAGTTGGTGTGGGACTACACATGTGTATCCACCCTGGCTGACACCTATGTACACTTCGGAGCTGATCAAGCAGGTGGGGCGGCCAACCACAGGGAAACAGCAAAATCACTCAAGTACAGGCGACTGGAAGGTCAATACCTCTTTGTTCCCATAGCGTCTGAGACGCATGGCCCCTGGGGCAAGAGTGCCTTGGGATTTCTCAAGGAATTGGGGTCCAAGCTCATTGACGTCACCAGAGACCCAAGGGCTTCCAGTTTTTTATTTCAGCGTCTCAGTGTGGCGATCCAGAGGGGAAATGCTTGCTGCGTCCTCGGTTCCTGTCCAGAAGCGGAGGAACTTCAAGAGATCCATAACCTTTAGGCATTTGTCTTGTATGTTTTGTAACCTTTAAATACACAATAAAGGAAAAAAAAAAGGGAAGGGGGTGGTAGGAGAAAAGCACACAGAAACTGTATTGGAGGGGACCCACATTCCCTCCAATGCGTTATGTGTGGTTTCCTCCGAGGCTATGGGTCCCCCTTCTTCCAGCCAGAGGTGGTACTCCCTTCCCTATATATATATATATATATATATATATATATATATATATATATATATATATATATATATATATATATATATATATATATATATATATATATATATACATATATATATATATATATATATATATATATATATATATATATATATATATATATATATATATATATATATATATATATATATATATATATGCGGAAAACCACATGTGAAAAATAGAGAATGCTTAACGCGTCGTCACCTTCATCAGAGCAAAGCAGAATGGAGGAACTCCATTCTGCTTTGCTCTGATGCATCGTGATGCATCGTGATGCATCAAATGAACAAATCCAGAAGGGCCGTGACGAGGATTCGAACCTGCATCCGAGAGCATCCCAGACGCTGCCTTAATCGACTGAGCTACGACATGTCAAAAGGAGTTGAAACCGAAGTTCTATTGAACTTACTGGATCCTGCAGCATCACCGATGCACAAATCGGACGCAGGTTCGAATCCTCGTGGTGGGACAGTGCTGGGACAGTGCTGGGACAGTGCTAGAACAGTGGTTGGACAGGGGGTAAGGCAGTGGTGGGACAGTGCTGGGACAGTGGTTGGACAGTGCTAGAACAGTGGTGGGACAGTGGTGGGACAGTGCTGGGACAGTGGTAGGACAGTGCTGGGACAGTGGTGGGAGAGTGCTGGGACAGTGCTGGGACAGTGCTGGGAAAGTGGTGGGAGAGTGCTGGGACAGTGGTGGGACAGTGGTGGGACAGTGCTGGGACAGTGCTGGGACAGTAGTGGGAGAGTGCTGGGACAGTGGTGGGACAGTGGTGGGACAGTGATGGGACAGTGGTGGGACAGTGCTGGGACAGTGGTGGGACAGTGCTGGGACAGTGGTGGGACAGTGGTGGGAGAGTGCTGGGACAGTGGTGGGACAGTGGTGGGACAGTGGTGGGAGAGTGCTGGGACAGTGGTGGGACAGTGGTGGGACAGTGGTGGGAGAGTGGTGGGACAGTGGTGGGACAGTGATGGGACAGTGGTGGGACAGTGGGTGGACAGTGCTGGGACAGTGCTAGAACAGTGGTGGGATAGTGCTGGGACAGTGGCGGGATAGTGCTGGGACAGTGCTGGGACAGTAGTGGGAGAGTGCTGGGACAGTGGTGGGACAGTGGTGGGACAATTGTGGAACAGTGGTGGCACAGTGCTGGGACACTAGTGGGACAGTGGTGGGACAGTGCTAGAACAGTGGTGGGACAGTGCTGGGACAGTGCTGGGACAGTGGTGGGACAGTGGGGGGACAGTGGTGGGACAGTGGTGGGACAGTGCTGGGACAGTGGTTGGACAGTGGTGGGACAGTGCTGGGACAGTGCTGGGACAGTGGTGGGAGAGTGGTGGCACAGTTGTGGAGCATTGGTGGCACAGCTGTGAACAGTGGTGAGACAGTGCTGGGACAGTGCTAGAACAGTGCTGGGACAGTGTTAGAACAGTGGTGGCACAGCTGTGAACAGTGGTGGGACAGTGGTGGAACAGTGCTGGAATGCAAATGGTGGACAATTATATTACCAATAACTTTGCTCGACGCTAGAGTTATGGCCACGATTTATGGATCTTCTGTTATGGTACTCAGGTTTCGGCTCCCAAGTTATGGGATTTGGAACGTTTGTTACTACTGATAATAAGAACTAAAGTGACCTTTGTGATAATGAGAACTAAAGTGACATTTGTGATAATGAGAACTAAAGTGACCTTTGTGATAATGAGAACTATAGTGACCTTTGTGATAAAGAGAAGTATAGTGACCTTTGTGATAAAGAGAAGTATAGTGACCTTTGTGATAATAAGAACTATAGTGACCTTTGTGATAATGAGAACTATAGTGACCTTTGTGATAAAGAGAAGTATAGTGACCTTTGTGATAATATGAACTATAGTGACCTTTGTGATAATGAGAACTAAAGTGACCTTTGTGATAATGAGAACTATAGTGACCTTTGTGATAATGAGAACTAAAGTGACCTTTGTGATAATGAGAACTATAGTGACCTTTGTGATAATGAGAACTATAGTGACCTTTGTGATAAAGAGAAGTATAGTGACCTTTGTGATAATAAGAACTATAGTGACCTTTGTGATAATAAGAACTATAGTGACCTTTGTGATAATGAGAACTATAGTGACCTTTGTGATAATAAGAACTAAAGTGACCTTTGTGATAAAGAGAATTAAAGTGACCTTTTTGATAAAGAGAACTATAGTGACCTTTGTGATAAAGAGAACTAAAGTGACCTTTGTGTTAAAGAGAACTAAAGTGACCTTTGTGATAAAGAGAACTAAAGTGACCTTTGGGATAAAGAGAACTATAGTGACCTTTGTGATAAAGAGAACTAAAGTGACCTTTGTCATAAAGAGAACTAAAGTGACCTTTGTGATAAAGAGAACTATAGTGACCTTTGTGATAAAGAGAACTAAAGTGACCTTTGGGATAAAGAGAACTATAGTGACCTTTGTGATAAAGAGAACTAAAGTGACCTTTGTGATAAAGAGAACTAAAGTGACCTTTGTGATAAAGAGAACTAAAGTGACCTTTGTGATAAAGAGAACTAAAGTCACCTTTGGGATAATGAGAGCTATAGTGACCTTTGTCATAATAGCGATGAAAGTGACCTTTGATCAGATAATGATGAAACTTACTTTGAGCTATTAAAGAAGACATTGGCCTTAAATGAACAATGAAATGAAAAGAGCATGTATAAGAAGTTAAAAAATATATATATATATAAAAATATATATATATATAAAAATATATATATATATATAAATATATATATATATAAAAATATATATATATATAAAAATAAGGACATTTGATAACCTGTGGCTCATATCAAATGTCTATTTGATATGAGTAGCTGCGAATAGCCACGTCTAACAGACTGGCCATCTAGGTGGCCTGGTCAGAGACCGGGCCTCTGACCAGGTGGTACAAGGTAGGGGGAATGGAAGCTTAGGTGGGAAACAGGGCAGGGAGAAGGGAAGGGAAGGGAAGATGCGGTGCAGGGTAACTACCTTGTGTCATTCGAGGATCAACGTCCCGGCGGCCCGGTCCTCGATCAGGCCTCCTGGTTGCTAAACTGGTCAACCACGCTGTTGGACGCGGCTCCTCGCAGCCTGACGTATGAGTCACAGCCTGGTTGATCAGGTATCCTTTGGAGTTTTTTATCAAGTTCTCTCTTGAACACTGTGAGGGGGTCGGCCAGTTATGTCCCTTATGTGTAGTGGAAGCGTGTTGAACAGTCTCGGGCCTCTGATGTTGATAGTTCTCTCTTGAACACTGTGAGGGGTCGGCCAGTTATGTCCCTTATGTGTAGTGGAAGCGTGTTGAACAGTCTCGGGCCTCTGATGTTGATTGTTCTCTCTTGAACACTGTGAGGGGTCGGCCAGTTATGTCCCTTATGTGTAGTGGAAGCGTGTTGAACAGTCTCGGGCCTCTGATGTTGATAGTTCTCTCTTGAACACTGTGAGGGGTCGGCCAGTTATGTCCCTTATGTGTAGTGGAAGCGTGTTGAACAGTCTCGGGCCTCTGATGTTGATAGTTCTCTCTTGAACACTGTGAGGGGTCGGCCAGTTATGTCCCTTATGTGTAGTGGAAGCGTGTTGAACAGTCTCGGGCCTCTGATGTTGATAGTTCTCTCTTGAACACTGTGAGGGGTCGGCCAGTTATGTCCCTTATGTGTAGTGGAAGCGTGTTGAACAGTCTCGGGCCTCTGATGTTGATAGTTCTCTCTTGAACACTGTGAGGGGTCGGCCAGTTATGTCCCTTATGTGTAGTGGAAGCGTGTTGAACAGTCTCGGGCCTCTGATGTTGATAGTTCTCTCTTGAACACTGTGAGGGGTCGGCCAGTTATGTCCCTTATGTGTAGTGGAAGCGTGTTGAACAGTCTCGGGCCTCTGATGTTGATAGTTCTCTCTTGAACACTGTGAGGGGTCGGCCAGTTATGTTCCTTATGTGTAGTGGAAGCGTGTTGAACAGTCTCGGGCCTCTGATGTTGATAGTTCTCTCTTGAACACTGTGAGGGGCCGGCCAGTTATGTCCCTTATGTGTACTGGAAGCGTGTTGAACAGTCTCGGGCCTCTGATGTTTGTTAGTTCTCTCTTGAACACTGTGAGGGGTCGGCCAGTTATGTCCCTTATGTGTAGTGGAAGCGTGTTGAACAGTCTCGGACCTCTGATGTTGATAGTTCTCTCTTGAACACTGTGAGGGGCCGGCCAGTTATGTCCCTTATGTGTACTGGAAGCGTGTTGAACAGTCTCGGGCCTCTGATGTTGATAGTTCTCTCTTGAACACTGTGAGGGGTCGGCCAGTTATGTCCCTTATGTGAAGTGGAAGCGTGTTGAACAGTCTCGGGCCTCTGATGTTGATAGTTCTCTCTTGAACATTGTGAGGAGTCGGCCAGTTATGTCCCTTATGTGTAGTGGAAGCGTGTTGAACAGTCTCGGGCCTCTGATGTTGATAGTTCTCACTCAGAGTACCTGTTGCACCTCTGCTCTTGAATGGGGTCAACTATGTACATCCTGCCATACCTCCTTGACTCATGTGATGTTTGTTCCCATGAGCAGATTCGGACCAAGTTCCTTTAATATATCCATGTGTAAATTATTATGTATCTCTCCCACCTACGCTATGCAGAATACAAATTTAGAACTTTTTATTGGTCCCAATAATTGACATATTTTATAGAGTGGATTCTAGTAGTAAACGGTCTTTGCCAGCTATCCATGTTAACAATGTTTCCGGCCTTGAATGGGGCTGTAGGTGAGCAACAATATACCACCCTAGTGAGCACTAGTGTCTTGAAGACTATCATCACTGGTAGAGCGTCCCCTTATTTAGAAGGTCCTTGTTATCCAACCTGTCATTTGAATTGCAGTTGTGACGGCTATTTTATTGTGTTCTATTAAGGTAAGATCTTCCGATATCATTACTCCTACATTTTTTATATTGCTTTTTCGCTTTTTAGTGTGATTTCATTGCATTTTATATAAGATTTCCGTTTTTCCATAGTGCGGGAGCATTAACTTGTTATCTTTAAACATCATATTATTGTATGTGACCCATTGAAAGACCTGATTAACATCAGATTTGTTGTGTTCTCTATATTGCCTACGCTCATGAAAACCGTAGTGGCATCTTCAAATGATGATACAGTACTGTAGTTTGTGTCCTGGTCTATGGCTGATCTGAGAATAAGAAGAAGTACTTGAGAGAGCACAGTGCCCTGTGGGAACTGAGCTTTTCACGGCGGATGATCAGGATTTAACTTTGTCAACCATTACATTCTGGGTGCTGTTCGTTAGGAAATTAAAGATCCATCTCCCCTACTTTACCAGTAATTCCTTTTGAGCGTATTTTGTGCCCATTAACACCTGGTTACATCTGGCGTAAGATTTTGTCAAGTCGGTGTATATTATATCTTCGTTTTGTTTGTTTTCCCTGGCACTTAAGGCCATGTCATAGTGATCTCTGATGTTTTAAGTAAGACTGGGATGTCACCAGTATCTTGGCTCCGTCTCCAAAAGATGTTTAGGGCCAATGATTGTGATTTTTGCACTTCTTGATGAATATAGAATTCCAGGAGTCTGGGCCTGGTGCAGAGAGCGTGGGCCTGGTGCAGAGAGCGTGGGCCTGGTGCAGAGAGCGTGGGCCTGGTGCAGAGAGCGTGGGCCTGGTGCAGAGAGCGTGGGCCTGGTGCAGAGAGCGTGGGCCATGGCATCTGATATATAGGTCCATGTTAGCATCACATAAAGAATTTATTTAAATCATTGATTTTCAACGTGTTCAGGGAGTTCATTGAAAATTGAGCCGTATTGACACCTGAGTATTTCACTCATTTCTTTACTGTCATCTGTGAAAGTTTCATCGCCATCACCAGGAAGGAGGCTTGGTCGACGACCGGGCCGCGGGGACGCTAAGCCCCGAAATCATCTCAAGGTATCTCAAGGTAACCTCTTGTGCAGGGGCCCAATGCTGGATGTAGTTTTTGTTCCAGATTTTGCAGAGGAGAAAAAGTATTTAAGATTCCTCTCTATTTCATTTTTATGGGCTTGTGCTCCCTCTGCCTCTCTTGGATTTTATATGCTTCTTGTAGCTTTAGCCCAATCGTTTCTGTTGCTCTGCAGACCCTTCCTTGTCGTCCTTGGGGTAGAAAGGAGCGACTGAGATGTTCTGCATTTTTTTTCCTTCGCCTGCGAGGGGACGCAGTTCCACTTTGCAGCGTTTACTCTTTTGTTTAATGGTATGTGTCATGTACAGTGGTATGTGTTGTGTACAGTGGTATGTTGTGTGTACAGTGGTATGTGTCGTGTACAGTGGTATGTGTCGTGTACAGTGGTATGTGTCGTGTACAGTGGTATGTTGTGTGTACAGTGGTATGTGTCGTGTACAGTGGTATGTGTCGTGTACAGTGGTATGTGTCATGTACAGTGGTATGTGTCATGTACAGTGGTATGTGTCATGTACAGTGGTATGTGTCGTCTACAGTGGTATGTGTCGTGTACAGTGGTATGTGTAGTGTGCAGTGGTATGTGTCGTGTACAGTGGTATGTGTCGTCTACAGTGGTATGTGTCGTGTACAGTGGTATGTGTCGTGTACAGTGGTATGTGTCGTGTACAGTGGTATGTGTCACGTACAGTGGTATGTGTCGTGTACAGTGGTATGTGTCGTGTACAGTGGTATGTGTCGTCTACAGTGGTATGTGTCATGTACAGTGGTATGTGTCGTGTACAGTGGTATGTGTCGTGTACAGTGGTATGTGTCGTGTACAGTGGTATGTGTCGTGTACAGTGGTATGTGTCGTCTACAGTTGTATGTGTCGTGTACAGTGGTATGTGTCGTGTACAGTGGTATGTGTCACGTACAGTGGTATGTGTCGTGTACAGTGGTATGTGTCGTGTACAGTGGTATGTGTCGTGTACAGTGGTATGTGTCGTCTACAGTGGTATGTGTCGTCTACAGTGGTATGTGTCGCCTACAGTGGTATGTGTCGTGTACAGTGATATGTGTCGTGTACAGTGGTATGTGTCGTGTACAGTGGTATGTGTCGCCTACAGTGATATGTGTCGTGTACAGTGGTATGTGTCGTGTACAGTGGTATGTGTCGTCTACAGTGGTATGTGTCGTCTACAGTGGTATGTGTCGCCTACAGTGGTATGTGTCGTGTACAGTGATATGTGTCGTGTACAGTGGTATGTGGCGTCTACAGTGGTATGTGTCATGTACAGTGGTATGTGTCATGTACAGTGGTATGTGTCGTCTACAGTGGTATGTGGCGTCTACAGTGGTGTCATCTACAGTGGTATGTGTCATGTACAGTGGTATGTGTCGTCTACAGTGGTATGTGTCGTCTACAGTGGTATGTGTCGTCTACAGTGGTATGTAGCGTCTACAGTGGTATGTGTCATCTACAGTGATATGTGTCATCTACAGTGATATGTGTCATCTACAGTGATAAATGTCATCTACAGTGATATGTGTCATCTACAGTGATATGTGTCATCTACAGTGATATGTGTCATCTACAGTGATATGTGTCATCCACAGTGATATGTGTCATCTACAGTGATATGTGTCATCTACAGTGGTATGTGTCATCTACAGTGATAAATGTCATCTACAGTGATATGTGTCATCTACAGTGATATGTGTCATCTACAGTGATATGTGTCATCTACAGTGATATGTGTCATCTACAGTGATATGTGTCATCTACAGTGGTATGTGTCATCTACAGTGATAAATGTCATCTACAGTGATATGTGTCATCTACAGTGATATGTGTCATCTACAGTGATATGTGTCATCTACAGTGATAAATGTCATCTACAGTGATATGTGTCATCTACAGTGATATGTGTCATCTACAGTGATATGTGTCGTTTACAGTGGTACGTGACAGGGGGACAGGGCATGTGGGGTACAGGGGATGGAGAAAGGAAGGAGCGACGGGTACAGGTTAGGGAGGGGAAGGAAAAATTGCGCCACAACCTCACTTGTGTCCTCTTAAGAATAACGTCGCTTCTGGCCGTGTGCCCGTGTGCCCGTGTGGCCGAAAGTGGACGTAATTTGAAAATGGCAAAAAAATGAAAATAAATTTGGGAATTTTTTTTCAACAACAGTAAGTTAAGGGTCCTCTGATTGGTTATGTAGGCAGGAAATTCTCATAAAGTTTCAAATTTTTATGAAAAATGTTAATTGAAAGTTTCCTCTTCTAACCTTTTCGAGTAGGCCGGACGACTCAATCAGGAAACGGGACAGTACGTCACTTTTGTGAGTCGATTTCATTTCAAATTATGTCCATTTTTGGCTATAGCGCGCATACGAGCGAAAGGCGACGTTATTTTTAAGAGGACGGGTTTCTAATACAGCTTCAGTAACTCTCACAACATCTGGATGTCTGAACACATCTAAGCTCTATAATAACAATATAAGGCATGTACGTGTCCGAACAAATAACTAGCATGTACGAGTCCGAACAAATAACTAGCATGTACGTGTCCGAACAAATAACTAGCATGTACGAGTCCGAACAAATAACTAGCATGTACGTGTCCGAACAAATAACTAGCATGTACGTGTCCGAACAAATAACTAGCATGTACGTGTCTGAACAAATAACTAGCATGTACGTGTCCGAACAAATAACTAGCATGTACGTGTCCGAACAAATAACTAGCATGTACGTGTCCGAACAAATAACTAGCATGTACGAGTCCGAACAAATAACTAGCATGTACGTGTCCGAACAAATAACTAGCATGTACGTGTCCGAACAAATAACTAGCATGTACGAGTCCGAACAAATAACTAGCATGTACGTGTCCGAACAAATAACTAGCATGTACGTGTCCGAACAAATAACTAGCATGTACGAGTCCGAACAAATAACTAGCGTGTACGTGTCCGAACAAATAACTAGCATGTACGTGTCCGAACAAATAACTAGCATGTACGAGTCCGAACAAATAACTAGCATGTACGTGTCCGAACAAATAACTAGCATGTACGTGTCCGAACAAATAACTAGCATGTACGTGTCCGAACAAATAACTAGCATGTACGTGTCCGAACAAATAACTAGCATGTACGTGTGCGAACAAAAACAGGTAAAGAACTCAGACAATGGTAGTGGGAGATACCCCCATAGTCCTCAGACAGGGGGGGTATCTCTTATCATGTTATCTTTTACCATGTCGTAGTGTAAGAGAGAGAGACCCTTGTGTGTGAGAAATAGCAGTGCTATTGAGAGAGACCCCTTGTATAGGGAGAAATAGCAGTGTATTATGTGAGAGAGAGATCCTTGTGGAGGGAGAAATAGCAGTGCTATTGAGAGAGACCCTTGTATAGGGAGAAATAGCAGTGCTATTGAGAGAGACCCTTGTATAGGGAGAAATAGCAGTGTATTACGTGAGAGAGAGATCCTTGTGGAGAGAGAAATAGCAGTGCTATTGAGAGAGACCCTTGTATAGGGAGAAATAGCAGTGTATTATGTGAGAGAGAGATCCTTGTGTAGGGAGAAATAGCAGAGCTAAATGTTGAAAAACAGTCTGGAACTCTGACCCCTTTCAGATGCACAGTGCATCATCATCATCATCTCAACAGGAAAATGTAATCTCCTAAAAAAAAAAAAACACTGTAATCAAAAGGGATAAAATGGTTAAGAAAAAGCAGATTCAATGCAAGAAAATATAGAGAAACAACAGTGTTAAATGTTAAAAAACAGCCTGGAACATTATAAGACATATAAATGAAGTATTGGGAAATGTGTATGACATGTATAGGGAGGAGACATTATTGGAACCAGACAGGCAGGGACATGTGCAAGTCCCTATCAATCACTTGGGAGAGAGAGGCAGTGAGAACCACACCAGTGTTGTGGATGGTCTCCAACAAATACGATAAGTGCAGTATTATAGACGTTTATAGCGGTGCTTCCCCTTTTCTTTATGAGTTAGAGATAGGAATTTGTGAAAATAAGGATTTTTGGAACCTTGTGTGTAGGGAGAGTGGTGTGTTGTTAATTCAGGTGTATGTGCTCAGCTGTGTGTCACATGGGGGGATTATCCACATATATTTTGTATATTCATTTGTAAACCCAGGCCCTTTGTAGTGACCTATGAGGAGTGGAATAGAGTAATGACCTTAAGTCCCAGGTTGAAGAGGGAGAAGGACCACCCCCCTTTTTGTCTGTATCAATCCTGTGGTGAATCCAAGTAAACACCCCCCCCCCCACCTGTTCTAAGAAGCGTGAGGAAATCTGATATTTGTGAAATAAATTCCTTCTTGTAAATTATTACTATATAGACCCCTGCACTTCCATTATTTATAAGAAAGTAAGAGCGGGTGTTGTTAGCGATACTTTAGGGTACAGCTTTCAATCTCGTACCTTACAGTAGCTCAGTCGATTAAGGCAGCGTCTGGAATCCTCTCGGACGAAGGTTCGAACCCTCGTCACGGCTCTTGTGGATTTGTTCATTTGATGCATCACGCTATTGTGATTTCTGTGTGTAAGTCTGAGGACTGTTTGTTTTGGCCACGTCTTCGCTAGGGGGTTCTCCTTTTAAGACTAAAGTCGGGTTCGTAGGGAGCTCATCTTTGGAGAATATGTTTATCAGGGGTGAATAAAGTAAATGACAGTCTCAGACTTCAGTTCTAGGACCCGCCTCTCGACGTTTACAGTTGTAACTTTGTTATTATCAGTTAAGCTTTCATGAGATTTAAAACGTGTTTATTTTAGACGATTTAACAACAAATTAGTTAGTTACAGAGTTTCAGCTCCTGTCCTCCACCTTAGTTTGCTTATATAACTTCGTTACTTTTATCCGGATTTTTGCGAGATTTAAAACAGACGTATTTTAGGCGTAGTAAAGAGAAAAGATATTTATGTAGTATTTCAGCTCTTGTCCTCTGCCTCAGTTTGGTCCTGTATCTACGTTACTATTCGCCATACTTTCTCATGAATTATATTATAGTCTTTTCATAAGTAGTAAAATGGACGAAAGTAGTTCTAGAGCTCTAGCTCTTGTCCTCCACCCCAGTTCTTTCTTGTAACTTCGTTACTATTAGCTCAATTTTCACAAAATTTAAAATATAGATATTTCAGACATAGTAGGAACAAAACACATTGTTGTCAGGTTTCAGCTCCTGTCCACCACCTTAGTTTACTCCTGTGGAGAACAAGAGCTATACTCATACCAGCTATCAATTTTGCTCCTACTATGTCTGAAATAACTATCTTCTAAATTTCATGAAAATTGGGGTAATAGTAATGAATTTATTAGAGAAAACTAAGGCAGTCATTAGATGACAGAAGACTTAGGGTAGACATGACCCCCACACACAAAATTCTCAGAGGAATTAACCGGGTAGATAAGGGAAGATTATTTAGCTCAGGTGATAAAGGCACAAGAGAGCACAGGTGGAAGACACAGACACAGGTGGAAACTTAATGCCCTAATGAGCCTCAGATATATTAGAAAGAACTTTTTCAATGTACACACACACTAGCTAGTAGGTGAGTACACACACACACACACGCACACACGCACGCACGCACGCACGCACGCACGCACGCACGCACGCACGCACGCACGCACACACACACACTACGGGGGCCTCGTAGCCTGGTGGATAGCGCGCAGGACTCGTAATTCTGTGGCGCGGGTTCGATTCCCGCACGAGACAGAAACAAATGGGCAAAGTTTCTTTCACCCTAAGTGCCCCTGTTACCTAGCAGTAAATAGGTACCTGGAAGTTAGTCAGCTGTCACGGGCTGCTTCCTGGGGTGTGTGTGTGTGTGGTGTGGGGGAAAAAAAAAGTAGTTAGTAAACAGTTGATTGACAGTTGAGAGGCGGGCCGAAAGAGCAAAGCTCAACCCCCGTAAAAACACAACTAGTAAACACAACTAGTAAACACACACACACACACACACACACACACACACACACACACACACACACACACACACACACACACACACACACACACACACACACACACACACACACACACACACACACACACACACACACACACACACACACACACACACACACACACACACACACACACACACACACACACACACACACACACACACATACGAGGCGGGACCAAAGAGCCAGAGCTCAACCCCCGCCAGCACAATTAGGTGAGTACACAAACACACGCATGGAGGACCAGAAACATGGAGAGCTAAGCTACTGGACGTGGCAACAAGAAACTTTCTAAGCCAGCACATCAAGGAACCAACAAGAATGAGAGGAGAAGATGAACCAGCAATGCTTGATTTGATATTTACCCTAAATGAGTGGGATATAAGGGAAGTTAAGATGGAAGCGCCCTTGGGAATGAGTGACCACAGTGTATTGAACTTTGAGTACCTGGTAGAGCTAGGAATTATCTCCCCCCAAAAAGAACTAGGAATCAAAAGGCTGGCATACCGAAAGGGAAATTATGAAGAGATAAGAAGTTTCCTAAGGGAAATACCTTGGGACACAGACCTCAGAGATAAGTCTGTACAAGATATGATGGACTATGTTACCTAAAAGTGTCAGGAGGCAGTAAACAGGTTCATCCCGGCCCAAAGGGAAAAATCCGAGAAGCAACAGAAGAATCCATGGTATAATAGGGCATGTATGGAAGCGAAGAAACTGAACAAAAGGGCGTGGGGGAACTTCCGGAATAACAGAACACCAGAAAGCAGAGAGAGATACCAGAGAACCAGGAATGAGTATGTTAGTGTGAGAAGAGAAGCAGAGAAAAGTTATGACAATGATATAGCAAACAAAGCCAAGACCGAACCAAAGCTACTCCACAGTCACATCAGAAGGAAAACAACAGTGAAAGAACAGGTATTGAAACTTAGAACAGGCGAGGACAGGTATACAGAGAATGACCAAGAGGTGTGTGCAGAACTCAACAAGAGGTTCCAGGAGGTCTTCACAATAGAACAAGGTGAGGTCACTGTGCTAGGAGAAAGGGAGGTAAACCAGGCGGCCTTGGAAGGGTTCGAAATTACGAGAGAGGAGGTCAAGAGACACCTGCTGGATCTGGATGTTAGAAAGGCTGTTGGTCCAGACGGGTTCTCGCCATGGGTACTGAAAGAGTGTGCAGAGGCACTTTGCTTGCCACACTCCAAAGTGTATAGTAGGTCACTGGAGACGGGAGACCAACCAGAATTATGGAAGACAGCGAGTGTGGTCCCAATATACAAAAAGGGCGACAGGCAAGAGGCACTGAACTACAGGCCAGTGTCCTTGACTTGTATACCATGCAAGGTGATGGAGAAGATCGTGAGAAAAAACCTGGTAACACATCTGGAGAGAAGGGACTTCGTGACAAATCGCCAACATAGGTTCAGGAAGGGTAAATCTTGCCTGACTGGCTTAATAGAATTCTACGACCAGGTGACAAAGATTAAGCTAGAAAGAGAAGGCTGGGCGGACTGCATTTTCTTGGATTGTCGGAAAGCCTTTGACACAGTACCGCATAAGAGGCTGGTACATAAGCTGGAGAGACAGGCAGGTGTAGCTGGTAAGGTGCTCCAGTGGATAAGGGAGTATCTAAGCAATAGGAAGCAGAGAGTTACAGTGAGGGGTGAGACCTCCGATTGGCGTGAAGTCACCAGTGGAGTCCCACAGAGCTCTGTATTTGGTCCTATCTTGTTTCTGATATATGTAAATGATCTCGCGGAGGGTATAGATTCATTTCTCTCAATGTTTTGCGGACGATGCCAAAATTATGAGAAGGATTGAGACAGAGGAGGACTGCTTGAGGCTTCAAGAAGACCTAGACAAGCTGAAGGAATGGTGAAACAAATGGTTGTTAGAGTTTAACTCAAGCAAATGTAATGTAATGAAGATAGGTGTTGGGAGCAGGAGGCCAGATACAAGGTACCCTCTTGGAGGGAAAATACTTAAAAAGTCAGAGAAAAAAAAGATTTGGGGGTTGATATCACGCCAGACCTGTCTCCTGCAGCCCATATCAAGAGGATAACATCAGCGGCATATGCCAGACTGGCCAACATAAGAACGGCATTCAGAAACTTGTGCAAGGAATCATTCAGAACTTTGTTTACCACATATGTTAGGCCAATCCTGGAGTATGCGGCTCCAGCATGGAGTCCATATCTAGTCAAGGATAAGACCAAACTGGAAAAGGTTCAAAGGTTTGCCACCAGACTAGTACCCGAGCTGAGAGGTATGAGCTACGAGGAGAGACTACGGAATTAAACCTCATTTCGCTGGAAGACAGAAGAGTTACGGGGACATGATCACCACATTCAAGATTCTGAAGGGAATTGATAGGGTAGATAAAGACAGTCTATTTAACACAGGGGACACACGCACTAGGGGAAACAGGTGGAAACTGAGTGCCCAAATGAGCCACAGAGATATTAGAAAGAACTTTTATATGTCAGAGTGGTTGACAAATGGAATGCATTAGGAAGTGATGTGGTGGAGGCTGACTCCATATACAGTTTCAAGTGTAGATATGATAGAGCCCAGTAGGCTCAGGAATCTGTACACCTGTTGATTGACGGTTGAGAGGCGGGTTCAAAGAGCCAGAACTCAACCCCCGCAAACACAACTAGGTGAGCACACACACACACACACACACACACACACACACACACACACACACACACACACACAAGTGCAAGGACGCAGCAAACAAGTTTGTCCCAGTCCAAAAGGAAAACAGAGAAATGAAGATGAGAAACCCATGGTTTAATCAAAGATGTAGGCTAGCTAAGCAGCAAAGTAAAAGGGCATGGAGAAACTATAGGAATAACAGGACACTGGAGAGCAGAGAAAGATACCAGAATGCCAGGAATGAATATGTCAGGATGAGAAGAGAGGCAGAAAGACAATACGAAAATGACATCGCAAGCAAGTCAAAGACTCAGCCTAAATTGTTGCATAGCCACATTAGGAGAAAAACAACAGTAAAGGAACAGGTTATGAGATTAAGGATAGGGGCGGAAGGATTCACTACAAATGACAAGGAAGTGTGTGAGGAATTGAATAAGAAATTCCAGGAGGTCTTCACCTTAGAACAAGGAGAAATTCCAGAGGTAAGTGAGGGAATAGCTAACCAGGAACCACTGGAAGAGTTTGAGATTACCAGTGGGGAAGTAAGGAAGTGTTTACTAGAGTTGGACGTGACGAAGGCTATAGGCCCAGATGGAATCTCCCCTTGGGTTCTAAAGGAAGGAGCAAGAGAACTGAGCCTACCACTCTCCATAGTGTATAACAAATCACTGGCAACAGGGGAACTGCCAGATACTTGGAAAGCAGCTAACGTAGTCCCGATATACAAGAAAGGGGATAGACAGGAGGCACTGAACTACAGGCCAGTGTCCCTAACCTGCATACCATGCAAGCTGATGGAGAAGATTGTGCGAAAAAAACTAGTGGAGCATCTGGAGCGAAGGAACTTTGTAACACAGCATCAACATGGGTTCAGGGATGGCAGGTCCTGCCTCACAGGGTTACTTGAATTCTACGACCAGGCAACAAAAATAAGGCAAGAAAGAGAAGGGTGGGCAGACTGCATATTTTTGGATTGTCAGAAAGCCTTTGATACAGTGCCACACAAGAGGCTAGTGCGAAAGTTGGAGATGCAGGCTGGAGTGAGAGGGAAGGTACTCCGGTGGATAGAGGAATACCTAAGCAACAGGAGACAACGAGTCTGTGTGAGGGGTGAGGTCTCAGATTGGCGAGACGTCACAAGTGGAGTCCCGCAGGGGTCAGTCCTTGGACCTATACTGTTTCTGGTATATGTAAATGATCTCCCAGAGGGTATAGATTCGTTCCTCTCAATGTTTGCCGACGATGCAAAAATTATGAGGAGGATTGAAACAGAGGATGATAGTAGGAGGCTACAAGATGACCTGGATAGACTGAGTGAATGGTCCAACAAATGGCTGTTGAAGTTCAACCCGAGTAAATGCAAAGTAATGAAACTAGGCAGTGGAAACAGGAGGCCAGGCACAGGATACAGAATAGGAGATGAAGTACTTAATGAAACAGACAGAGAGAAAGATCTAGGAGTTGATATCACACCAAACCTGTCTCCTGAAGCCCACATAAAGAGAATAACGTCTGCGGCATATGCGAGGCTGGCTAACATCAGAACGGCGTTCAGGAACCTGTGTAAGGAATCATTCAGAATCTTGTACACCACATATGTAAGACCAATCCTGGAGTATGCGGCCCCAGCATGGAGCCCGTACCTTGTCAAGCACAAGACGAAGCTGGAAAAAGTCCAAAGGTATGCTACTAGACTAGTCCCAGAACTAAGAGGCATGAGTTATGAGGAAAGGCTGCGGGAAATGCACCTCACGACACTGGAAGACAGAAGAGTAAGGGGGGACATGATCACAACCTACAAAATCCTCAGGGGAATCGACCGGGTAAACAAGGACGAACTTTTCAACACTGGTGGGACGCGAACAAGGGGACACAGGTGGAAGCTGAGTACCCAAATGAGCCACAG